>NC_141890.1:39397524-39705968 GCF_030686135.1 Camelina sativa
AACCCCTGCATAAATATCCTGTAGTAACCTGCCAACCCCAGAAAACTCCTGATCTCTATGGCAATCTATGGTCTAGGCCAATCTTTGATAGCCTGAATCTTCTACGGATCTACAGAAACTCCATCTGCAGACACAATATGACCCAGAAAACCCATCTCACGCTGCCAAAAACTGCACTTGCTCAACTTAGCAAACATCTTCTGCTCCCGCAGCTTCTCCAGAACTGTCCTCAAATGCACTGCATGCTCCTAAGAACTCTTAGAATAAACCAGGATATCGTCGATGAAAATGATGACAGATACATCGAGAAACTCCTGAAACACAATGTTCATCAATCTCATAAACGCTGCTGGTGCGTTAGTCAACCCGAAAGGCATCACCACAAACTCATAATGCCCATACCTCGTCCTGAATGCAGTCTTCCTCACATCTGCCTCATCTATCGGTATCTGATGATAACCCGACGCCAAATCTACCTTGGAGAACCAAGTAGCACCCCTCAACTGATAAAATAACTCATCGATCTTCGGAAAAGGGTACTTGTTCTTCACAGTGACCCGGTTCAAACCCCTGTAATCAATACACAACCAGAAACTCCCATCCTTCTTCTTGACAAACAACATCGGTGCTCCCCACGGTGATACACTAGGACGGATGAATCCCTTACTCAACAAATCCTCTAGCTGCTTCTTCAGCTCTGCCATCTCTGCTAGAGCCATTCTGTAAGGAGCCTTGGATAACGGCGTCGTCCCCGGTTCCAGTTCAATTGTGAAAGGATCAGACCGAGATGGTGGTAATCCCTGCAATGACTGAAACACATCCTCAAATTCCTCAACAACCGGAATACCACTAACCGTAGACTGCCCCACTGACTCTAGCATTGATATAGTAACCAAATAAGCCTCACGGCCCTTCTCGATCATCTTCCCTGCCTGAATGGTTGAGATCACGAGACTCCCCAAAGTCGGTCTGATACCCTGAAAAACCAACTTCCCTCCTGGACGCTCAAACTCCACTCTACCCTAATAGCAACCCAAATGCACCATATGCCGATGTAACCAATCCATCCCGAGAATAATATCATACAACTCCACTGGACTGATAAGCAAATCCGCTGGCCAAGACTCTCTCGCGATCTGAATATCAATTCCTCTGGCTCGTCCAATAACCCTCAGGAACTTGCCTCCCGCAACTCTGACAACTCCTGTACGCTCCCCAGGATCCCCTCTGATTCCCGCGCTCTCTGCACACTCCGGAGTAATGAAGCTATGAGAAGCTCCAGAATCAAACATAACATAGGACTTAAACCTGCCTACCAACAAGGTCCGTACACAAACCTCATGTGTTGAGAACCTAACATTTTATCACAGGCAAACATAAAATCTGAACCTACTAAGAATTCACAAAGATATAGTACAAGAAATTATACATGTGATCGCCCCGGCACTGGTTTCACCAGTCTCTGCAGTCGTGTAAACTCGTGGCGCCTGCTCAATCCGTGCAACCTGCTACCCTCTCGGCTGCACCTGCTGCAACGCTGCCACTGCCACCGGCTGCAACTTGGGACACAAGGGCCTGATGTGCCCTGGCTCCCTGCAACGATAGCAAACACGAACCGCTGCCGTCGGAGCACTCCTCTTGGGACAACTAGCAATCCGGTGAGCCTCTGCATAGCCTCCCACCTCCTGAACCTTACTAGGCTGAACTGCTGGACTAACTGCCACTGACTGTGCCCGGATATCCTCCTCGATCTCTACCGCAGTCTCAACCAGCTCTGCAAGCATAGCGAAACTACGTCCTCTACAATGGACCCTCAAGTCATCACGTAGAGCCCTCATAAACCTCCTGATTTGGGCCTCCTAAGACTCCATAGCCCGACCCCCATAGCATAGAAGCCGACTAAACTCCAAATCCAACTCACGCAGTGACCGCGTCCCCTGAGATAACTGAAGGAACTGCACCTCCATCCGATCCAATGCCTCCCTCGTAAAATACTTGCGGTTGAACTCCCCTACGAAGTCAGCCCAAGTCAGCTCCCGTTGCACTCTCCTAGCAGCCACTGATCTCCACCACACCTGAGCATCACCAATCAAATGGTGGACCCCAATGTCCACCCAAAACTCCTCAGGACATCTCAGAGTATGGAAGTTACGTTCCACACTCGTCCTCCACGCATCTACAGCAATTGGATCTGTACCACCCGAAAACCGCACCGTATCGATGCCATGCATCTCTTTGAGCATAGACAAATAACGACTATGCCCGCCCACATCCACAGCCACTGGCTGCCTCTCCTCCGCCACCATTGGTGGCACTACCTGAGCTTGAGTTGGTACCACCGCCGGCAACCGTTCTATCAACTGTGCTAACAAGCCCGCAAGATCAACACCGGGGACTCCAACTGCTGGATTCCGACACCCGGAACCCTAGCATCACCGGCCACTGGAGAATCAACACCGCCCCCTCAGGCCACACTCAAAGAATCCCCCTGAACATCCTGCGACTCGCCAACACCCTCAGCTGTCGTACTTTGGACCCCAGTCTCACTAACAGCTAGGACTCTGCCCCTACCACGACCACTTCCGCGTCCACGACCACGTCTGCGTCCACGACCACGACCAGAAACAGCACCCTTTCTAACCATCTGCACTATCATGAACAGAAGGCTAAGCACACAATTATACAAACACAAAAATATATATACTCACCGTGGAATCATAAAGTAGGCTCGAAGAGGATGTTCTAGGACTCCATGCCACACACAATTGACTAACTCACATAATAAATCAAGACATGCAATCCCAACATCTACAGCACAAAGTCTAGTGAACCCAAACCAAGAACCGTAAAGGCTCTGATACCAAACTGAAACGACCTGACCCGTTTTTTTTTAATAATAAATAATTAATAATAATAACAAATAACTATAACTAGTGGTTCCATATCCACTAGCCACCTATCCACAACCACAACCAACAGCGGAAATAACAATACCAATAAATATCCAATAATAAAATAACCAATAATCAAATATAGCAACAATCAAATAACCAATCATCAGGAAACATGAAACCAGCAACCTAGCAATGTTTCTAATGATCCAACTCTAGCAACCTAGCAACGCCAAACAACATCCAATCGAGTCCCTAGAACATCCTCCTCTTCATCGCCTTGATTCCACGATCAGACTTTGCCTTTACCTGCACCACAATCACATATTGAGATGCATGAGTATTTGATAAACACTCAGTGAGGCAATCCTCCCATCTACTGGGCTATACACACAAGCAAATGTGATACTAATGTCCAAACAATAAATACAAACAAACATACAAACCAGGAAAGCAAACATCATCTCGCTGGAAGGGAGGTGTCGACCGACACCAGCCAAGTGTCGACCGACACTGGCTCTTGGTGTCGACCGACACTACCCCACAGTGTCGATCGATGCCGCTTCACTGGTGTCGACCGACACCAATTAGTATCGATCGACACTACCTCTGCAACCGCGACTTGCACGAAGCCGAGAGTCGAATCTCGCTCCCAAACTCCATCAATTCGCCCAATACTCAAAACTCAAGCCATATACGTCCATAGGAACTTGTAGCAATCTAATCCCAGCAAGAAAACACACAAAAACAGCAACAACAAGCAAGAACAAGGAATCACAAGCTTAGATCAGCCATGGTCATGCACTCACCTCTTTGCAGGAAGATTCTGACCAACAACAACGAATCTAACCCTCCTAGCAAGCTTCTAACTCCTTCCTAGCCTTGGATCTCTCAAGAAACAGCAAGGAATCTCACAAATCTCTCTCAAAAGCTCAAGAACAATGTTTTCTCCCTTCTTCTCTCAAAAACGTTAAATGGCGACAAAGACAAAAGCCAAAAACTCTTCTTTTCGTCGACAAACACTTAATATCTTGGTTTAATGGTTCCCCTAAACCAAACCAACCAAAAATCGATAATTAAGTCAATCTGGTCGAACCAGAAATAAGTGGTGTCGATCGACACCCCCTTGGTGTCGATCAACATCCTCCCCAAAACGCACAGTTTTGGTTTACGGGTGTTACAATTTAGGTGTAAAAATTACGCTTTTAATGATAACATACATAAAAGATGGAGAATTTTTAAAAATATTTTTAACAAATTCTGATAAAATATTTGTAAATAGATATAAATATGTATATTATAGCAAACATAAAACAATATAAATAATGTACAACAAATTTTAATTTCGTAAAATTTAATTTAATTTACAAAATTTTAAACTTGTACATGCACGTGGACGGATTCTAATCTAGTATGATACATTAGTCAAATATCAATAGTAAAGTGATTTTGATATTTATTTATTTATTATATATAAATAATATTGTTTTGCCAAAGTTAGTAATATTTCTGTTATTTGTATAATTTTAATTAAGTAAAAAATTATATAGAACACATCCTACATGATTATAATATATGACTAACTTATTATATCTTCCAAAATCTAAAATAACGAACCTCAACAATAGAAAAGAGAGCAACACTTTTTGGCTTGAACTTATAACTCTCTACTATTGTTGTTTTCCCATAGATGTACTCACGTATCTCCCCTCCCCTTCCATTTGTATCTACCTTACTCAACACATAAAATGAAACTTAAATATCAAATCTTCTGTTGTACTATTACTAATCAAAGTAATTAAATTACTCATAAAGGATCTTGTTAATTTACTGTATTATTATTTCTTCTCATGTTAGATATCTTGTCTTTGATCTCACTACGGACCCGTTTCAAGTTAGAATCTGTCTAAAATTTAAACTAATTGTACCGATCAGTTAAACTTGTTCAAGTCGGTTATTAGTTTGGGTAATCCAGCAAATTGATTGAAGAAAGAATACAAAATATGCCAATTAAAGACATAAAACTAAGGACTACTTATTTTCTGGCTTACTCTTTCTTAGGGTTGATTGGTTCTCCCGCTACTTCCCGCAAACGCTGTGTTTGCTGGTGGTAGTGGTTGGTAATAATTGGTACCAATCATACAAACCGCTTCCAACCATTCGAAACCACTTAATTCCAAAAACTGCTTCCCACAAGTGTTTGCAGTTGCGGTTAAAATTTCTTTTTTAAAACAAAAAATAAAGCAATAATACTAAATTTTCTTTTTCTTATATCTTCAACCTAACTATTTTACTCATTAAAGATGGCGAATCCGGAAGATAAACAATTACAAAAAAAAAAAATCCAATTAAAAAAATATGGAAAACATGATGTAATGTTATCAGCAAATCGCACATAAATTTAAAAAATATAAATAAATACAACATTTCATCAGAAGATTAAGAAAATAAGATTTTTTTTGAGTCAAATAAAAAATAAGATTATTTGTGAAAATATTAAAACAAATCACCAATGACTTTTCTCAAATCTTTCATAATTAATTTACTTTGGCCTAGTAATTCAATGTGAGAAACTTATTGAGTGTATGGGATTTAGCAGAGAAGATCTATAATCTAAAGCACATTTAACTTTTTGATGAAAAGTCAAATGCATAAAGTAATAGGTATTTGAATATGAAATTTATTTGTTTAATAATAATTTTAGTATTTTTCAATGAATTTTAATTATAAAGTTTTTGGTGTTTTAAAACATTTATATAATTATATACTATATTTATTATATTTAACTGCTATTGCAACCGTTGGTCCACCAGTCGTAAAAATCTTGCAAACACACCCATTTTAAAACACTAAACTAGTCATTCAAAATGCTTAATAAGGCTTGAAATCACAACCGTCCCCTTCCACAATCTCGTGCAACCATAATCACAAATATGCATTTGAACTACCTATTGCTTTGTTTAACTTGGTGATTCCATAAATTTTATGAGAATTAATTAAGAAGCAACAAAAGCAACTTCGACATCTTTCTCCGAGTTGTTATCTGTCATGTCTAATAATTTCTTCACCTCTCTACTTGTATGTCTTCTTCATCTTTGCTTTTTTAATCCCGTTCGGCTTTACTTACAAAAAAAGGTTTTTTTAATCCCTTTGGATAACACAGAGCTAATCGTTGACTGAAATATACACAGAGCTTTTCCAAAATTTAAAGCTATATGCACCAATATCATAATAAAACAACCTGGCCATTTTTAATAATAATAATATAATTAAATATTCTCTAATATTTAATTACAATTCAAACAATAAATCAACAACAAACCAATATGCACAATAAAAAATATTGCAAACTAACTCTAATTTATTATAAATATAATATCAATTCTAATCAATCAAACCAACAACCTAACATGCTTCTAAACCAGGTTCCAACATAAATAACATAATCAATCATAAGACTCTAGATCATCATTCTCCTCATAGCCATGATTCTATGTCACCCAATACCTGCATACAAACACAAATAAGATGCATGAGTATTACCATAAATACTCAGTAAGATGATCCTCTCATCTACGAGCTATACACACAAGCATATCGAGATAACAATCACATGAAAAAAATGATATATCATGGTTTTTAGGTGTTTTTAGCCATGATATAAGTCTTATTTATAGAGTTTTTTTGGTATTTTTAGAGTCTTTTGAATCTTTATAGGATTTAGCATGGATGGGAGCATAATAGAGCTAAATAGGAAGATTTGGAGCTTAATCAAGCATTGAGGCTGAGCTACGAAGTTGGGAGACAAGATCAGAGACTTGCATCCGTCGATGCAAGTGATGGTGTCGATCGATGCATCATCCAGCAGAAGAATTGGAAGTTTTCCCACAAGTTTTGAAGATTTACAAAGCTGCCCCAAAATTTTCCATATTTGCATTATTAGTCCCTAGATGATTTTAGGAATATATATAGGATTTTTATGGTCATTGTTTAGACCTAAGCTTTATTTTTCCCTGTAATTTTTGAGAGAAATCCCTGAGAGATTTTTAGAGAGCTTTTGGAGAGAAGAATCAAGACTCCTTCCAGAGAAGATTCAAAACTCTTTTTTCTTCTTCTTTAATCTCTTAATAATATCTATTTTATTCATGATTTGTGTTCCTGCAATTATGTCTGAGTAGATCTGCTTGTTAGGTTTAGGGTTTCTCATTAGGGATTTCATGGATTGTTAGGTTGATTAATTGTTTGGATTCATTATCTTTCTTGTTCTTCACCATAGGTTGTTCTTCATATTAATCCTTGATTGGCCATCTAGAATTAATAACTTAGGAAAATAAATTGATATGAGAATATAATTGATTTTCCTGACAAAAACCTTTGGTGAGCAAAATTACTTTTTGCAAAGAGATTTGAATTAGTGATTTTGTGAACTTATCTAAACTTGATTTTATTGCTGGTTTTTAACTTGAATTTTGCAAAGAGATTTGGATTTCGGGTTTTAAAACTTATATAATATTTACAGTGAGAACTGGTTTATTTTACAATTGTGATTAGAGTTCAAGAACGGTGCTTAATTATTGAATCATGCTTGTTTAATTAATTAATCTGATTTTCCATG
Organism: Camelina sativa; assembly: GCF_030686135.1. Taxonomy (NCBI): domain Eukaryota; kingdom Viridiplantae; phylum Streptophyta; class Magnoliopsida; order Brassicales; family Brassicaceae; genus Camelina; species Camelina sativa. The sequence continues at coordinate 39,405,031 of NC_141890.1, forward strand.
ATTTCCTGAGAATTTCCCTAGGCCTAGCGTTTAATCCTTCTGAATTTACAACTCTTTTATTTTCTGTTTTTGTATTGCTATTTAAATTACAATTTTGGTTTAGCATAATTAAAAGATTATTAAATCTATTGTGTGATCTAGAGTCCTTGTGAATACGATCCCTAAGTACTACAATTGATCTCTTAATTTGAGAGAGTAACTCTAGGGTAAATTTGAGCATATCAAATTTTGGCGCCGTTGCCGGGGACTCTTTTGATTCACCATTAGATTAAAGTCTTTGATTTTGTCTAGATTTTTGTTTTTCTATTTTACTCACACGCTTTTGTTTCTTTTCTCTGGTGTGTTTCAGGTACATACCTAAGCCTCGCACCAGGAAAAATCCTACTGGTCAAATTGTTAAGCTTACAAACCAAGAGTTAGGACAACTAGAGCGTGATAACACAAAAGCAGCCAAGTCAGCAAAGATGGCCAATACAATCATATTGAGACCTGATGAGGCTGGAGTTTTAAGAGATCGAGAGGGTCATGTTTACAACGAGCAAGGCCAGAAACTTGATGATGAAAGACGAGTTATTCAGGAAGAACTCGTCGTGGTTGAGGATGATGCACGATGGCATCGATCGACGCAACCAAGAAGGCATCGACCGACGCAACGTTGGCGTCGATTGACGCAATGCCAGAGCCGATGCGGAGAATGTTCACAGACGACGGGACGACAATGGAGAGATTGTCAAAACTCTTGTGGATTTCAACAGACCAGACTTGTTCTATGAGAACCGCTCCGCAATTGTCCCTCCTCCCTTTCCAATGAATGATTTTGAGCTGAAGCCTGCCTGCTTCGCTCTTGTTGGACAAAGGCCATTCCAGAACTTGCCGCATGAGAAGCCTCTAGACCAAATTGAGCACTGTAAGGATATAGTCACAAGCATCAAGGCTAATGGAGTCACAGAGGACTATCTCTATTGCAAGCTTTTCCCATACTCTCTTGCTGGGGAAGCTTCTCATTGGCTAGGGCAACTAAAATCGGGATCTGTGACAACTTGGCATGACATCAAGGTGGCATTCCTCAACTACTTCTATGATGATGCGATGTCAGATGAGCTGAGGATTAAGCTCTCCACCTTTAGACAAGGACCTGCTGAATCTTACAAAGATGCTTGGGTAAGGTTCAAAGCATACCAGAGAGATTGTCCGCATCATGGGTTCTCAGAGGTGCAGCTAATTAGTATTTTCTTCAGCGGTATTGACTGGAGGTATTAGATGGCTTTGGATGCTGCTAGTGATGGGAACTTCAAGACAAGGTACCCAGATGAGGCTGAAAAGTTCATAGAAAGGCTAGCATCAAGCAACAATGCCAAGAATGCAGACTTAGAGCGGAAAAGAACACATGAAGGCAATGGTTCAAATCAGTTTGCTGCGGTGAAAGCTAAGTTGGATATCGTGCACAAACTTCTTGTGGGAAAGAAGTCTGTCCACTTTGCTGAAGATGTTGAGACTTTTGAACCAAAGCAATAGATTACAGAAGATGTCAACTATGTATATGGAGCTGGGTATCAAAATCAGAGATTTGGTCAGAAGAATTCATTCTCAGGAAATTCAAACAGCAATTTCACAAGGACCTATGGATCTTCTTCTTACCAACCCCTCCCTCCACCCAATTCAGAGAGCAAGATTGAATCAATGATTGAGCAGATTCTTCAAGGTCAACAGAAGTTAACAGTAGATTTCAATGGAAAGATTGATTCTGTATACACTGAGCTGAGTGGAATGTTTGAAGCATTAAACACTCATGTCAAGAAGCTAGAGAATCAAGTGATTCAGGCTGTTGGGTCTGTTAAAAGACAAGAGGAACTTTTTTCTAGAAGAACTGAGAACCCCAACCATGCTTGTAATGCTATTTTGGTGAAGGAAGGAGACGAAGATACGTCTGTTGAGCCAACATCGATTGACACTTCACAAGAGCATCGATCGATGCCTACTTAATCAAGCGTCAATCGACACAACATCAGCATCGATCGACACACCCTACGACCAGCTCCGGTTTCTCCTCAAGCTCCACCTGCTTCAGAGCAAGCCTATAAGCCTAAGGTTCCTTTTCCTAAGCCTAGGAGGTCTAAACAGGAGATTGAAGAAGCTAGATGCAAGGCTATGATGAACAAGGTAATGATTGAGATGCGTTTGATTGATACTGTCAAGTTTTCTCCTGGAATTAAGCGATATGTGAAGCGGATGGTCACCAATGGTTTGAGTCCTGAGGAAGGAGCTTTGCTAACCAAGGATGTCAACTCAATTCTGTTTAATCAGCCTCTAAAGAGGAAGAAGGAGAGGAATCAAGAAGTGGTTGTATCTAAGGAAGTAAGTGCAGTGATTCAAAGTAGGATTGCAGAGAAGTTACCAGATCTTGGAAGCTTTGTACTTGATTGTTCTATCTCTGCAGAACGGTTTGCTCACTCTCTTTGCGATCTTGGTTCTAGTATCAATTTGATGCCACATTCTGTTGCTGTGAGACTTGGGATGATAGATTTCAAGCCAACTATGATCTCTCTTATCTTAGCTGATTGATCCAGAAGGATTCCTAAAAGTGTCCTAGAAGATATTCCGATTAAGATTGGAGATTGCATAATTGCCACTGATTTTGTGGTGTTGAAGTATGACACAGAGCCTAGTGATCCTCTCATCTTAGGTGCTCTTTCTTGGCTACAGCTGGTGCCATCATTGATGTTAAGAAGGGACACATAGCCTTGAATGTAGAAGATTTGGTTATGAACTTTGAGATGGACAAGAATAGAAGGGCTCCCACTATTAATGGTCAAACATTTTCTGTGGAGGTTGTTTCGGATGACAATCCGATCATAGAGCTTCATAGAGCTTCCTAGAGACATTACTACTAGGTATGTCAAAGAGTTGGAGACTGTTGAGAAAGTGAGTAAGCAAGCTGTTAAGCTTGAAGATTGGAGTGGAGATCTTCTAATCAGTACTAGAGACCATGATGAGGTTCTGATCCATGGCAAGTCGCTGATAGATGATGTTTTTGTACTGGAAACACGAATAGCTGAGGAAAGTTGCAGAATCATTGAAGAGACACGAGTTGCAGACACAACATCGATCGATGCAGCTGTTGCATCGATCTACACACCTCCACGAGTCAACTTGGACTTGTCCAAAACCGAAGATTCTCGAGTTGGATCCTTAGCTGCAAGTCGTAGACTAGTTGTACAGCTGAAATCTCTCCATTCCAAAGAGAAGAACCCATAGGTAAGGCCAAGGTATGCATCTCCTTCTCCCAAATCTTCTCCTATCATCAATAAAAATTTCAAAGGTACAAAAACTGTTTTGCAGTTAACCAAGCCACGAGATTATCGTAGAGCGCTTGTTTCTTCTGTTGATGATTTTGCAGGACTTAAAAGAAAGCCACCCGTCCCTAAGTCCCGCCCTGGTCCTGTTCCTCATATACTTGGCAAGTCTCATGCACCTACTGCCTACACACCCCATTGGATGAGAGGACATTCTCTCAGAAGCATTCATTGCCATGTTCCGATCCACCGGATGCCTGAGATCCGACACAGTCAAGCTAATGACTGAAAACAAGCGCTTAGTGGGAGGCAACCCACTCTTAGGTTTTTCTCTTCCACTTTGAGTCATTTTTATTTTTGCTTTGATTCAGTTTGAATTTGTATTGAATTATGAACTTCTATTTATCATGTTGCGTTTAATCTTGTGTTTGAGTGATTCTTAGCAGTGCTAACATCCACGGAATGAGAAAAACACAAATTAATCGCAGCTAACTCAGGAGTAATGTTCGGACTCTCTGACTCTGCAGAGTGCATCGACCGACACACCATCACCATCGGTCGACACAGAACATTCGGATTGGTAACATGATTTTGTTCACAATTTCAGTACTTATTCGTTTTTGTTTATTTTTATTTCGCCAATCTCTTACTTGATAACACTGGGGACAGTGTTGTTTAATTCTGGGGGAGGCAGTTACTATCTACGTTTTTGTTTTTGAGGGTTTTAAAAAAAAATGGTTTTATTGAGTCAAAATTTTGTTGGGAACTATGATTTTTCTTTTTAGTGTACTGTCTTGGTTGATTAATGCTGCAGATTGAATCCAGAATCCGACTAATGAAAAATCCAATAGCTGACCAGTAAACCAGTGACATCCGAATTTCCAACAGAATCCATAAAAGCCTGAGGTAATTTCTGCGCTTTTCTTTTTACCTCATCAAGGAGATTGATGTTCATAGAGCTTGACTCCTTGTTCATACCTGACAAGTAAGATTTTAGAAAAGATAAAATGGTACTCCTCTCCCTTATTAAAGTTTGAAATATTTTTCCTGAGAGTTTTGTTAAAAAAAAAAAAGAATAAAAGATGAGATGATTTTGATCAGTTTAGAGAGGTAGGTAAATTACCTGTGACCTCATTATTCTACTCTTGAGTCAAATGATCACACAAAGCATGGAAACGAGGGGTAGGTAAATTACCGATGACCCCATTATTCGCGTACAAATTTGAAAAAAAAAAAAAAAAAAAAAAGAAGATTAAAAAAAAAACAAAGCAAAGCTCTAAGGAAGATTAAATAGAATAAGTCTGGGGGAGAGAAAGAGCACTACATGTTGTTAAAGTTATATCTTGCTTGTTATGGTATTGTACCGGAATGAGTCTAGAAGGTTCTTGACATTGATCAAATTGATGATATATCATGGTTTTTAGGTGTTTTTAGCCATGATATAAGTCTTATTTATAGAATTTTTTTGGTAATTTTAGAGTCTTTATAGGATTTAGCATGGATGGGAGCATAATGGAGCTAAATAGGAAGATTTGGAGCTTAATCAAGCATTGAGGCTGAGCTACGAAGTTGGGAGACAAGTTCAGAGACTTGCATCGGTCGATGCAAGTGATGGTGTCGATCGATGCATCATCCAGCAGAAGAATTGGAAGTTTTCCCACAAGTTTTGAAGATTTACAAAACTGTCCCAAAGTTTTCCATATTTGCATCATTAGTCCCTAGATGTTTTTAGGAATATATATATGATTTTTATGGTCATTGTTTAGACCTAAGCTTTATTTTGCCCTGCAACTTTTGAGAGAAATACCTGAGAGATTTTTAGAGAGCTTTTGGAGAGAAGAATCATGACTCCTTCCAGAGAAGATTCATAACTCCTTTTTCTTCTTCTTTAATCTCTTAATGCAATCTATTTTATTCATGATTTGTGTTCTTGCAATTATGTCTGAGTAGATCTGCTTGTTAAGCTTAGGGTTTCTCATTAGGGATTTCATGGGTTGTTAGATTGATTAATTGTTTGGATTCATTATCTTTCTTGTTCTTCACCATAGGTTGTTCTTCATATTAATCCTTGATTGGCCATCAAGAACTAATAACTTAGGAAAATAAATTGATATGATAATATAATTGATTTTCCTGACAAAAACCTTTGGTGAGCAAAATTACTTTTTGCAAAGAGATTTGAATTAGTGATTTTGTGAACTTATCTAAACTTGATTTTATTGCTGGTTTTTAACTTGAATTTTGCAAAGAGATTTGGATTTTCGGATTTTAAAACTTAGATAATATTTGTAGTGAGAACTGATTTATTTTACAATTTTGTTTAGAGTTCAAGAACGGTGTTTAATTATTGAATCCTGCTTGTTTAATTAATTGATCTGATTTTCCATGATTTCCTAAGAATTTCCCTAGGCCTAGCGTTTAATCCTTCTGAATTTACAACTCTTTTATTTTCTGTTTTTGTATTGCTATTTAAATTACAATTTTGATTTAGCATAATTAAAAAATTATTAAATCTATTGTGTGATCTAGAGTCCTTGTGGATACGATCCCTGATCTCTTAATTTGAGAGAGTAGCTCTAGGGTAAATTTGAGCATTTCAAAAAACATAACCAAACCAACCAATATGATCACATCCAATGATGACACGTCCATCACACCTACACATCATCACAAAACAAGTCACGACAATCGTTTAGATAAGCTCATGGTCATGCACTCACCTTATCAAAGATGATTCACGAAACACAAAAATAACTAGAACAAGCTATCGAATTGCAAGGAACAACCAAACTCGATCCATTAAATATCAAGTCCCTCCAGTGGAAAGTTATCTCTAGACGTTATAGAGCTCCCAACAAAATCTCGTGTCGATCGGGTAACAGACGAGACCACAATCTCAGTTACAACCCCCGATGGTCCCAGCTCCCGTATGAGAAAATGTGTCTCACAAAACTGCCAATAACTCACGGAATTTAAATCCAAATTCATTTCCGTAAAACGCATCCAGATACTAGGCTTAGGTATAACTCCATCAAATATCATTATCTTTAGATACAATTTTCAAATCCGATACTTTTTTCCCCAAACCATTACAGTTTTGTTTCCTTTTTTCTCTATAAGACATATCTCCTTCTCTCTTTCCTTCACAACAAACGACCAGGGGTCTGACTCTCTCTTTCTATGAGAAAAACAAAGACGACAACAACCAAAAGCGAGAAGAAACATCACTTGTAGAAAAACACTAGGGTTTTTGGTTTAATTTAATTAAACCAGGATTTTCCTAATGATAATAGTTTAAATTGGTGGTCTCATACCCACTAGCCACCTAACCACAATCACGTAATAGCGGATAACATAACAAAAACACTAAACCAATAAATAACCAATAATTCAATAACCAATATTAGTTCATATCAATTAACCAATAATCCAAACAACATGAATCAAATAACCAACAATCTAAACCACATTCCAATGATTCAACTCAGGCAACCTAGCAAGGCCAGACAACAACCAATCAAGTCACTAGAACATCCTAGCAAGCTTAACTGTGGAGTTCTCTCAGGACCCTTGACCAAAAAGATAAGTGTACTTTTTGTGATATAGGTGGCCAAATCAATTGTTTTAAACCTCTCCGCAATTTTGAAACCGGAGTGTCACAATACACTTCTTTAAAGATTGAAAACAACTATTCAAGACTATCTAGAGAAGAAACATTTGATATATGAGAGCTCATTACTCTTCTAAATTCCAAACTCAGACTCTTAAATGCTTGGTATGTACAACTGAACAAAAATGTTGGAGAAAACTTGAAGATAGCTTGACTTAGAAGCTATCCTAATCATACCGAGCTATGGTGTGTGGATTAGTCGGCTTAAGAGTTATCACAATATTTTAAGTTACCTATTTGAAAGAAAAAAAGTTGCGTAGATCTTTCTCTATATAAGGAGATGCAAGGGTGATACATAATTCATTAGCCTATGAGAGATTGATAAATTAAGTGGAAGTTATTGGTTTGAGATTTGAATAGAATTTTAAAGACTTTAAATGTTATGTAAAATTTGTTGTTCTTAGATCAAGATTTTGTTAAATTTTGTTAAAAAAGAGAGTTATTAGTTTGTGATTCGTAAAAAGTCATTTAAAATCTTAACAAATTTGGGATATTGGATTCACACTTTTATAAAAACATAAAAAAAAATTGTGTTATTCAATTAAAATAAAAGAATCTAGGATTGTTAATGAATTCAATTATGAACAATACTTGAGTCCACCCCTAGGGATGAACCTTTTCATTCACATCCTTACAAAATAAGGAAATAAAATATGTATACATTAATATAAAAATAAAGACTTAAACCAATCTTCTATAAATCCAAACTGATATATAATTTCATTCTAATTGTAACATTTAAACCCTAACCATTTCATTTGTAAACTCAAACCGACATATAATTTCATTCTAATTGTAAAATTTAAACCCTTACCATCTCATTTGTAAACTCAAACCGACATATAATTGCATTCTAATTATAAAATCTAAACCCTAACCATCTCATTTGTAAATCCAAACCGACCTATAACTTCGTTCTAATTGTAAATCTAAACCCTAACCACTTTATTTGTTTATCCAAACCGACATATAATTTTGTTTTAATTGTAAAATCTAAACTCTTAACCACTTCATTTGTAAATCCAAACCGACATATAATTTCATTTTGATTGTAAAATCTAAACCCTAACCACTACATCTGTAAACCCAAACCGACATATGTAGGGGGTGTATTGAAACAATGATTTTGGAGGATTTGATGAGATTCAGAAAATTTCAAATTTTGATATATTTTAGGGAAGTTGATATGATTTATGGTAAAATTCTTTCAAATCCCACCAGAAACCATGAGATTTAGATTTTTGTATTTTTAACTAAATAAATCATCTCAAATCCTTCATAATCCCTAAAACTTATTAAAAATCCAAATCCACAAACTGTTTTGAATAACAGTAGATTTTTAATTCATCATTTCAATAACATTGGATTTCAGTATACTTTTTAAAATTCATGATTGAATAACATAGGATTTGTAACTTTTACACAAATCACTTAAAATGTCAAGTTGAATACCCCCTTCCCATAATTTCGTTTTAATTGTAAAATCTAAACCCTAATCACCTTATTTGTAAACCCAAACCGACACACAATTTTGTTCTAATTGTAAAATCTAAACCAAGTTAATATTTAACTTTCCTTAATTAAAAGTATACATAATTTGTTTCCTTAATTTGTTTTGTTATTTAATTAAATTTTGATAAATTTTTAAAATGAATTAATGTATCGAAGATTCTGATTGGTTGAAATAGAGGAGGTGAACCTAAGTATTTTTCTTTAATTATTGTGTAATTAGTTCATGATTTTATACACTTAAAAATAAAGAGATTGTTTAGAGCATTTTACAAGATTTTAGAAAACGAATCAACAAAACTATAAAATACTTTCTAACAATACTTAAAAATCTTTCATTTATTCACTTTTGAAAATTTTTGTTGAAGTTTTCAAAATTATTTATAAATTAAAATCCAATAACACCCCCAAGATATTGTGAGAGACTTTAGTTTTTGAGTTATTTTTCTAAAATTTAATAAAGCTAGATATTCTTTATACAATCTTTGAGTTCTCGATTTTTTTAATATAAAACTAGAAAAGAAACTTGCTTCCCAATTCAAGAAAAAATGAGATAAATAATTCGGTTAGAATCATTAGAGAATCAAACTCAATTAAGCGAAAAGCTCATCCATCTCTAGCCGTATATATGCATGCGTCCAATTCTGCTTAGAAACCAATGCCTAGCCTCATCCCATCACTTTTATCTTCCTCTCGTTTAGCATTAATTGCTGCTGGAACATGGGCTATGAAATATTTTTGACCAAAGTAATAAGCAAAAGAACAAGGGTAAGTAGTAGTGATATAGTTTAGCGTTTTGTAACTTTGAACTCACACCCAAAAACTAAACTTGGATTCTGAGCCAGATAAACAAAATGGAGCACAAAGGATTCTACCCAAGACAATGAGACCCTTTACAAGCAACGATCAAAACTCAAGACTTTAGTCTTTACATACTAAGAACATATAAACTTACCAAAATCTTGATTGATATTCTCCTTAAACTCTCTCACCAAAACGCATCAATGCTGCTGTGATTTCTTGAGGAAAAAAAAAAAAGAGAAAGTAAAAAATAGAAAACGCGTAAAAAATTTACACGTAATTTCCTTAATCCATTTTTTCCGAAGCTAAACCAAAATCTAAAATTCTGTTACTAAGATAAATGAGTTGGGGTCCACTTCCTATCTTTTAGTCATTTAAAAATGATTAATAATTATTTTGTGATAATATCGGAATAATTTTTGGTTAAAAGGGAAAACGTAGGCTCAAAACACGCAGTGTTATATGCAGCCACCGATCGTCCAATATGGCTGTGACTTTGGACCCCGGTGGAGTTCCATCTAGTGACGATGGTGGTGGCCGTCCAAATAGAGATCATCCAAACAATATCTCCGACATGTTTCCAAGCAACTTCCCTGAGGGTTTGCGAGTGTTAGTATTCGATGAAGATCCTGCGTATCTTCTCATATTGGAGAGGCATCTCCAAGAGTTTCAATACCAAGGTGATCATTTTATGCATTTTCGAGTGTTGATCTACTTTTATGAAGTCTATAGTCAAAGCTGGTCTTAAATTTTTCAATGTCCTATGAAAGAACATTTGTGCCCCTTTTTCGTTGATAACAAAATATTTTTTTTGGCAAAAATTGTTCCAAATTTTGACCTCTTTTTGAGACCTCTTAAATCAAAATTTAAGAGGCATCATCAATTTAAGATTTTTTTTTTGTTTTAGTGATCATATGACTTCGGACTTTTTATTTGTCCATATCAAATAACAATGTGTATTTTTGCAGTGACTACATGCACTGAAGAGGGTGAAGCTATATCTCTACTCCGCAACAATAAGAATAGGTTCGACATTGCTATGATACAAGCTAATAATTCAAATGGTGATAGGATCCGTTATATCTCGGAAATCGGATCAGAAACTGATCTTGCAATAATCAGTAAGAACCTAATCATATATGATTTCTTTTAATCAATATATTTAATTATCATGTAGTTTCAGAATGCAACAACAAAAGCCTCCTTTTTTTTTTAACCGCAGTGATATCTAAAGACGACTCGATACAATCGGTGGTCAAGTGGATAAGTACCGGTGCTATTGACTATCTCATCAAACCGATAAGACCCGAGGATTTGCGGATAATTTTTAAACATGTGGTAAAGAAGATGCTAGGAAGGAGGAGTCTTGTGACCGTAGAGGCAGAAGAGAAAGCAGCAGGTGAGAAGTCATCCTCGGTGGGAGATTCCACCATAAGAAACCCTAACAAGAGAACAAGTAGTAGTTCCCCTAATGCAGAAGTCAACGAGGAGGATCATAATGATGATGATCGTGTTTGTGCTTCTAGCTCCAAGAAAAAACGACGGGTCGTGTGGGACGGTGAGCTTCACAAAAAGTTTCTAGACGCCGTGAATTGTCTTGGACCCATTAGTGAGTCACAAACACTATTGTTCATAGTTACCATTTTCCGATTCATTATCTCTCTCTCTCTCTCTCTATAGATATGTATAAGTGTATAATTATGTCATAATTGGATTTTCATGCAGAAGCTGTTCCCAAGAAAATTTTAGAGATCATGAATGTTGAAAACATCAGTCGAGAAAACGTAGCCAGCCATCTCCAGGTAACGTTTCTTATTGTATGTATACTACACATCATTATATTGTTCAACAACCAATTAATACATAAAATCCGTCCATTAATTTCTACCAACGGTATGCTTTAATATATTTTTCTTTGATTACCTAAGTCTTAGAATTAAAAAGGAGGTTTTCATAACTACCACAAATACATGTTTATAAAAAAATACCACTAATTTACTCTCAAATTTTAAAACTATCATGAGTATACCTTTTATAGAGTAGTTATATTTTTTCTATAGGATTTTATGAATCAGACGTTATAATAATGGTACTTATTAAAAAACTTAAAGTTTTACAAAAGTTTAATAAGATCTTTTAAACATTTATAATGCATATGTTAAACCAATACATTTAAAAATCATTCTCATAGTAGTAGTCTTTAGGGAACAAAACTAAAACGACTTTCCAAAAATGATGTTTCTCGTCACTATTTCCATTTTTTTTTGCTAAGCAATTCCATTGTGGTCAACTGATTTTTTTTTTTTTTTTAGGATGATTAATTATACGAGCTGCTTACTCATTTAACCATCTTTTTTTTATCTGACTATTAGAGATGGTAGGAGAGATAATAGAGAGGCGCCAATAAAATGCTTATACATCAGTTTTTAGTATTTTCCGTACACCAGTATTTTTGTTATAAGTTATATGGATAAAAGTAGTTTTTATATTTCTTTTGTTAAATAATCACATCGAATCACTCAGTTATAGATATTTTTTGTTTCTTTAAGTTAAGTTGGTTTGCTATAGTTGATGATCTCTTACATATTGTATTCTTAGCAGTTCTAACTTTGTATTTGCTATTAGTTTTTTTTTTTTATCATTATAACAATGGATTTCATTCAACTATTTTCTTAATTGGGTGTGTAGAAATTTCGGATGGGTGTGAAAAAGGAGAATGAAAAGATTAAGAATGAGGAAACAACAAACCTATCTTTATTAACTCCGCAAGAAGGAATAATGTATGTTGGAGCAGATGCATCACAATACTTCAGAGAAAAAAATTTCCAATTGCCAACACATCATGTCAACAATAGTCCTCAACCTTCTTATGTGCCACAACACACCACGAACCCTAACAATCTCATACCATCTCTTGAACATCATTATGATGAGGCCTTTGTTGCGGTTTCTGGTGGAGGCCTAGTGATGGATCATCAATATGACCATCACCATCACCATCACCATCAGACCTCGGACTTCACCCTAGAAGAAACTATTGGGTATAACAACTTTCAAGAGGAAGAGCCAACGGTTGCAAGCTTAATGTGGACGCCCAACCCAGAACAGATAAAGTTGTACCCTTGTCAGCTGGAGTTAACTTCTCTGGAAATGAGGAACGATCATGAAGCTGGGACATCATCATCCATGTTACATTTGCCTCGATTAATTTCTTCTCCTCACGCATATAGTTTAGAGCAGGTGATGAGACTTAATTATGTTTCTTATGTTTATTAAAAACACATTATGGTCATTTCTTATTTTTAGTGTGTACAGCATGAAAGTGGAGGATTCAGCTACAACAGTGATATTACCGGGTCCATAAACTATAACAAGTCAGCCTAATCTTACTCGGTATGGATAGATTCGTTCTCTTTTGCTAAAGAGACTAATCCAAGATTGGGATTTGCATGAAGAAATCAAGATGGATCATGATCGGGGCCAAACATGGAGATGTAGAGATGATATTACAACTTCTTTTGTATCTTTGAACTTCTAAAATTCTAGGGTTTAATACTATTTTACTATATGTTTTAGGAGGCATATCCTAGGATTCTCTTCTCTCCTTTTTTCTACATATATGTGTTAGCATGGATTTTTGGTGCAAGTCAGGTCAACAAGTAAGACGTTTGTTTTCTTTTCATTCACAATACTAAGAAGTTGCAAAAAAACTGAATATTTTGTAAATAAATTAGTATTTCCTTCTCCAACAACTAATAATAATGCATGTTGGTCGTCCTAGTTCACATCAAGAAAAAATATAATCAAAACAAGTTATATATAAAAATATGTGACCATATACAGTTAGTCAAAATCAGTTTTTCTATAACGTAATAATCTGTTTCATAGATCGTAATGTAAAACAAAGACTAGTATTATGCCATAAAAAAAAACAAAAAAAAACAAAAAAAAAAAGATTTTTTTATTACATTTTCTTTTAGTAAAAGCAATATCAAAACGTGATCCAGAAGTGTAAATATGTTATGATAATATTTAGAAAGCATGATAAATATGTTATTTAGTATCGAAAACCCGATCATTGAGATGAGATTGCCAAAAATTCTTATTGAAATGCTTGCTCATCTACATGATCGCTAAAATAAACTAATAACAAAGAAACTAATGAAATATAGATTAGAAAAAAAAATATGTATATATATATATATATAGTAAAAAAAAAAATTTATAGAAATGTTAATATGGACAAACCACCCACGGGCCAAACTTGATCAATACCAACACAGGAGTCCTCTTTTTAGTCCGTTAAGATGAGGACCTCGTGTATCAGCAGCCCACGACAAGTTAACAAAACAAAAGTCACAAAATACAATTATATATATATTCTGTTGAACAAAAAAAAAAAGCATATATAAATTGTATTACATATATATATATATAGATAATATAATATTTGATATAGGTGGTCTTTTAACTGTGTATTTAATGAATAAAAACAAAAGAATATTAGAAAACTTTATTATATTTATAATATATTTTTTATTATACTAAAAAAACAAAATAATACTTCCTCCGTTTCAAAATATAAGATGTTTTGAGTGAAAACATGCAGATTAAGAAATATCCACTTTAAAAAAGTTCAACCAATCATAAATAAGACTGCATAAAATAAATAATAAAAAATATAAAAATAATCTAAAAGTTAATTAAAAAGTTGAAAACATCTTATATTATGAAACAAAGAAAAACCAAACGGAAGGAGTATATCCCATAAACAAACCCCGAGACCGAGAGAATGAATACGATTTTTCAGGTCACCACTCACCCGCGAGCCCAACAGATCGGGAATGACCCATCAAAAGATCAATTATCGGGGCGGGTTTAATGGTTGTGACCAATCGACTATAACGTCTATGTTATATAGATAAGAAAGAAAAATATCACATAGTTGCTGAAAATGTTTTTACTTCGTCAACTTTAAAATAAAACTCGAAAAAATAACTTAACAAACTAACCTGAGAGGAAAAAAAAAAAAAAGAGTACAAGGACTGTGGAATTGAGATCCAGGAAAACCTTAAACATTGTGAACTTTTGAAAGAAGAAAGAACACTATAAACCGTTTCTTAGTTCAGAAACCAAATATATAACACGTTGATCATCATTATCTCTTTGGTCAAGGTCACGTATTGATTTCTATTGGACGCATCTTTTTTTCAACATTGCGAAATTTACATGGAGACTGAAACTTCCGCAAATTCATTCGAGTCCGACGAGGTATCTTTCGTTCAAAGAAAAAGATGAAAACAAAAAACAAAACGAACTTAGTAAAATAAGTGAATAGGGTTGTAAAGATGGGAGAGGCGGAGGCCACTGGGGGTATATAAATAAGTCTTCGAAATGAGAGATTTGGGGGGGGGGGGGGGGGGGGGGGGGGGTGGGGGGAGGCTCGACGAATTTAAATTTTATCAAGATTCTTTAAAGATCATTTCTAGATTTTTTAATTATTTTTATAGGATCACGCTAACAAATATCTTGGTGCTTGAAAATAAGATTGAATAAGTAAAACATTTATAATTATCTACATAGTATATACCACCTAAAACTTTTGTTTTTTTTTTTAATAAAAAAATTTCACTTAATTCTATCTTAATCCCGTTATAAGAAAATCCCTGGAGTAAAGGGAGAAGGTAGAAAGATACTATATTTTAAAAAATTATACATTCTACGTATTGCTACGTACTAAACATCTATCGTAAGTTTTTCGGACCAAAAGTTACGAGGAAATCTTGTTGTACCCCCCGGCGAAGACTTCCGTGCATAGATTACTAATATTATATATGTCGACATATTTTACCGCTAAAAGGATTATTACGTACCAATAAGTAACGTTGACCTATTTTATGCAGACTATACATAGTACATGTACAATATAATTTCACAAAATTTCTTAGCTTATGCAAACCCGGAGAGAATGAATATTCACACAGAGAATATAATTTCTTAGTTTATGCAAACTATGCATAGTACATGTACAACTCTATGCGTTCAAATTTTGTGGTATAAAAAGACAAAACAAAAATCTAGAATATTGGTTTTACAAAAACCTGCAGCCTTATAGAGTAATTAAAGATCAATTTTATTTTACAAAACAAATTAATCAATCAACAAAACAGGGTAAATAAATCCTAAAAAAAAGCTTATAACCGAATCATAAACACCGCGACGTAAAACGTTATAAAAGACAAAACCGTGATAAACCCATTTCGTCTGCCACCACTAGCCATGGGAAGCACATCAGGAAGCAAACATTCCTCGCCGCTAAATATCACTTTCGCCGGAAACCCATCACGTTCCGCCACATTAATCCCCGGGGTGAGTTTCTTGCTGAACTGTATAACCGATTGCTGTTTACCCGGAACCCTAATATTCTTCTTCTTTGGATCTTTTTCATCAGCCTCGGCCACAAGATAATCTAGACCCGGCAGACCTTCCATGAAAATGGTGTTGTTGACACCTCCGTCCACGCTTAAGAGACTCGCGTTGAACGAGTAGGCTTTCTTGAACCCTAGAAGCGCCGGTTTTTTCATCTGAACCGCGAGGAACCAGTTGTTTAAATCGATTTCTCCCCAGTTAAAAATCGTGATCCTCACTGTGCAACGAGCAAGGCCAGAAACTTGATGATGAAAGACGAGTTATTCAGGAAGAACTCGTCGTGGTTGAGGATGATGCACGTGGCGTTGAACGACGCAACGATGGCATCGATCGACGCAACCAAGAAGGCATCGACCGACGCAACGTTCGCGTCGATCGATGCAATGCGAGAGCCGATGCGGTGAATGTTCACAGACAATGCGAGAGCCGATGCGGATTTCAACAGACCAGACTTGTTCTATGAGAACCGCTCCGCAATTGTCCCTCCTCCCTTCCCAATGAATGATTTTGAGTTGAAGTCTGCCTACTTCGCTCTTGTTCGACAAAGAACATTCCAGAACTTGCCGCATGAGAAGCCTCTAGACCAAATTGAGCACTTTGAGGATATAGTCACAAGCATCAAGGCTAATGGAGTCACAGAGGACTATCTCTATTGCAAGCTTTTCCCATACTCTCTTGCTGGGGAAGCTTCTCATTGGCTAAGGCAACTAAAACCGGGATCTGTGACAACTTGGCATGACATCAAGGTGGGATTCCTCAACTACTTCTATGATGATGCGATGTCAGATGAGCTGAGGATTAAGCTCTCCACCTTTAGACAAGGACCTGCTGAATCTTACAAAGCTGCTTGGGTAAGGTTCAAGGCATACCAGAGAGATTGTCCGCATCATGGGTTCTCAGAGGTGCAGCTGATTAGTATTTTCTTCAGCGGGATTGACTGGAGGTATCAGATGGCTTTGGATGCTGCTAATGATGGGAAATTCAAGACAAGGTACCCAGATTAGGCTGAAAAGTTGATAGAAAGGCTAGCATCAAGCAACAGTACCAAGAATGCAGACTTAGAGCGGAAAAGAGCACATGAAGGCAATGGTTCAAATCAGTTTGATGCAGTGAATGCTAATTTGGATACCGTGCACAAACTTCTTGTGGGAAAGAAGTCTGTCCACTTTGCTGAAGATGTTGAGACTTTTGAGCCAAAGCTATAGATTACAGAAGATGTCAACTATGTATATGGAGTTAGGTATCAAAATTAGAAATTTGGTCAAAAGAATTCATTCTCAGGAAATCCAAACAGCAACTTCACAAGGACCTATGGATCTTCTTCTTACCAACCCCTCCCTCCACCCAATTCAGAGAGCAAGATTGAATCAATGATTGAGCAGATTCTTCAAGGTCAACAGAAGTTAACAGTAGATTTCAATGGAAAGATTTATTCTGTATACACTGAGCTGAGTGGAATGTTTGAAGCATTAAACACTCATGTCAAGAAGCTAGAGAATCAAGTGATTCAGACTGTTGGGTCTGTTAAAAGACAAGAGAAACTTCTTTCTAGAAGAACTGAGAATCCCAACCATGCTTGTAATGCGATTTTAGTGAAGGAAGGAGACGAAGATATGTCTGTTGAGCCAGCATCGATCGACACTTCACAAGAGCATCGATCGATGCCTACTCAATCAAGCGTCGATCGACACAACATCAGCATCGATCGACGCACCCCACGACCAGCTCTGGTTTCTCCTCAAGCTCCACCTGCTTCAGAGCAAGCCTATAAGCCTAAGGTTCATTTTCCTAATCCTAGGAGGTCTAAACAGGAGATTGAAGAAGCTAGATGCAAGGCTATGATGGACAAGGTAATGATTGAGATGCCTTTGATTGATGCTGTCAAGTTTTCTCCTGGAATTAAGCGATATGTGAAGCGGATGGTCACCAATGGTTTGAGTCCTGAGGAAGGAGCTTTGCTAACCAAGGATGTCAACTCAATTCTGTTGAATCAGCGTCCAAAGAGGAAGAAGGAGAGGAAGCAAGAAGTAGTTGTATCTAAGAAAGTAAGTGCAGTGATTCAAGTAGGATTGCAGAGAAGTTACCAGATCCTGGAAGCTTTGTACTTGATTGTTCTATCTCTGCAGAACGGTTTGCTCACTCGCTTTGCGATCTTGGTTCTAGTATCAATTTGATGCCGCATTCTGTTGCTGTGAGACTTGGGATGACAGATTACAAGCCAACTATGATCTCTCTTATCTTAGCTGATCGATCCAGAAGGATTCCTGAAGGTGTCCTAGAAGATATTCCGATTAAGATTGGAGATTGCATAATTCCCACTGATTTTGTGGTGTTGAAGTATGACACAGAGCCTAGTGATCCTCTCATCTTAGGACGCTCTTTCTTGGCTACAGCTGGTGCCATCATTGATGTTAAGAAGGGACACATAGCCTTGAATGTAGAAGATTTGGTTATGAAATAAGGAAATAAAATATGTATACATTAATATAAAAATAAAGACTTAAACCAATCTTCTATAAACCCAAACTGATATATAATTTCATTCTAATTGTAACATTTAAACCCTAACCATTTCATTTGTAAACTCAAACCGACATATAATTTCATTCTAATTGTAAAATCTAAACTCTTACAATCTCATTTGTAAACTCAAACCGACATATAATTGCCTTCTAATTATAAAATCTAAACCCTAACCATCTCATTTGTAAACCCAAACCGACCTATAATTTCGTTCAAATTGTAAATCTAAACCCTAACCACTTTATTTGTATATCCAAACCGACATATAATTTTGTTTTAATTGTAAAATCTAAACTCTTAACCACTTCATTTGTAAATTTAAACCGACTTATAATTTCATTTTGATTGTAAAATCTAAATCCTAACCACTACATCTGTAAACCCAAACCGACATATGTAGGGGGTGTATTGAAACAATGATTTTGGAGGATTTTATGAGATTCAGAAAATTTGAAATTTTGATATATTTTAGGGAAGTTGATATGATTTGTGGTAAAATTCTTTCAAATCCCACCAGAAACCATGAGATTTGTATTTATGTATTTTTAACTAAACAAATCATCTCAAATCCTTCAGAATCCCTAAAACTTATTAAAAATCCAAATCCACAAACTGTTTTAAATAACAGTGGATTTTAAAGTAGATTTTTAATTCATCAGTTCAATAACAGTGGATTTCAGGAGACTTTTTAAAATTCATGATTGAATAACATAGGATTTGTAACTTTTACACAAATATCTTAAAATGTTAAGCTGTTAAGCTTGAAGATTGGAGTGGAGATCATCTAATCAGTACTAGACACCATGATGAGGTTCTGATCCGTGGCAAGTCCCTGGTAGATGATGTTTTTGTACTGGAAACACGGATAGCTGAGGAAAGTTGCAGAATCATTGAAGAGACACGAGTTGTAGACACAGCATCGATCGATGCAGCTGTTGCATCGATCTACACACCTCCACGAGTCAACTTGGACTTGTCCAAAACCAAAGATTCTCGAGTTGGATCCTTAGCTGCAAGTCATAGACTAGTTGTACAGCTGAAATCTCTCCATTCCAAAGACAAGAACCCATAGGTAAGGCCAAGGTATGCATCTCCTTCTCCCAAATCTTCTCCTATTATCAATAAGAATTTCAAAGGTACAAAAACTATTTTGCAGTTAACCAAGCCACCAGATTATCGTAGAGCGCTTGTTTCTTCTGTTGATGATTTTGCAAGACTTAAAAGAAAGCCACCCGTCCCTAAGTCCCGCCCTGGTCCTGTTCCTCATATACTTGGCAAGTCTCATGCACCTACTGCCTACACACCCCATTGGATGAAAAGGACATTCTCTCGGAAGCATTCATTGCCATGTTCCGATCCACCGGATGCCTGAGATCCGACACAGTCAAGCTAATGACTGAAAACAAGCGCTTAGTGGGAGGCAACCCACTCTTAGGTTTTTCTTTTCCATTTTGAGTCATTTTTATTTTTGCTTTGATTCAGTTTGAATTTGTATTGAATTATGAACTTCAATCTATCATGTTGCGTTTAATCTTGTGTTTGACTGATTCTTAGCAGTGCTAACATCCACGGAATGGGAAAAACACAAATTAATCGCAGCTAACTCAGGAGTAATGTTCGGACTCTCTGACTCTGCAGAGTGCATCGACCGACACACCATCAGCATCTGTCGACACAGAACATCCGGATTGGTAACATGATTTTGTTCACAATTTCAGTACTTATTCGTTTTTGTTTATTTTTATTTCGCCAATCTCTTACTTGATAACACTGGGGACAGTGTTGTTTAATTCTGGGGGAGGCAGTTACTAACTACGTTTTTGTTTTTGAGGGTTTTAAAAAAAAATGGTTTTATTGAGTCAAAATTTTGTTGGGAACTATGATTTTTCTTTTTAGTGTACTGTCTTGGTTGATTAATGCCACAGATTGAATCCAGAATCCGACTAATGAAAAATCCAATAGCTGACCAGTAAACCAGTGACATCCAAATTTCCAACAGAATTCATAAAAGCCTGAGGTAATTTCTGCACTTTTCTTTTTACCTCATCAAGGAGATTGATGTTCATAGAGCTTGACTCCTTGTTCATACCTGACAAGTAAGATTTCAGAAAAGATAAAATGGTACTCCTCTCCCTTATTAAAGTTTGAAATATTTTTCCTGAGAGTTTTGTTAAAAAAAAAAGAGAATAAAAGATGAGATGATTTTGATCAGTTTAGAGAGGTAGGTAAATTACATGTGACCTCATTATTCTACTCTTGAGTCAAATGATCACACAAAGCATGGAAACGAGGGGTAGGTAAATTACCGATGACCCCATTATTCGCGTACAAATTTGAAAAAAAAAAAAAAAAAAAAAAAAAAGAGGATTAAAAAAAAACAAAGCAAAGCTCTAAGGAAGATTAAATAGAATAAGTCTGGGGGAGAGAAAGAGCACTACATGTTGTTAAAGTTATATCTTGCTTGTTATGGTATTGTACCGGAATGAGTCTAGAAGGTTCTTGACATTGATCAAATTGATGATACATCATGGTTTTTAGGTGTTTTTAGCCATGATATAAGTCTTATTTATAGAATTTTTTTGGTAATTTTAGAGTCTTTATAGGATTTAGCATGGATGGGAGCATAATGGAGCTAAATAGGAAGATTTGGAGCTTAATCAAGCATTGAGGCTGAGCTACGAAGTTGGGAGACAAGTTCAGAGACTTGCATCGGTCGGTGCAAGTGATGGTGTCGATCGATGCATCATCCAGCAGAAGAATTGGAAGTTTTCCCACAAGTTTTGAAGATTTACAAAGCTGTCCTAAAGTTTTCCATATTTGCATCATTAGTCCCTAGATGTTTTTAGGAATATATATATGATTTTTATGGTCATTGTTTAGACCTAAGCTTTATTTTGCCCTGCAACTTTTGAGAGAAATACCTGAGAGATTTTTAGAGAGCTTTTGGAGAGAAGAATCAAGACTCCTTCCAGAGAAGATTCATAACTCCTTTTTCTTCTTCTTTAATCTCTTAATGCAATCTATTTTATTCATGATTTGTGTTCTTGCAATTATGTCTGAGTAGATCTGCTTGTTAAGCTTAGGGTTTCTCATTAGGGATTTCATGGGTTGTTAGATTGATTAATTGTTTGGATTCATTATCTTTCTTGTTCTTCACCATAGGTTGTTCTTCATATTAATCCTTGATTGGCCATCAAGAACTAATAACTTAGGAAAATAAATTGATATGAGTTCCTGACAAAAACCTTTGGTGAGCAAAATTACTTTTTGCAAAGAGATTTGAATTAGTGATTTTGTGAACTTATCTAAACTTGATTTTATTGCTGGTTTTTAACTTGAATTTTGCAAAGAGATTTGGATTTTCGGATTTTAAAACTTAGATAATATTTGCAGTGAGAACTGATTTATTTTACAATTTTGTTTAGAGTTCAAGAACGGTGTTTAATTATTGAATCCTGCTTGTTTAATTAATTGATCTGATTTTCCATGATTTCCTAAGAATTTCCCTAGGCCTAGCGTTTAATCCTTCTGAATTTACAACTCTTTTATTTTCTGTTTTTGTATTGCTATTTAAATTACAATTTTGGTTTAGCATAATTAAAAAATTATTAAATCTATTGTGTGATCTAGAGTCCTTGTGGATATGATCCCTAAGTACTACAATTGATCTCTTAATTTGAGAGAGTAGCTCTAGGGTAAATTTGAGCATTTCAAAAAACATAACCAAACCAACCAATATGATCACATCCAATGATGACACGTCCATCACACCTACACATCATCACAAAACAAGTCACGACAATCGTTTAGATAAGCTCATGGTCATGCACTCACCTTATCAAAGGTGATTCACGAAACACAAAAATAACTAGAACAAGCTATCGAATTGCAAGGAACAACCAAACTCGATCCATTAAATATCAAGTCCCTCCAGTGGAAAGTTATCTCTAGACGTTATAGAGCTCCCAACAAAATCTCGTGTCGATCAGGTAACAGACGAGACCACAATCTCAGTTACAACCCCCGATGGTCCCAGCTCCCGTATGAGAAAATGTGTCTCACAAAACTGCCAATAACTCACGGAATTTAAATCCAAATTCATTTCCGTAAAACGCATCCAGATACTAGGCTTAGGTATAACTCCATCAAATATCATTATCTTTAGATACAATTTTCAAATCCGATACTTTTTTCCCCAAACCATTACAGTTTTGTTTCCTTTTTTTCTCTATAAGACATATCTCCTTCTCTCTTTCCTTCACAACAAACGACCAGGGGTCTGACTCTCTCTTTCTATGAGAAAAACAAAGACGACAACAACCAAAAGCGAGAAGAAACATCACTTGTAGAAAAACACTAGGGTTTTTGGTTTAATTTAATTAAACCAGGATTTTCCTAATGATAATAGTTTAAATTGGTGGTCTCATACCCACTAGCCACCTAACCACAATCACGTAATAGCGGATACATTAACAAAAACACTAAACCAATAAATAACCAATAATTCAATAACCAATATTAGTTCATATCAATTAACCAATAATCCAAACAACATGAATCAAATAACCAACAATCTAAACCACATTCCAATGATTCAACTCAGGCAACCTAGCAAGGCCAGACAACAACCAATCAAGTCACTAGAACATCCTCCTCCTTATCGCCTCGATTCCACGATCACACTTTGTCTTTACCTGCACCACAAACACAAATTGAGATACATGAGTATTTGATAAACACTCAGTGAGGCAATCTTCCCATCTATTGGGCTATACACATAAGCAACTGAGATACCGATGTCACAAACAATCAACAAACAAGACATACATACCAGGTAGCAAGTATCGTCTTCACTGGAAGGGAGGTGTCGACCGACACCAGCCAAGTGTCGACCGACACTACCCCACAATGTCGATCGATGCTGATCCTTGGTGTCGACCGACACCCTCCTAGTGTCGATCGACACTGACTCCGCAAACGCGATCTGCTCGAAGCCGAGAGTCGAATCTCGCTTCTCATCACCTCCAATCCATCTAAAACTCAACCCCAAAACTATATGAATCCGTAGGAAACCTATAGCAACCATAACAAGCAGAAAACACCATAAACAACACCAAACAAGCAAGACAAAGGAAATCGCAGGCTTAGATCAGCCATGGTCATGCATTCACCTCTTTTACAGGAAGATTCTGACCCAAAACGACGAATCTATTGCCTTAGAAAGCTTTTCCTTCGTTCCTAGCTCTAGATCCCCACTCCATAGGAACATATTTCTAAAAAACAGTCAAGAAATCTGAAACGACCGCACCTGGATTCCCAATCCTTACACCGGACACACGGGAAACAATCTTGCCGAAACCCCATAATTCCGACAAGACAACCGGCGTCAACCGCTTCTTACAAAAAGTTCCACAAATACTAGCTAAAGCAAACTATTTCATACTCTACAACTACTAACAGTAATCATACAAATGTACTTCAGCTCCACAAGCATTTTACATTTATAGACTCTGATTACTCCTCCAACTGGCCATTTCGTGATCCACCCGAACAAGCCACTTAAGCATGTATCCCAAACACCACCTCATCTAGTTACTCGGTCGTTAGGGTGGTTGGTTGTGCGACAGGTCAATTGGTGACAGCTTGTCATGTGGGAAGGTTGTTAAAGGGTGGGGACCAGGGTTCGAGGAACGTCTGACACACCAATAACCTACTGGTGGATTGGGATATCCACAGTGATGGGTTAGGATCGATGTCCTGCAGGGCCAGCTTGGGTCCGTTGGGACGGCTAGTGGGGGGCTAGCAGGGTCCTAGAGGGGTCCACGGGACGGGTTGTCATAAAATCTCACATACTTTTCCAAAATCCTCAAGAACACTTTTCTCTACTTTCTTTCTGTTTCTCTCTCAAAAACAGCTAAAGGGTCGAAGGAAGTCGAGTTCCATCTTTTAAACTCGAGTCTAGGGCTTCCCTAAACCAACCACACAAACCGGACCACAAGTAGTGTCGATCGACACCCTAACCAAAATTCCAATTTTTGGCCAAATCAATTCTTTTAAACCTCTTTGCAAGTCTCTGAACTCAGGGTCTCACTATTCACCCCTACTAACAGATCGCAATGTCCTCGTTGCACACCAAGACAGTCACCCCCGAAGGTGTGATCCCACTTAACTCCACACTCATCTGGGTTCGGCTATAATACCACCTGTAACCCCCCCCTCGACCGCCACCTCTCAGAGGCCCCATGTCCATTCCTAATCCATGGGCCAACTTTCCCTAATGGGCCTCACTTCCTCTCACTAGGCATGTGAGTCCATCCATAATCGACGGTCGGTTTGTAACGTTGGGAGGTTTTAAAGACTTGTTATCGTCCCTACAAATTACCACATGATCTTTCCCTTTGTTTTGTCCTCACTCTCACAGTTCCGACAGTCACTTCCCAGAAGGTCACCCATCCTGAGACTACTCCAGCATAAGCAAGCTTAACTGTGGAGTTCTCTCAGGACCCTTGACCAAAAAGATAAGTGTACTTTTTGTGATATAGGTGGCCAAATCAATTGTTTTAAACCTCTCCGCAATTTTGAAACCGGAGTGTCACAATACACTTCTTTAAAGATTGAAAACAACTATTCAAGACTATCTAGAGAAGAAACATTTGATATATGAGAGCTCATTACTCTTCTAAATTCCAAACTCAGACTCTTAAATGCTTGGTATGTACAACTGAACAAAAATGTTGGAGAAAACTTGAAGATAGCTTGACTTAGAAGCTATCCTAATCATACCGAGCTATGGTGTGTGGATTAGTCGGCTTAAGAGTTATCACAATATTTTAAGTTACCTATTTGAAAGAAAAAAAGTTGCGTAGATCTTTCTCTATATAAGGAGATGCAAGGGTGATACATAATTCATTAGCCTATGAGAGATTGATAAATTAAGTGGAAGTTATTGGTTTGAGATTTGAATAGAATTTTAAAGACTTTAAATGTTATGTAAAATTTGTTGTTCTTAGATCAAGATTTTGTTAAATTTTGTTAAAAAAGAGAGTTATTAGTTTGTGATTCGTAAAAAGTCATTTAAAATCTTAACAAATTTGGGATATTGGATTCACACTTTTATAAAAACATAAAAAAAAATTGTGTTATTCAATTAAAATAAAAGAATCTAGGATTGTTAATGAATTCAATTATGAACAATACTTGAGTCCACCCCTAGGGATGAACATTTTCATTCACATCCTTACAAAATAAGGAAATAAAATATGTATACATTAATATAAAAATAAAGACTTAAACCAATCTTCTATAAATCCAAACTGATATATAATTTCATTCTAATTGTAACATTTAAACCCTAACCATTTCATTTGTAAACTCAAACCGACATATAATTTCATTCTAATTGTAAAATTTAAACCCTTACCATCTCATTTGTAAACTCAAACCGACATATAATTGCATTCTAATTATAAAATCTAAACCCTAACCATCTCATTTGTAAATCCAAACCGACCTATAACTTCGTTCTAATTGTAAATCTAAACCCTAACCACTTTATTTGTTTATCCAAACCGACATATAATTTTGTTTTAATTGTAAAATCTAAACTCTTAACCACTTCATTTGTAAATCCAAACCGACATATAATTTCATTTTGATTGTAAAATCTAAACCCTAACCACTACATCTGTAAACCCAAACCGACATATGTAGGGGTGTATTGAAACAATGATTTTGGAGGATTTGATGAGATTCAGAAAATTTCAAATTTTGATATATTTTAGGGAAGTTGATATGATTTATGGTAAAATTCTTTCAAATCCCACCAGAAACCATGAGATTTAGATTTTTGTATTTTTAACTAAATAAATCATCTCAAATCCTTCATAATCCCTAAAACTTATTAAAAATCCAAATCCACAAACTGTTTTGA
Organism: Camelina sativa; assembly: GCF_030686135.1. NCBI lineage: Eukaryota > Viridiplantae > Streptophyta > Magnoliopsida > Brassicales > Brassicaceae > Camelina > Camelina sativa. The sequence continues at coordinate 39,431,186 of NC_141890.1, forward strand.
ATAACAGTAGATTTTTAATTCATCAGTTCAATAACATTGGATTTCAGTATACTTTTTAAAATTCATGATTGAATAACATAGGATTTGTAACTTTTACACAAATCACTTAAAATGTCAAGTTGAATACCCCCTTCCCATAATTTCGTTTTAATTGTAAAATCTAAACCCTAATCACCTTATTTGTAAACCCAAACCGACACACAATTTTGTTCTAATTGTAAAATCTAAACCAAGTTAATATTTAACTTTCCTTAATTAAAAGTATACATAATTTGTTTCCTTAATTTGTTTTGTTATTTAATTAAATTTTGATAAATTTTTAAAATGAATTAATGTATCGAAGATTCTGATTGGTTGAAATAGAGGAGGTGAACCTAAGTATTTTTCTTTAATTATTGTGTAATTAGTTCATGATTTTATACACTTAAAAATAAAGAGATTGTTTAGAGCATTTTACAAGATTTTAGAAAACGAATCAACAAAACTATAAAATACTTTCTAACAATACTTAAAAATCTTTCATTTATTCACTTTTGAAAATTTTTGTTGAAGTTTTCAAAATTATTTATAAATTAAAATCCAATAACACCCCCAAGATATTGTGAGAGACTTTAGTTTTTGAGTTATTTTTCTAAAATTTAATAAAGCTAGATATTCTTTATACAATCTTTGAGTTCTTGATTTTTTTAATATAAAACTAGAAAAGAAACTTGCTTCCCAATTCAAGAAAAAATGAGATAAATAATTCGGTTAGAATCATTAGAGAATCAAACTCAATTAAGCGAAAAGCTCATCCATCTCTAGCCGTATATATGCATGCGTCCAATTCTGCTTAGAAACCAATGCCTAGCCTCATCCCATCACTTTTATCTTCCTCTCGTTTAGCATTAATTGCTGCTGGAACATGGGCTATGAAATATTTTTGACCAAAGTAATAAGCAAAAGAACAAGGGTAAGTAGTAGTGATATAGTTTAGCGTTTTGTAACTTTGAACTCACACCCAAAAACTAAACTTGGATTCTGAGCCAGATAAACAAAATGGAGCACAAAGGATTCTACCCAAGACAATGAGACCCTTTACAAGCAACGATCAAAACTCAAGACTTTAGTCTTTACATACTAAGAACATATAAACTTACCAAAATCTTGATTGATATTCTCCTTAAACTCTCTCACCAAAACGCATCAATGCTGCTGTGATTTCTTGAGGAAAAAAAAAAAAGAGAAAGTAAAAAATAGAAAACGCGTAAAAAATTTACACGTAATTTCCTTAATCCATTTTTTCCGAAGCTAAACCAAAATCTAAAATTCTGTTACTAAGATAAATGAGTTGGGGTCCACTTCCTATCTTTTAGTCATTTAAAAATGATTAATAATTATTTTGTGATAATATCGGAATAATTTTTGGTTAAAAGGGAAAACGTAGGCTCAAAACACGCAGTGTTATATGCAGCCACCGATCGTCCAATATGGCTGTGACTTTGGACCCCGGTGGAGTTCCATCTAGTGACGATGGTGGTGGCCGTCCAAATAGAGATCATCCAAACAATATCTCCGACATGTTTCCAAGCAACTTCCCTGAGGGTTTGCGAGTGTTAGTATTCGATGAAGATCCTGCGTATCTTCTCATATTGGAGAGGCATCTCCAAGAGTTTCAATACCAAGGTGATCATTTTATGCATTTTCGAGTGTTGATCTACTTTTATGAAGTCTATAGTCAAAGCTGGTCTTAAATTTTTCAATGTCCTATGAAAGAACATTTGTGCCCCTTTTTCGTTGATAACAAAATATTTTTTTTGGCAAAAATTGTTCCAAATTTTGACCTCTTTTTGAGACCTCTTAAATCAAAATTTAAGAGGCATCATCAATTTAAGATTTTTTTTTTGTTTTAGTGATCATATGACTTCGGACTTTTTATTTGTCCATATCAAATAACAATGTGTATTTTTGCAGTGACTACATGCACTGAAGAGGGTGAAGCTATATCTCTACTCCGCAACAATAAGAATAGGTTCGACATTGCTATGATACAAGCTAATAATTCAAATGGTGATAGGATCCGTTATATCTCGGAAATCGGATCAGAAACTGATCTTGCAATAATCAGTAAGAACCTAATCATATATGATTTCTTTTAATCAATATATTTAATTATCATGTAGTTTCAGAATGCAACAACAAAAGCCTCCTTTTTTTTTTAACCGCAGTGATATCTAAAGACGACTCGATACAATCGGTGGTCAAGTGGATAAGTACCGGTGCTATTGACTATCTCATCAAACCGATAAGACCCGAGGATTTGCGGATAATTTTTAAACATGTGGTAAAGAAGATGCTAGGAAGGAGGAGTCTTGTGACCGTAGAGGCAGAAGAGAAAGCAGCAGGTGAGAAGTCATCCTCGGTGGGAGATTCCACCATAAGAAACCCTAACAAGAGAACAAGTAGTAGTTCCCCTAATGCAGAAGTCAACGAGGAGGATCATAATGATGATGATCGTGTTTGTGCTTCTAGCTCCAAGAAAAAACGACGGGTCGTGTGGGACGGTGAGCTTCACAAAAAGTTTCTAGACGCCGTGAATTGTCTTGGACCCATTAGTGAGTCACAAACACTATTGTTCATAGTTACCATTTTCCGATTCATTATCTCTCTCTCTCTCTCTCTCTCTATAGATATGTATAAGTGTATAATTATGTCATAATTGGATTTTCATGCAGAAGCTGTTCCCAAGAAAATTTTAGAGATCATGAATGTTGAAAACATCAGTCGGGAAAACGTAGCCAGCCATCTCCAGGTAACGTTTCTTATTGTATGTATACTACACATCATTATATTGTTCAACAACCAATTAATACATAAAATCCGTCCATTAATTTCTACCAACGGTATGCTTTAATATATTTTTCTTTGATTACCTAAGTCTTAGAATTAAGAAGGAGGTTTTCATAACTACCACAAATACATGTTTATAAAAAAATACCACTAATTTACTCTCAAATTTTAAAACTATCATGAGTATACCTTTTATAGAGTAGTTATATTTTTTCTATAGGATTTTATGAATCAGACGTTATAATAATGGTACTTATTAAAAAACTTAAAGTTTTACAAAAGTTTAATAAGATCTTTTAAACATTTATAATGCATATGTTAAACCAATACATTTAAAAATCATTCTCATAGTAGTAGTCTTTAGGGAACAAAACTAAAACGACTTTCCAAAAATGATGTTTCTCGTCACTATTTCCATTTTTTTTTGCTAAGCAATTCCATTGTGGTCAACTGATTTTTTTTTTTTTTTAGGATGATTAATTATACGAGCTGCTTACTCATTTAACCATCTTTTTTTTATCTGACTATTAGAGATGGTAGGAGAGATAATAGAGAGGCGCCAATAAAATGCTTATACATCAGTTTTTAGTATTTTCCGTACACCAGTATTTTTGTTATAAGTTATATGGATAAAAGTAGTTTTTATATTTCTTTTGTTAAATAATCACATCGAATCACTCAGTTATAGATATTTTTTGTTTCTTTAAGTTAAGTTGGTTTGCTATAGTTGATGATCTCTTACATATTGTATTCTTAGCAGTTCTAACTTTGTATTTGCTATTAGTTTTTTTTTTTTATCATTATAACAATGGATTTCATTCAACTATTTTCTTAATTGGGTGTGTAGAAATTTCGGATGGGTGTGAAAAAGGAGAATGAAAAGATTAAGAATGAGGAAACAACAAACCTATCTTTATTAACTCCGCAAGAAGGAATAATGTATGTTGGAGCAGATGCATCACAATACTTCAGAGAAAAAAATTTCCAATTGCCAACACATCATGTCAACAATAGTCCTCAACCTTCTTATGTGCCACAACACACCACGAACCCTAACAATCTCATACCATCTCTTGAACATCATTATGATGAGGCCTTTGTTGCGGTTTCTGGTGGAGGCCTAGTGATGGATCATCAATATGACCATCACCATCACCATCACCATCAGACCTCGGACTTCACCCTAGAAGAAACTATTGGGTATAACAACTTTCAAGAGGAAGAGCCAACGGTTGCAAGCTTAATGTGGACGCCCAACCCAGAACAGATAAAGTTGTACCCTTGTCAGCTGGAGTTAACTTCTCTGGAAATGAGGAACGATCATGAAGCTGGGACATCATCATCCATGTTACATTTGCCTCGATTAATTTCTTCTCCTCACGCATATAGTTTAGAGCAGGTGATGAGACTTAATTATGTTTCTTATGTTTATTAAAAACACATTATGGTCATTTCTTATTTTTAGTGTGTACAGCATGAAAGTGGAGGATTCAGCTACAACAGTGATATTACCGGGTCCATAAACTATAACAAGTCAGCCTAATCTTACTCGGTATGGATAGATTCGTTCTCTTTTGCTAAAGAGACTAATCCAAGATTGGGATTTGCATGAAGAAATCAAGATGGATCATGATCGGGGCCAAACATGGAGATGTAGAGATGATATTACAACTTCTTTTGTATCTTTGAACTTCTAAAATTCTAGGGTTTAATACTATTTTACTATATGTTTTAGGAGGCATATCCTAGGATTCTCTTCTCTCCTTTTTTCTACATATATGTGTTAGCATGGATTTTTGGTGCAAGTCAGGTCAACAAGTAAGACGTTTGTTTTCTTTTCATTCACAATACTAAGAAGTTGCAAAAAAACTGAATATTTTGTAAATAAATTAGTATTTCCTTCTCCAACAACTAATAATAATGCATGTTGGTCGTCCTAGTTCACATCAAGAAAAAATATAATCAAAACAAGTTATATATAAAAATATGTGACCATATACAGTTAGTCAAAATCAGTTTTTCTATAACGTAATAATCTGTTTCATAGATCGTAATGTAAAACAAAGACTAGTATTATGCCATAAAAAAAAACAAAAAAAAACAAAAAAAAAAAGATTTTTTTATTACATTTTCTTTTAGTAAAAGCAATATCAAAACGTGATCCAGAAGTGTAAATATGTTATGATAATATTTAGAAAGCATGATAAATATGTTATTTAGTATCGAAAACCCGATCATTGAGATGAGATTGCCAAAAATTCTTATTGAAATGCTTGCTCATCTACATGATCGCTAAAATAAACTAATAACAAAGAAACTAATGAAATATAGATTAGAAAAAAAAATATGTATATATATATATATATAGTAAAAAAAAAAATTTATAGAAATGTTAATATGGACAAACCACCCACGGGCCAAACTTGATCAATACCAACACAGGAGTCCTCTTTTTAGTCCGTTAAGATGAGGACCTCGTGTATCAGCAGCCCACGACAAGTTAACAAAACAAAAGTCACAAAATACAATTATATATATATTCTGTTGAACAAAAAAAAAAAGCATATATAAATTGTATTACATATATATATATATAGATAATATAATATTTGATATAGGTGGTCTTTTAACTGTGTATTTAATGAATAAAAACAAAAGAATATTAGAAAACTTTATTATATTTATAATATATTTTTTATTATACTAAAAAAACAAAATAATACTTCCTCCGTTTCAAAATATAAGATGTTTTGAGTGAAAACATGCAGATTAAGAAATATCCACTTTAAAAAAGTTCAACCAATCATAAATAAGACTGCATAAAATAAATAATAAAAAATATAAAAATAATCTAAAAGTTAATTAAAAAGTTGAAAACATCTTATATTATGAAACAAAGAAAAACCAAACGGAAGGAGTATATCCCATAAACAAACCCCGAGACCGAGAGAATGAATACGATTTTTCAGGTCACCACTCACCCGCGAGCCCAACAGATCGGGAATGACCCATCAAAAGATCAATTATCGGGGCGGGTTTAATGGTTGTGACCAATCGACTATAACGTCTATGTTATATAGATAAGAAAGAAAAATATCACATAGTTGCTGAAAATGTTTTTACTTCGTCAACTTTAAAATAAAACTCGAAAAAATAACTTAACAAACTAACCTGAGAGGAAAAAAAAAAAAAAGAGTACAAGGACTGTGGAATTGAGATCCAGGAAAACCTTAAACATTGTGAACTTTTGAAAGAAGAAAGAACACTATAAACCGTTTCTTAGTTCAGAAACCAAATATATAACACGTTGATCATCATTATCTCTTTGGTCAAGGTCACGTATTGATTTCTATTGGACGCATCTTTTTTTCAACATTGCGAAATTTACATGGAGACTGAAACTTCCGCAAATTCATTCGAGTCCGACGAGGTATCTTTCGTTCAAAGAAAAAGATGAAAACAAAAAACAAAACGAACTTAGTAAAATAAGTGAATAGGGTTGTAAAGATGGGAGAGGCGGAGGCCACTGGGGGTATATAAATAAGTCTTCGAAATGAGAGATTTGGGGGGGGGGGGGGGGGGGGTGGGGGGAGGCTCGACGAATTTAAATTTTATCAAGATTCTTTAAAGATCATTTCTAGATTTTTTAATTATTTTTATAGGATCACGCTAACAAATATCTTGGTGCTTGAAAATAAGATTGAATAAGTAAAACATTTATAATTATCTACATAGTATATACCACCTAAAACTTTTGTTTTTTTTTTTAATAAAAAAATTTCACTTAATTCTATCTTAATCCCGTTATAAGAAAATCCCTGGAGTAAAGGGAGAAGGTAGAAAGATACTATATTTTAAAAAATTATACATTCTACGTATTGCTACGTACTAAACATCTATCGTAAGTTTTTCGGACCAAAAGTTACGAGGAAATCTTGTTGTACCCCCCGGCGAAGACTTCCGTGCATAGATTACTAATATTATATATAATTTCACAAAATTTGTTAGCTTATGCAAACCCCAAGAGAATGAATATTCACATAGAGAATATAATTTCTTAGTTTATGCAAACTATGCATAGTACATGTACAACTCTATGCGTTCAAATTTTGTGGTATAAAAAGACAAAACAAAAATCTAGAATATTGGTTTTACAAACAACTGCAGCCTTATAGAGTAATTAAAGATCAATTTTATTTTACAAAACAAATTAATCAATCAACAAAACAGGGTAAATAAATCCTAGAAAAAAGCTTATAACCGAATCATAAACACCGCGACGTAAAACGTTATAAAAAACAAAACCGTGATAAACCCATTTCGTCTGCCACCACTAGCCATGGGAAGCACATCAGGAAGCAAACATTCCTCGCCGTTAAATATTACTTTCGCCGGAAACCCATCACGTTCCGCCACATTAATCCCCGGGGTGAGTTTCTTGCTGAACTGTATAACCGATTGCTGTTTACCCGAAACCCTAATATTCTTCTTCTTTGGATCTTTTTCATCAGCCTCGGCCACAAGATAATCTAGACCCGGCAGACCTTCCATGAAAATGGTGTTGTTGACACCTCCGTCCACGCTTAAGAGACTCGCGTTGAACGAGTAGGCTTTCTCGAACCCTAGAAGCGCCGGTTTTTTCATCTGAACCGCGAGGAACCAGTTGGGGAAATCGATTTCTCCCCAGTTAAAAATCGTGATCCTCACTGTCCAACCACCTCTATAATCCGAGGCCATGTGCCAGTTAATCGATACGCCGCAATTGTCCCCACACGGCATCGGGTTAGGGACGGTTTTGTGCTTGAGTGCGTTCCAAGCAAGGGTTAGAGCTGTTCTGTTTTCGAAAGGTAAGAGAAGGGCATCTGGAGGGATGAGAAGAGACGGAGATTCGGCGTTGCAGGTGCGTCGCGTTTCGGAAACACAACCACAAGCGCAAGTGTTACATGGAATGATCGAGTCGTTGAAGAAAGCAGAGAAGGAGACGCAACATTTTGGTATCTCGGTTTTGGCTTGCGTGATGTTGCATACGATCTGCCAACTAGCGAAAGATGATTTATTGGTGGGCATACCGCTCGGATCCGGATAAAAAGTCGGGCTTACCCGAACGGGCGGCCCGCACGCGTAATCCGGGTTTAACGTCCCTTTGATCCTCCAGTTCTGCGGAGGGAAAAGCGCGGATCGGTTGAAATCGGGAGGCATTTTAGAAACTTGCATCGTGAAGACGGAGACTGATTTTGAAGGGTCCATAGTAGGTGGCAAGATCGTACCGTTTCTGCAGCAAAAAGGGATCTTGCCTAAAATAGGGTCGTCTTTTTTGGTTGGAGGCAAGTCTATGATGACCGGTCGTCTCTCACAGGTGAGAACGTCAGCAAAATCGAGACCAGTGTAGATTAGGGACTGAGGACCGAAGATGCATTTCGTGGCGTCCACGACCGTAGGATATGCGCCTTGCATTTTCTGTATGAACTCGTCTCGCATCCAGTCGAAACTTAGCTCCCAATGGTCGAGCCGGCCTAGTGGGTTGTGGTTTTCCATGGTTACTTCGGTTAGGTAGTTCTGGTCGTAGGCTCTGATCACGTCGTACATTATGGTCAAGTCTCCTGGCTGTCGTGGGAAGAATTTGGTGGTGATTGTAGTGTTGACTTTAATGCTCGCGTCTCTTTTGCAGCACGTCGTTAGCTCTCTTTTGCCTAATGGACATATTTAATTGTTTGAGTAAGAAACATGCTATTTTAACTTCAAACGGTATATCATTATTATATGATAATTTAATTGCATTGTACAAAGTGATGACTTTACGATCTTGATTGTGATTAAATCCGTTAGAAATGAGTTTAAAGCGCTATGTGTTTTCCTTTAAAGCATTTACAGTGCGGCTTATATAGTAGGCTAAAAATATTTTGTATAAAAATGATTTTTTTTTTTGTTTGGTAGGGTTGTATAAAATTGATTTTATAGTTAGGAAAAAAAATATAATTAAAAAAAAAAAAAAAAAAAAAAAAAAAAAAAAAAACAGAATACACCAATTAAGAGGGGTTTGTTTAATGGTAGTGGATTTTGTAGAATTTGTAAACTCAAAAAAATTGTGTATTATTGGATCATTGATTATAAAACCTTTTATTAAAATCTTGTTTTACTTATTTCATAATTGCTAAATTAGTGAAAAAGTAAAAAATAATAAAATCTCCTAGAAACATTATTTCTAACAAAATTTTGAACGTTAACAATTACCATAAGAAATATTAACAAAACATAAGAGCAAAAGGGAATCATAGGAGTAATTACTTTGAAGAGTAGGTTCAGGACAGAGCCAACCATCATTAACAAGCGATATGTTGGTCGGCAAAGGAATCGCCGGAGGAGCCACCATGAACTGAGTCCCGACAAGCTCGATCTCAGCCGTCATCTGTTTTAAGTCTCCGGCCGTTTGAATGGCCGTTTTGAGGTCGGAGACAGGATAGCCACCGAAGATGGTGCCGTTTCCTACCAAAGCAGGAAGCTCAGTTCCATTGACGATCAGCGCATCGCTGGCGGAGATAAGTATTTCGTTGTGTTGGAATCCAACGAACACCCTCCATTCTTTGAGCTCTTCACGGCCGTTGTTTAGAACCGTGAGGAGTGACTCGAACCGATAAGGCTGGTCGCTTGTGTCGTTTGGAGGGATCTTTCGACCGAGTATGAATTCGTAAGAGAGAAAGATCCCGTTGCAAAGATCTGATGGCGAAATTGGCGCAGGTGCCGGAGCCATTATTTCTGGAGGAAGCTGAGACAGAGACGGTGGAGTAATGGTTAATAAGAGTAACACTCCGAATAAAATCGGAAGGAGTAGTCCCATTGTGCCTTTCTCCAAAGAAAATTAGAACCCAAATGGTTTTTTTTTGTTTTTTGGTTTATTTGGTCTAACGCGAGTGCTATAATCATAGGAGGTTTTGGTAAAACGTTGTAGGATAATAGGATTCACGTCGAGAGGTTTTGAGTTTAGAACTCGTGCCACGCACGTTGGTAGGTTGATTATGAAGTAGAGAATATAAAAGTTGAGTCGTGGACGCAAATTATTTATTTTTTCACAACATCGGCATGACACGATCATTCCAACAATATGCCAACATATTTCTAAAAGATTTCATGGATCGTCCAGCTCAATACCCGCAATATCTGTACATATATATTTGAATTCTATGTGGTCGTTCTGCTCGATGTTTTGGACTTCAATTTTACAGATCTGATCTATCCCCAATATATTTTACAGCTAGAAGGTAAGCCTTATTGGTTCTATTTTTTCATTTCTTTTAGTTTTTTCTCAAGATTCATCAAAATATATATTAACGTTTCTTTTCTTAAAAAATCCAAATTAATTAAAATGCCAAAGTAAATAAATTGAATTTTTACATACATCTCTTTTTAAACCAAAAAAAAAAAATAGTACATTGACCGAACCCTGTTTTTCTAGGATTGGGATGGAACGTATAGTAGAACTTTGGTGCAGTTGACCTGTATACTATGTGAAAATGATGGTCGAATAATGGATGGTAGGACTTCAGATATGTGTTGAAGATTACGTGAAAATTTTAACAACGAAAAAAAAAAAGATAACGTGAAAACTGCTTTTTGTTCGGCTAGACTTAATTGGACTTATCACTTATTTATGGGTATTATTGATAGGTTGTTCATATTTACTTAGTTTTTTCCAATATATATATATATATATATATATATATATATATATATATTTTTCATATTACTTAGTTGCTTACTCGAGACTTCAGAGTGGAAGTTGATATAATATACCCACTTTCCAACAATGGCAACTGTTACAACAATGAGAGTGAACGTCAATTATTTGGATGTTCAGTGAGTGCATGGTGAACAATTTGACCACTAGGGATCAAACAAATTTAGGTTCTTAGTAATATGTTATATGTGGCAATGGACACACTTCTTTGCCCATGTCTTGTATATCGTTTTTGTTTATTTTCTGCAACTTATTCAACTACTCCTACAAGTTAGGAAGACACATTCCCATGACTTGACTACTTCAAACTTGATAATAAAACACTTAAAACAACAACTAATGTGACTTCATTTCCTCCCCTAAACTGAAAGTCTCCTTTCAGTTTATACTTCCTTCGAGCAAACACCCATTCTGCTCCTGAGTTTCTCAAACACTTCAAGCTTCACTGCTTTTGTCATGATGTCGGAGACCTGATCATGTGTACTGCAATAGCCGAGCTGAATTACTCCATCATTCACCAATTCTCTCAAATAATGAAACCTGACATGAATATGCTTGCTCCTCCCATGTAATACTGGATTTTTAGACAACTTGATTGCTGAACTGTTATCGCAGAACATGATAGTACCTTTCTCTTGCTGAAAACCAATCTCAGCCATAATATTTCTGAGCCACACGGCTTGGCAAGCTCCATAAGCTGCAGAAACAAACTCTGCTTCAGTTGTAGACAATTGGCTGCTTCTTTGAGACCCATGACACTGCGCCTCCACCCAACATAAAAACGTATCCATAGGTGCTTTTGAAATCATCAGCATCTCCTGCATAGTCGCTATCCACATATCCAACCAGTTTTTGCTCACCACCATACTTGTACTGAATTCCATACTCTCGTGTACCCTGAACATATCTTAGGATCCTCTTTGCCGCTGCCATATGTTGTTCGTTTGGTTTCTCCATGTATCTGCTGACCAGATTTACCGAATAAATTAAATCTGGTCTAGTTGCAGTTAGATACCTTAAGCTCCCAACAAGCTGCTTAAATGTCGTAGCATTTACTTCTTCTCCAGCTCCCTCTCTTGTCAGCTTGTTACCCGGTACCATTGGATTCTTAACTGCATTACACTCCTCAATACCATACTTCTTCAAAGTTTCCTCTGCATACTTCTTCTGACTAATGAAGATACCCTTCTCATCTTGAACAATCTCCACTCCCAGAAAATATTTCATTTTCCCCAGATCGGTCATAGAGAACTCATTCATCATGGAGACCTTAAACTCTTCTAGCATTTCAGCAGAGTCTCCTGTGTAGATGAGATCATCAACATAAAGACTTACCACCAAGCTGCGTCTTTCTTCTTTACAAACAATGTATGCTCATAGTAGCACTTCTCAAAGCCTTCTCGTAGAAAGTAACCTTCAATGCGACTATACCAAGCTCTAGGAGCTTGTTTCAAGCCGTACAAGGCTTTTCTCAGTCTATACACTTTCTCAACTTCATTACTGACCTCAAACCCTCTTGGTTGCTCCACAAACACTTCTTCCAGCAGTTCTCCATGCAAGAAAGCACTCTTGACATCTAACTGGTAGACAAACCAACCCTTCTCTGCAGCCAGTCCTAATATCACCCTTATGGTATCCCACCTAGCAACTGGTGCGAAGACCTCATGATAATCTATTCCCTCTTTTTGATGATATCCCTTGGCCACCAATCTTGCCTTGAATTTGTCGATTTCACCATTCTCATTGAGCTTTGTTTTGAATACCCACTTAACTCCAATCTTTTTTGCTCCTTCAGGTAGATCAACAAGCTCCCAAGTGTTATTCTCTTCAATTGAAGCAATCTCCTTTTCCATTGCTTCTCTCCACACTTCTTGTTGTGCTGCATCATCAAACGACGTGGGATCTTCTATTGCTATGAACATTGCCAAGATCTCTCTTTCATCTTCTTCTACTAGAAATCCTGCATCTCTGGTGTCAAAATCCTTGAACCACACTGGTCTCCTTATCGTCCTCTTTGATCCTTCTCTTATAGGAGCCTGAACTTCTCCAATAGGATTTTGAGCTTCTAAACCGGATTGAGCTTCCTCTGCTACAACAGTTTCTTCCTCTATTACTCGGTTTTCTTCTTCTGCAACCGCATGTTTTTCTGCAGGTTCAACGTCTGAATTATCCATTGAAGCTCTTTCTCCTCCTGTTTATCTTCCCAGTTCCAGCCTCTATTTTTATCGAACTGCACATCTCTACTCGTTACTATCTTCTTTGTTACTGGATTGTACAACCGATACGCCTTTGACTCCTTGCTCACTCCAAAGAACACACACTTGACACTCTTCTCGTCAAGCTTAATTCTTTTCTCATATGGTACCAGTCCATACGCAATGCTCCCAAACACTCTGAGATGTGTTACTGATGGTTTCATGTTGCTCCACTTCTCCTCCGGTGTGACATCGTTTAGAGCCTTTGATGGACTCCTGTTCAATATGTATACAACATATTGAACTGCTTCTGGCCAAAAACGTCTTGGAACACCGGTTTCGAGCATCATGCATCTTGTCATGTTCATGACAGTTCTGTTCTTCCTCTCTGCGATTCCGTTCTGTTGAGGTGTATACGCAACTGTGAGTTGACGTTTGATACCAAATTCTCTGCAATACTCGTCAAACTCCCTAGAGTTAAACTCTCCTCCCCTGTTAGAACGTAGACACACCAACAGTTGCCCCAATTCTCTTTCAACTCCAACTTTAAACTCCTTAAACACTCTAAACGCTTCTGATTTTTCTGTCAAGAAGTATGTCCAGCACTTTCTACTGTAATCATCTATGAAATTGATGATGTACCTTTTTCCGCCTTCAGATGATGGAGTAATTGGTCCACATATATCAGTGTGAACCAGTTGAAGCCCCCGAGTAGATCTCCACACACTTCTCTTGGGAATGCTTTCACGGTTCTGCTTCCCTCTCATGCAGACATCACACAAAGCTCCTTCTGCTTCTTCGCTTAGCTTAGGCATCCCAGTCACCATGTTCTTCTCTGCTAATGTTCTTAAGCTTCCATTGTTGAGATGACCGTATCTTCTGTGCCACAGGTCATTTGTCTCCATCACTTGTAAGCACTGACTCTCTTCTTCTCTCTTAGCTTCTCTAACAATGGCAAATATTACGAACATCCTGTTTTTTGACATTGTTGAGTGCATTATCAACCTTTTCTCCCCTTTGTGCCACACTTCGCATGCCCCATCTTCAATTATGACTCTTAACCCTTTCTCCTGCAACTGTCCCACACTGAGGAGATTGTTCTTCAGCCCAGGCACAAGGTAGACGTCTGAGATTACTTGAATTCTCCCATTGATTTCAAGTCGCAGCTTCCCTCTTCCTTCTACTGACATCTTCCTGTCGTCTCCCAACTTCACTGTTCTCTTGAAGGTATCATCCAACTCGATGAACCACTCTCTTGAACCGCACATGTGATTACTGCAACTTGAGTCGAGGAACCAAACCTGTTCCCCCTCATTCTTGACTTCCTCTATATGTGCCATCAGCAATAGATCCTCCTCCAACTCTACATAGTTCGCTTCTTTGTCCCACTCTGGACACTCTGATTTGTAGTGCCCCTTCTTGTGACATTTGAAGCATTCTACATGATCCTTGTTTGCATTGCCTCGACCTCTTCCTTGATATCCACTTCTTCCTCTTCCTCTAGGTGAATATCCTCCCCGGCCTCTGACATTGCTTACTCTCCATTGCCCTTCCACCTTAAGAGCTTTCTCCTCACCATTGTGTCTGACCATGTTCTGCTCATGAACCCTCAGAGAGCTCTGCAGACCGTCAACTATCATACCGGATATCCTTGGACTCCTCAATTGCACATACAATGTATGTGAATTTCTCAGCTAATGTTCTGAGAATCTTCTCGACAATCTTGGAGTCAGGCATATCTTCTCCAAGATTACGCATGTCATTCGCTACTTCCATTACTCTTGAGAAGTAGTCTTCAATTGTTTCTCCATAACTCATCTCAAGAACTTCAAAGGACCTTCTTAGCCTCTGCAGTTGTGCACTCTGCACCATGTCGTTTCCTTGATACTTCTTCTTCATTGAATCCCACAGCTCCTTCGACGTATCTTTCTTGAGAATCGATTTCAGAATCGTCTTGTCAATTGAGGCGAAGAGATAGTTTTTCACCTTGTGATCGGTGACTGTCTTCTCTGCTATTTTCTCCAACAGCTCGGTTCTCTGTGCTCCTGACAGAACTGTTCCTCTTTCTTGACTAGGTATTCCGGTCTCAATCAGATCCCACTACTCCTTGGATCTGATCAGATTCTCCATGAGCATCGCCCAATGCTCGTAGTCTCCATCAAACTTTGGTAACACCATCGCGTCTCTGTCACTCATTCTCTCAGGTTAGTAGTAATGGCTCTGATACCACTTTGTTATCTTTGCAAATACGAAAGCTTTCTCAGAACCAAAAAAAACTGAATGATCCATATGTCTTAAAATAAAGAGTTACAGGAAAAGGATTATATAGTAGAACTATATCTTAGCACTACTCCCTAAAAAACCTGCAACTTATTCAACTACTCCTACAAGTCAGGAAGACACATTCCCATGACTTGACTACTTCAAACTTGATAATAAAACACTTAAAACAACAACTAATGTGACTTCAGTTTTTCTGTCATATATACGAACATGATCAGGGAAACATATGGGACGTCCTCCAAACCGGAATAGTTTCCGAGCTCAAGTCATGAAGGATTAATTCGACTGGTTGAAGCGTTATAAAATTTACGATATAAAATGTTATGGTTTGATTATGATGATGGAACTCTCAAGGAAGCAACCAGAGGAGTTGTCCTCCGATTTAGGGTATATATTTAGAAAGAGAATGATGAGAATTGAGAAACGTACGAGATTTCCAACATATCGTTTAGATATCTCTTTTAATTCACCAGACATATCAATTTTAGGTGGAGCTTACCGGACATATAAATGTGTCATTGGTGTCGTGCACTCCCTCATATAGGACAACCCTTTCATACTGCAAATAAGAAAATAACCAACTCCACCACTGACACATTTGTATAAGAAATCGGCCGAAAAATT
This sequence comes from Camelina sativa, assembly GCF_030686135.1. Classification (NCBI taxonomy): domain Eukaryota; kingdom Viridiplantae; phylum Streptophyta; class Magnoliopsida; order Brassicales; family Brassicaceae; genus Camelina; species Camelina sativa. The sequence goes on from NC_141890.1 coordinate 39,446,849, forward strand.
AATGTTTAGAGCCACAAACATAAATTTGGCCCGCTGGTTGTATCCATGGTCGACTATGTTTTTAAGAAAACCTCTCGATGCCATCCCTGAAGTCATAATTTGATGTGCATCCCCATTGGAGGCAATAAGAATAGGCTTTTTATAGAAGAATAAAAAAAAAATCTGACGTAAGTCTGGATACTGGTCGGGTGTTCCACAATGTATTGGGTCGGGCTACTTAGTCGTAAGCCCTAGGAAACCGACTATGATTCTCTAAATTTTGCGTATTTTTCTTTCCTTTTTTTGATCAACATTTTTGAAATCAATTATTAGTGAATGGCCAAATATTATTTCTTCTTTGCGCCTTCGGATTATTAGGATCACATGCTTCTGTTTAGGCTTGAGCATTGCGGGTATCATCAGGTATCTGCTTGATTAAGTAACCCAACCCTCTAACCCAATCAGAGTGTCAGCAACGTTTTACCAATTATCATCCCTTTAAACTCAGACCAACATTCAACAACGGTAAACAATAAAAACAATTATTGTAGAGACAGACCATTGATCTTTTGTCCCACTGCCTCAACAACTTTTTGGGCTAATTGCCACTATCCAAATAGTAACAAACTATCTTTATGTTGAGTATTCGTATTTTAATGCACTTTTTTACGGCTTATCTTTAAAGGTCAACAATGGAGGTCAGGACCTGTGTACCTAGGCATACAATATGTACCTAGGCATATAAATTTCCACCGTCTAAGCGAAACAAAAGGGAAATATGTTTTTTTATCGATACATAATTTAGCCTCTTGGGAAAACAGAAAGATATGTGTTGGTCCAAAGCTGGCTAGCTATAAAATTTTCGTTGCATGTGTATTTTGAATTTTCCAACGGTGCAAATTCGCAATAATTGAAATACTAATATATTCTGATTTAAGTATTTAACGACAATCACATGTGAATTATAAACTAATACAATGATTAAAAAAGGTACTACTAGCCGTGAATTTAGCTGATCAATAGATATACCAAATTTATTACTGTATCGTTTGACCATTAGTCGTGAAAACGACAGGATTGGTTAATTAACGAATACAGATAGGAGTAAGATAAATCATTAGACTGTATTTTAAACTTCAAAGGCAAAATAAACCCGACCGACAAAATAGTGTTAAAATTGAACTAATTAATTAAGTGTAAACCACTAAAAGAGCACAGCTATAAAAAGTAAACAATTATTTATTTCTGAATTCTGAATATGTTAATATTATCAAGAACAATTAAATACAAATTGTCAACAACAAAAGAAAGAAGAGAAAAAGTTAAAAACAGATCGAAGAAAAGTAAAAAGATAATGATTTGATCCAACATCATTTGGTTTTCCATGATCAAAAGATATATCTAAACATTTTTGTAGATCTACCGATCTTGCCACATTTTTCCGATGTTTTCTTCTTAATTTTCCGGCGAATATATTTATCCGTCACACTAAACAGAGGAAGACAGCGAAAAGAGCAAAAATAATAGAACAAGAACTCGTAAACCGATCTGAGCCTGAACCTGGTGGTGGAGTATGATAGTAAAACGGGAAGTAAGGGACGATCGGGTTCGGTGGAGGCGGCGTAGGGTAGTTTCCTGAGTAAGGCGGAGGATAGTAATAGCCTTGACCACCGTCACCGTACGGTGGAGGGTATTTGCCGCCAGAAGAAGGAGGAGGGTAATAGTACGAGCTACCGCCACCGCTACTGCCGCCGGAGCTAGGACTAGGAGGAGAAGGAGGCGGAGGACATGCGGCGGTTGTGGGAGTTGACGGTGGTGGAGGAGAAGGCGGAGGAGGAGTTGATTGGACTGGACTACAAGGATTGTCGCATGAAGAGCACATTGTACAAGAAACAACCTCGTCTTTAGATGTCACTGTCGGTGTTACTGACACTAGCAGCATAACAACAACAACAACAAGTGTAGACAAAGTGTGTAACTGGTTTGTTTCCATTGTAAGAGATCGGATTTAGAAACTTAGTTTTGTGTGTGAGAATAATATGCACAAAAAAGGTAAAAGAGGAAGAAGAAGATGAGAGAGAGCCAAAGAGGAGTGGGAAAGAAATAAGAAGAAGCACGTTCAAAGGAGGAGTGTTCTTCTTTTTATCGATGATTTTTTAATATAAAAACTTATACTATAAATGATTTTTTGTTATACTATAAACTAGTAGTATATAATTAGTGAAAGTTCGGTGGAGTGTATTAAGAGTTTTATTTAATGCTTTTAAATGAAAAGAGACTCTGGTTCGATTGATCGATTGTTCAGTTCTTATAAAATAGTATGAGTTATGCAAAGTAGTGGAGATAAATTATTGGAGATTTTGGATGATTAAATTTATTTATATTTTTGTGTGTGAACTGTGAAGACTATAATTATCCATTGCAAATATCGTGGTGCATGCAAAATTATACATAATCGCTCGTTACAAAAAAAAAAAAAAAAAAAATTGTCGAGGATTTAGAAAATGAGTGTTTTGAAAAAAGGAGATGAATAGTGAATGCAATAAAAAGGTTGACGCGGACACGTTAACCTTTTTATGACCGAAGGTCTTGTAATAAAGCACCGGAAATACGCGGATGTCGGGGGCAAATACGTCACGTCATCTCTTAAAATGTGGAATTTACGGTAAAATCCCTAGTTTCGTGGCGATCTCGTGGCGGCTGCGTCGACGAGCCAAGTAGGGTTGGGGTTAAAAATTAAGATGAAGAGAATCTTCAACAACAACAAAAAAAATAAATAAAAAAAATCCAGTGGTCATTATAGTGGGGCTTGACTCTTTTACAAGCTTTTAAACGTGGCCGTATTTTATTGGGTCTTTTGGTTATGACGTGGTTAGCTTTCGATGAGTAGACGTGAAGATGACGGAAGTGCCGACTTGAGTTGAGCCTCAACAGCTTTTGTTTTTGGTTTCGATAATCAAAATTATGAGAAATTTCGGTAAGTTGCTCGAACTTAAAAACTCACTTGCTTAGGATTTGAAATTGAAAGGTTTCGAAGCTCTACTAATAATCAAAATCTTCAACTCTCTCCATCTTTTCGCCATGTCAGCATCGGAGAAAATGACACATATCTTTTCTACAAAAACCATTATTATTTGTTGAAATTGAAAAGTCATGTATATGATAAATTAATATCTAACACTTTAAGTATATCCATTATAGCCATTAAAGTACGTATTCAAAATACAAATAGTTACAGTAACCACCAAAAACTTTTGATCTCCTCACCAGTAAAATATAAAGAACAAATAGATTTGGAGAAAAACCAAAGACAAGAGTGGATAAATAATGGTTAATAAATTTAACAACAGTAAGTCCCATATCAAATTAGGTCGTTACGAAATAGCATTTCCATATGATACCTGGACGTTAGTTAATAAACCCCAAATTTATCTGAAAGAGATTTCAACCTTTCTAATTAATCTATAAAACTAAAAATAAAAATAAAAACAAACTGATTGAATTTTCGATTCTGAAATCTTCTAGCACAACCTCATATGATTTGTAACTATTAAACTAAAACAATCATATTATAACTATATCTTGCGGTTTTAAATTTGAACATGCTCACCTGGAATTCAACATGTATAAGATCATTTCCATAAAACTACATAATTTTTTTAAAAAGTTTTCCACAAAAAATAAGCTTATCGATTAAACCGTACGTACGTGTATCACAAGGGTCAGAATATATTTTAACAAAAAAAAAAGGGTCAGAATATATTAATATAGTCAGAAAATAAACAAATCCTTCCAACTTCTTAAGTTCTTTACATACTTGAATTAATGCTATATTGCTACGTAACGTATATATATATATATATATATATATCACATATAAATAACGTATACACATTCATTCCCCCACCCACATAGCTTGACCTTCGATTGTGAGAGTAACCGAGAAAGGATCATACTCCTCAATCGTCTGACGACATGTCGACATAAAACCATCGCTCTAGACAGAGTAACAATCGGGACATATATCTATGCAGCAATATAACTGTCCGTCTCATGCGAATGTGGTAAACACCTCTGTTATATCTGTCCTAGAAAACTGAATTTTATGTTACCAAATGTGAAAATAAAAGTTGATGGCGTGAATGCTTGAGTCAAAATAGAACTTTCATGGTGGTAACGACTAACGAGAGTGCAAAACCTTAGTGATGAAACTTCAAAAGCACGTCGCTATATCAACTTTCCTCTCACATCTTAGCTCACCAATAGGCAATAAAAATTTCATGGTGGTAACGAGGGTTAACTCAACTATTTGAAGGCCATGCATGTCCTTTACCACAAGATAAAAAGATAATTAAACAGTCTAAACTCTAACCAACAATTTATACTCACATATTGACTAATACATATTCACTTTGTATATATTAAACAGGTAGCCAATACTTTTAACTCTACGAGCAACCACAAAGTTCTATTTTGACTTAAACATTCACGCCATCTAAATATTTACAAAAAGAGTAAGATACACAAAAAAAAGTAACTCACTCATTTCTTTTTATTTTGAATCTAATGTCTATACACTAATATTTAAAAATGTCTTTTAACTAAGAAGTCTAAATTCTATAATGCATGTAGGATAGGGTTAGAAGAAGCAGCAACATATGATCGTAGAGAAAGAACATGAGGAGTGTGAAAGAAAAAACGGGTTTTCCAAAGCGGAGTTTAATGACTATCTATTAAAATCTAACGAATATGTTTTTAAAAATATTCACTAATTATTTTTAACATTTACATACAAGCAAGGTACTCCTAATTCCTAACTAACAAAGTATCCCTCTAAATAATTATTATATTATTTTACTAGATTTTAACCCGCGGTACACTTGACCTATATTTTATTTCTCATTATATTTTATTTTAATTAATGTTGTATGTTGTAAAATTTTATTTTATTACAGTTTTATGAATTCAGGTTATATAGAATTCAGGTACTTTATTTTTTTTTGTTCTCAATAGATTTCTGTTACTTTTATCGGCGTATACGCGGGTAAATATATATATTGAATATTGAATATAAATTTGGATAATATGTAGATTATTTTAAGATGAAAATAAGTATATTGTGTGTTAAGTATGGCCAATTATACAAATAGAGGATGGAGTGTAATAAAATTGAATGAAAAGTAAAAACCAAACTTTAAACTTATTATAATCAAAAGGAAACACTAACACATATAAAATAGAAGGAAACGTAATTTTTAGTTAAAATCACTTAACTATTGTGTTCATTTGTTTACATGTTTCTTTTTTTAACCCGCGGTACACCACATACATATAATTTTTATTATTATTTATATTTTATATTGTATTTGGTTGTTAAATATTGTATGTTTTCCAAATAGAGGAATAACTAAATTTCCCGACCTTCTGTACGGCTTAATGTTTATATTAATTTTTTAATCTGTAATATACTTCATGACTATTTGTTTGCTATATTTATTTTGTTTTGTTTAGTGTTTGGGATTTGATTTTTAGTTATTATAAGAAAAATAATAGATCTAAATACATAGTAAGTCATTTATACGCTATCATTAAGTCACATTTTTGCTAATGATTTAATTATTTTACACAATATTAGTTAAATCAACTTACTTTTTATATGTTAAATATCATAATATTAATAGTGTTGACAAATAATTAAATGAGGATTTAACCCGTGTTAGCACAAATTTAATGATATTTTAATTATTCCAACATGTCTTTTTATAAACCATCTACTATATAACCATATTATATATTATTTTTTAATTTTACATATTCATAATATTTTAAAATTTTATTAAGTTTATATATATTAATTATAGTATTAAAATAAATGTGAATCGAAGTTTTTCTTACGTTAAGAATCGAAGCTCATAGGTTTTGGAAAACAAAACAAGAATCAAATTGTTGTTTTATTTGTTTGCAAAGAATTCAGAGATAAAATATCTTCAATACACAATAGAAGGTATGATTAAATATATCATAGTTTATGTTTTTATATTGATTCTGCTGTATTTTTTTAGTTGGAATGGTATGTAAAATATTTTGGAAACAAAATCTGAATTAATGCTATTTTTGGAAGAAAAAAAATCAACTTTGTAAATAATTTTTTTAATATGTACAAATATAAGAGTGGAACCCAAAATGTACTTCAAAAGTGTATATATAGATTTGAGAGATTAACTCGAATTAAGTTGTATCATTTAAATTTGTTTGTTAAATATTTTTGAAGTACTTAATCCGCATGTACTTCACAAATATTTGTTTGTTAAATAATTGGTTTCCTAAAATACTTAATCCTCATATATGCCCAAAATGTACTTCAAAAATCTTAAATATTTGAGAATATTGGTTTCCTAATCATTCCATAATTGGGTTCTCGTTTTTAGGAACTTTATTAATGTTAAAGTAATTATGGGGATTGTAAACTTTTGTTATGAAAAATCAGTTGTATCATTTAAATTTGAGAGATTATACAATCTCTAAAGATAGTTTTGGATATTTATGGGAATAAAACTTGAATGGGTAAAATAGTTTTTGGAAAAAGCGAACATATAGATTATATAGATGTTGCCAATCATCTTTTTTTTCCATAAAATAAAAAATAAACAACGTAGAATTAGGAAATAAATTTATAATAAAACCATCCATACCATAAAAGGTGGAACGACTAACCAAAAAAACTTATTTCATCATTAAATTTATATTTGATATCGAATATGTGATGTCAAAATTAATAAAAAGACAACTAACCAATTATATTCATAACAATAAATAAAATCTTTAATACTAACATTCCATATTAATTCTAATCGGTTTCATATATGAGTATATTCCATAATAAGATCTAAACAGTTAGTATAGTCTACAAAACTTGCCTTCAATAAAAATTCAAATAAATTTAAATTGAGCATATTCCAATAAAAAAATCTAATTAGTTTAGTGAAATCTCCATAAAACATTCATAGTACAACGTAATAATGGCTAATCAAAATATTTTTAGAAAATCAAAGGTTCCAAATCTTAAACATATTCTAACGTATACCTAAAGATCATAATATTTGCCTTTTTTCAAAAAAAAAATCAAAAGATCACAATCTTTCCAAACTGAATATAGTTATTAATTCAAATACAACTTGACTACCAAGATATTCTCAAATTTATTCTTATCCTTTCTAACAAACTTTTACCTAGCCGACTACTATCACTATATATAAGCCTAGCATTAACAAAAAATAATCATAGCAGCATATTTTTCATAACTCGATCTCTAAGTAAGTCTGTCAGTTTGATCCCAAACAGTTTTAAGTTTAATTATCTATATTCTTAAGCATCGTTTCTCAAAATATGATGCTAATGTCCATATTGTCAATTTTATGAAACATGATGAAGAAGAAAAAGATTTAATTGGTCCCAAGTATTAAACGATGCTCCTCAAACTTCGAATACAAGAATTCGTACATATATTCCGAAACTCCCAAGCCCGAAATTCACAAGGAATTACCAGTACCAATATTTATGTTAACCTTAGTTCAGTTTTCATATAGTTTCTTAAGAAATTAGAAACTTACTTTGATTAAAGGTAGAACCATATAAGACTCCTGCAAGGACAAGAGATTTTAAAGGTGAGAAACTTTTCTTTCGTTTGTTTGCACTCCTATAAGAATGAAATGTAAATGTTTTTTCTATAAGAGTGTCTTTGATCACCCTCTTTTGATTTTGTAGAGCTAACATAATTTTATGAGTTGTATAGGGATGAGAGTTGTCACTCCATAGAAGTTCAAAGAGTCATAAGGTAATATATGTTAGTACACGTAAAGAGTTTATATTTAATTACCTACAGAATTTTAAATTCGTATACATTCACATGAATAATAGCAGTAATTCGTTTATAAAACATCTTATTTTACTAACCAAGTTTTGTTTCCTGAATTGTTTACAAAAAAAAAAAAAAAAAAAAAAAAAAATGTAACCTCTTCCAGTTGACTTCTACTCAGACAAACAACAAGACAATATAATCATAAGAGAAGATCCAGAAGATAAGGTTCTACAAGACATTTTTAAAATACCTAATTGTAGAAAATACTTTCTACCAAGAGAAAGATGGTGTTCTGATTACTCTGATTCATGTAATAGTTTATATTTAATCACTATACAATTATTTGTTATGTCTATATTCTAATTAAATAATTGACAGATTTTACCATCATTATGAACGAGCTGATTTGGCTGCCAATGATGTAACAAAAAATATATATCACAATCTCGCTGTTAGCACGGGTACTCATCTAGTTACTTATAAAATGTTTGATATGTATATTTTTTTAAGACTTTACCACTCGCTCAAAACTATGTTGGTAATTAGACTGTTCCCAGATCACACTATCATTGACAATTTTAACCAAGTACACAACTTAATTATCAACTACATCGTTCTCAAAGTCAAACCTAAATAGCTTTATGGAAAAATTGCCATTAGGGACGAATTAGTCCATGTCTTCTAGTGAAATCCAACTTAGTATTTTTCTACGAACATTGAAATATATATGTCACATGAACATACCGCATGGTCGGATGTTACGTCCGGTATTAAGATGTCACTGCATGTGATGAGAAAATATACTTTTTTGTATTTTAATTGGAACTCGTTTTATATATGAGAAATATCATAATTCAAGTAATTAAAATCATAACTAAAGCGACTGCTGATTTATGTAGCATTTAAGTAAAATGATTCCAATCACAAAATTCGAACAAGCTTAGTCTCAAGTCAAAATGACCAGACGATTGAAACCATGCTTAAGGTAAAGCTCATGATTAAAGTTACCCTTGCTTCAAAAGGTGGATATTTTGTTTGCTTTAGTGACTCATAGCCATTGCTAGCTGAAACATTTCTATGTTAAAAAAAAAGTATTTAAACAATGACTTTTTGAGAAGGACGCATCAGCGGCATTAAGATTTTCATATCATACATATTTATTTTCTTCTCATTTATTGGATTCTTGAAATCCTTTGTGTGTGTTTTTTTTCGTGATGATTCGATCATGTTTTCAAGTCTTTTATAACTCGTTCGATCATATTTTCAGCTAGTACTAAATGTCTAATTAAATAAAACGCACAAACACAAAACGACTTTTTTTGTTTGACATATTGAAATGCATATTGCAAAACACCGACGTTATATTTTAGTATGTATGACAATCTCTATGTATAGTGAAACTGAAAAACTAAATAAATTCTTCAACAAGAAAAAAAAACACTGAATAAAAGGGTCTAAATCAATACAACTATTTGATACTATCTTCACATTAAAAAAAAAAAAAAAAAATATTTGATACCATCTTTTTTTTTTTTAGGTAACAATGTAAAGATTATTTGATACTATCTTATTACATATAACCTAATGACATACTCATATACACTGTCGTTATCACACCTCGTTCTTGTGAAAACATCACAAACATGGAGAAGAGGAAAACAAAAAGATAAAGCCAATGAACGACGCAAAATGACACCGACGATATTCGAATTTCCATGTTTCACATGTGCCCAAAGATTAACCTTGTGCGGAGAATCGTGTTGCGACGTTGAACCGCCAAGACGTCGCAGCCCTAAAAGTCACGACTCACGAGTTACTCATTTGGTCATGCAAATCCAATCTTCTAAAAATAAAAGATTTAATGCGATTTGGGAAGAAGAAGAAACATTAGCACGTGTCTTTAATAGAGTGTTACGGGGTCATCAACCTCTACCACATTCTCCGCACCAACTAAAAACACTATTGTTTCGCTATAAATTTTTAAATTTAGTCAACGATTGTTTTTTTCTTTTTTCTTGATATCAACTCAGATCGTTTTATTTAGACTCTGAATAACTGCAAGAATAATGTAGTTCTAATAATAATGAGAATATATAAATACATATGTATATCTACAGATTTGTTCAACACCGTTTCTATTAGCTAGCGCCGGACCTCGTTGGGAACTTATTATTTTGCTGATATCTTCGACTTTTTTTACAATTGCTCACCATTGTAAAAAAGAACAATATCAGTAGGCTGTCAATTCATCCTCAATATCCGAATATTAGAAAATTAGTTTTTAATATATAAGTCAATACCAACTTCAATTAGTACGAGACATTTTGGGGAAAAGTCCAATAAAAAATCCATGCGGGCTTTGATACATGGATCCAAAACGGATAATACTATATTAATAGAATAGTTGGCTTGGGCTTGAACATCTGTAGGTACGTTGGTTCAGTGTGGTGTTACTTTGTTAGTAGTCGATGTGTCCATCTTCATGAATGAAATTGGATTGTTCATAGAAAGCGTTTTCTTTTAACTCTTTTTTTTTTTCTTTCATTAATTGGAGTCATTTAGATGATCTATTTAAAAGTGGTTATGTCCGAGTGAGATAAATAAACGCAGAAAAAAAACTAGTGGTAGTATATAAATGGGCAATCGACATATTTACCCTCTTGGTTAAAAACTCTTTACAGAGGCACACTGTAACACATCTCTGATTTAATATTGGTGGTACATGCCTACATGGTGAGGAAAAATGAAAAAAAACAGTTGCTTCTTATGAGTTTAAAATGGGCTTCGGGCCTAATTCGATAACAGGGCACAAACACAAGAATTTAAGGCCCTCGCCTAACAAAATGAAGAAAGAAGCAAGGTCACAGAAAGAAAGAGTTTTTTGGGCTGACAAAATATAACTAGGGCATAAGTCAGTTACATTTTGATTTTGCTTACCCTCCCAACAATAAATATAACAAAAACAGAGAAAAGAAAAAACACAAACTGCTGTAACTGTATACACAATCTGAACGTCATTCCACAACCGTTTTTCCTCTCTCCCAACAAACAACGCTAGAAGCGATTAACCAAGATTATGGCTTTGGCCGATGTCGGTTTCGGCGTCGGACATACTCTTTTTATTCGTCTTCCATCTTCTTAATTTATCTTATTCCTTCATAGATCTATTTTTTTGTAAGATTCAGATTGTGTTCCAAGTCTTCTCTCATAAAAAGGAGTGTTCCAGGAAAGAAGATATTCATTTTTAAGGCAAGGTCTATCCTAATTATCTCAAGCATCCATTTTGGTGATTATGATTATGGTTAAAGAATGAAGATTATGGGTGTAAAAGATGAAATGGATCTCGTTTATGGTTATACAAAACTTATAGCAGATCTTCAAGTGGCGCCATGGCTATTGTCTCCCAGATATTTTTAAAGGCAAAGGAAGACAATCATACATATATCACAGATCTATATATATATATACATATAGAGTTTATATATAATAATTGTTTTTATTTTATATCTCTTCAATAGAGTTTGATTCCGTCGAATGATCATCTGCAAATTCTTCTGTCGGTTGGTGTTTTAATGATTGCGAAGTGAATTTGGTATTTTCATAGTTGGATGATAGCCAAGAATCACAACGACTTGGGTTCGAGCACGAAGAAGGAAAATAACAGACTTGATTATCTGTTAGCGAGTAAGTTCTTCTAGACAAGAAGCATCGTTAAATTTACTTCTTTTGTTGTATCGTTTCTTGTTTATTGATCATAAATGTATTTTTATGTGGATCATTTTTCTGTAATTTTGTAAACTTTTATTGGAAGTAAATGAAAATAGATGTTAGAAAGAAAGAAAAAAAATAGTCATGTGGCCTTGATTCACAACAAAACAAACAAATTTAGTTGGGTGGAATAGTAGTTGTCATACACATGAATAAAGAAAATCATTTTCCATGCGGCCAGACCAAGATTTGTGTTACCTAATTACGGGACATGTACTAATGATATACAATATGGTTTTATTGTTTGACACATCATGATATTTGTTATTATCATCACATAAAATGACTTTTCCATATTTATAAGTAATTGTTTGATTCCCACGGAACTCACGAAAAAAATGGGATTTCAACTGTTAAATTACAAATAATAATAATAATAATAATAATAATAATAATAATAATAATAATAATAATAATAATAATAATAATAATAATAATACTGAAGAAATCAGACCTAAAAAGTGGCTAATGAAAGCCAGCAAAATCAGAAAAATAACAATTTTGACAAAATTCAAACTATTTTTTTGTTTTTCATTTTATTTTTAAATTTAAATTATACTCCGTACGTATATTGTTTTTGGGACTGGACAAGATTTGTGCTTAACAGATAGGCAATACCCATTCCTGTCTTAATAAAGACAAAATTTCAACACAGAGAACAATAATTTATAACAAATGTTCGAAATTAAATAATACTACTTACCACCGAACATCTTTTGTTTCATTCATTAATCTTCTAACAATTTCCAAAACTTTTTTGTTGTGATTTCCAAAAATCACAACATAGAGATACCCACAAAAATCCAAAACAAATTGAATTGGAAAACACAAAATTTCACACCCATTTGTTTTGTTAGTCATCATCACTAATCATCATCATCATTGCTCCCCAAACACAAGAATTAAAACCCTAGTCATGGTGTAGGCACCACTTTAAGTGTACACAGAGCCATAAGATAGAGCCATGAGTAACACAGCGGCTTGTTCTTCCTCACCAAGCTTCCGTCGTTGCTTCTCCACCGTTGATCGATGACTCTTCGTCATCCCCAAATCAATCAACCTCTGTTTTAGTGATTCACCAAACCTAGGGTTTCCGCCGCCGGAACTCGATTTCTTCGGTTTCTTGTTATTGTCATCCTCTGTTCCTCTCCTCTTCTTCCTGTTTCTGATCCCACACGCGTTACACAACGACTACATATAACAAACCAAAAAAACATATCAGATCAGAGACCAGATCAAACTCGATTGATCCCCCAAGGCCCCCAAATCGGAGTGAAATTAGGGTTTATGCCTGAACCTTGGGACCAGAAGGACCACCACGCCAAAGAGGGGTTTTGCTTGTACCACAATCAGCACAAGTCTTCTTGTTGTTGCTCTGTTCGATCATATCTCCAGCTCTTCTTTCCATGGTTTCCGAATCAACCAAAACCTGAAACACACAGAGATCGATCAGCTTGTTACTAGATCATCAATCATCAATCATCATCATCAAAATCAAATGTAGAAGAAGCAGATCATCATTTTACCTCTTCACTGTGATCCAACATTCTCAATCAGTTGAATTTACGAAGTTTGGCGCCGCGCGATCGGGATCAAGAAAGCTAGGGTTTGAAAACAGAGATGAGAAAGGAAGGATCAGGAAGATATGTATAAAGGAGAAAAGAAACAATAGTGGTAGGGAAATAAGTCATGTAGATAGGATTCAGACCATATATTATTTATTCTGCAAATGGTTACCCAAAATAAGATTGTGTGCTTGGTGTGTAATGTTGACTTAACAATGTCCTGGGTCAAAGTGACAATACTTGAATTTAGGTTATGATGATAAATGCATATCTTTAAATGTTGAAAAAAAAAACAAGATTTTGTGCTTTTTGGACAGTGTATTGGTTGGGAGGATATTCATTTTGAGGTTTAAAATTGATTGAGAAGAAAAGAAAGTGACTGGTTTGTCTCCCACTTGAACCACATACAGTACTTACATTTATCTTGATCACCTCTCTGTATCTCTCTCTTTTCTAATTGGTGTTAAAACAGTAAAAATGTTCCTTAGTAAATAATGAATATGATCCTAATTACAAAACCCTTTCTTTGGTTCTACAAACAGCATGGAGATTTCAAGATTTCAGTAACTTTTTACTAAGCCTCTTTTCAACTAGACGATATTAAACACTGGATCTTAAGTTTATATGCAGCTTACAATCTCAATGATTATCTCGCGAAGTCGCTATTTAAGCTATCGACTCTTTTGTTCTTATTTTTATCTACTTGGTATGTGACTGTACAGTACAATAAATCAAGATGTTCTCAAGAAAGGTCAAAACAGCACAATCAAATGTAACCGTCGATTCAACAACAACACTTGTCATATCACACACTTGTAAGAAACTAGCCGGAGGAAATCTATGTTTCTTTAACTCTATGTAACTAATGTTGCTTCATTTGCGGTGTCCCTTAAAGGGATTCATACTTCCAGGTAGACTTCCACCAGATTATTCCCAAGTTTCGGTATCTTGAATTTACGTGAGGAGTGTTTTTTTTTGGTTCAGTTTCCTCTGTTTTTTTACTGTCCTAGTTGACAAAAATTTCTAAAATGGGGGAACCTTTTGCTTGTTTTTGCAGTGACTTGTGCCAAATTACCTTTTTGGTTCAAACCCTATGGAATGTGCGTCACTGCCTTAAGGAAGTTAGAAATGCTTCTGAATTTACCCTGAAAATGTCTCTGTGTAGCTATGTTTGCGCAAAATCGCTTATCAGGAGACATATTCCAAAATGATGGGAAGATAAGTTGTTTTGTTTGTTTCAATGATTATAGAGTTCTTGAAGCCAATCAATAATTCTCTGGAACTAAAATCTGACTAATCTGTATGATCAGCTTTTTTTCTTTACAAGATGCATTGCCAGTTCATTAGGTGTGTTTATTAAGCATAACACTATTTTTCAATCTATGAATCTACAACTGTTCAGCGATAATTGCCTTAATCAACGATCTATCCCTGATCGAGTTCATCAGGAACTTAGTGCTGAAAGATGAGAGCAGTTTATAGTATGAAGTAAAAAGCTTTGAACTCATCTCCTGGCTGAAAAATATGTTGTCAGTAAAAATTGAACAACACCTACAACGTTACCAATATGTCCAAATATCACCTTCTCTGACATTCATCTAATATGCCAAATACTGTACATTTCAGCCTAATCTCTTAATGGATAAACGTATCTACAGTCATCTTTCCTAAATCAACCTAATCTCTTAATATCTATAAAGTCATTTTTTCGACAGTTTGAAAGGTAGATGAAGATCTCATAAAGTAGATAAAAATCTGGTTCTCTCACAACTGCAAAACCAGATCATCACCTTGGAGGATGTTGTGTCTTCTCAATTCTCACCATCGTCTTCCTACCAGTATGTCGTTAGAATATTGAAAGCCTTCTCGGAGATCTCGTTGTTTTCGTGGTGTTGCATGTTCTCAATCTTTTCTAGACCTTCCGCGTCTTCAATCTGTTGAGTGTAATTGTTCACGTTTCCTCCTCCTATGTTCATCTCTGCCACTCCAACCTCTAAAATCTTTTCCAATCCATTCAGACACGCTGAGATGATCACTAGATCTGGATGTAACAGGAGATCACATAAAGGTTTAATGCAACCCTGCTCCACCAAGAATCTGAATCAAACCAATGGAGATAGTGAATTAATGATTCAGTAAGCATGTTTAAGTGAAAAAAGATAGAAGACAGGGACGTACATGATTTGCTCATGAGAACCACTTAAGGTTGCATTTGAAATTGCCCATACAGCTACCTTCTTCATCCCCAATTCATCATTTTGAGCCAGACTGACCAACTTTGGAATCAAATTTTCATCAATAGCTGCCTGTTATCACCAGGGGAAAGGAATTAGCGACAGCAACACAAGTGTAAAGTTTGTATATGTTCTGCAACTACAACAATAAAAAAAAAACTGATGCACATGAGAAAGCAACAAATAACTTGTCAGTTCTCACCTGAATATGTTCTCTAAAGCCTGAGGTGATGCTTATAACCGCCAAGAAGGTGGCTGCCTTTACTTGTTCATCATAGTCTCGATTAAACAGGTCAGAAATAATGCGTAAAGCACCACAATCGATCACACACTGAACATATAACAACACAAGCAATGAATCTCCTCTCTACTAATAGTGGTATAAACGTACTAAAGACACTGAAATTTCGAAAAGTTTTAACGTTACATACTTGGATCTGGTCCTTATGTTTACTAACTATAGTGGCAATGAGACGCGGTACGGGAATAAGCACAGATGGGGAAGGGTGTCTGCAAAAGAAACAAAAAAAATTGTCAGCCTTTTGAGTATTCAAACATGTCACAAAAGGAGAAGTACTAGTACTAACTGGAGAAGTTCAACTAGTTTTGGGACAAAACCAGCATCAATCACAATCTGGATTCCATCTTCTGAACCAACACAGATACTGAATGGCCGAGCAAACATTTTCCAAGACTTTTCCATCATTTGAATTAAGATGTAGTTCAAGTGCATGTATCACCTGTTAATCAATGCATTCAAATGTTGAAATTCAAGTTTTGGATGTATACAAACAGAGGAAACAGAGAGATAGGTAAAAAGACCTGTTCGAAGGTGGGTGGAGGGTTGCCACGACACAAGTTACACAAAGTAAGAGTGGCAGCTCTGAGCGTCGACAAGGTAGTAGTATCCTTGGACAGCAGATTCAACAGTGGCATCAATGCACCAGACTTAAGAAGATAGTCATGGTGTACTGGATCAGCAGCAACATTAGCCAGTGCCAGTAAAGCCTACAAGAATAAAAATGTCAAAAACTCATAATCTGTGCCAAAGAGAAATCATATTCTAACTAGAGAAGTAGTATACAATATAATGATTACCGGATCACCGATATAAGGTGAAGCAATAAGCTTGACTAGCTTTGGACCAGGATCTTGATCAACAACCAGATTCGGTTTAATAGCAGCAACGATTGATAGAGCCTCAGCTGCCAGACACTAGAAAAAGATCATTGAATACATCAGAATCAAAGATTACACTGATCATCATCATAAATATCAAATCATGGATTAGGGGAAATCTTCTAACGTACGGGAAGCTCAGGGGAATCTTTCATGTGAAGAAATCCAACAAAACGACGTATAACTCCATAATATGTCAGCCGTTGAGTATCAAAAGGCCCTATTTCTGGCATATCTGGACAGAGAGAGGACAAAAACTTAAAAGAAACATTCGAGTTTATTGGTAAAAAGACGAATCTCTTCAAGAAAAGTAAAAAAAAAAACAAAGAGAAAGTTTTACTCTTTAAGAGAAACTCCTTGATCTTGGCTGCGGATTCAAGCTGTCTTGAACGATCATTTGAGTAAAACCCATCAAGGAAACACGCAATTTCTGAGAACATCGTGTGACGATCGACGAAGCTTGGGTTTTCTAGCGACGTTGGCTTTTTTTTTCGCTCTTCTTCTTCGACCTCTCCAAAAGCAGTTTACGAAACTTGAAGATAAGCCCTAGAATTCTCAACTGAAATGTGTGAAAGAGGCAGAGAACTTTAGCAATTGAGCAGAGCAAGATTACAAACAAAGATGGTCAAGGAGCGAAACAAAAAAAAAAAGAAGAAAGCAGATGACTTTAAAGAAGAGAACGAAAAAAACGGTTTTCCTAGTTATCGTTGTCACAAAACCGGTTTGGTTTAAGTTAATTTGAATTTAAATCCGGTTCAATCTAATTCAATTTAAATTTGGGTTTAGCGCCGGTTTACTGAAACCCAGATTTCAATCTGTTAAGGATCAAACGATTCTCCCCCAAATTGGAGTGAAATTAGGGTTCATGAGGTCTTCTAACCTTACGACCACCAACGCCAGCGCAAATGCAAACGCAGACGCCAAGGCCAATGGTGGGTATTGCTTGTACGACAATCATCAGCACAAGTATTCTTATCACTAACACTAATTTTGTTCTGTTCGATCATTTCTCCAACTCTCATTTTCATGATTTGAAAACAGAGATAAAAAAAAAAGGATCAGAAGCTTGTAATTAGCGTTCAACGTTTTGAGAAGATCACGTCTCTTCTTCACAAAACATGCCAAAAAAAAACCAAATTGGTTCTGAAAGACTGCGCTGTTATTAGAAAGAAACGAGAGATTTTTTTTTTTTTTTTTTCTTAATTCGCCAACAAAAAAGAATTGGTTTCGGAATTAAAACCCTTTAGGATTTGGTGTAAATGACGATAATACCCTTTTATTCTTTAAATCAGTTTGTGAGTTCACTCACGCACACCAAATCAATCTTGCATTACAAATTCGAACCGAACGATATACAAAACAACTCTAGTAGCCTCAAAACGATATAAAGTAACAGTGGAACAAAAGATTTATCCACCATAGAACTTGACTCACTCTTTGAGTTTTGGTTCCATTCACAAGTAAATGATTTTTTACACTAATATCAGGTTGTGTGGGATCTCATCAAGTAGATAAAGATGTTTCTATAGTTTGAAAGGTTTTTTTTTTGGAGGCTGTTGTGTCTCCTCACCATCCTCTTCCTCCCAGTATGTCTTCAGAATCTTCAAAGCCTTCTCGTTGATCACATTGTTTTGGTGGTGTTGCAGGTTCTCTATCTTTTCTAGCCCTTCCGCATCTTCAATCAGCTGAGTGTAATAGTTTTTTACCTCTCCGGCCCTCAAAATGTTCTCCAATCCATTCAGACACTTTAAGATGGCACTTAGATCTGGACATACCAGGAGATCACATAAAGGCTTTATGCAACCTTAGTCCACCAAGTATCTGAATCACACCAATCGAAACTGTGACTTGTGAAAAAAAAAAAAAAAAAAAAAAAAAAAAAAACTGTGACTTGTGATGATCAATAAGAGCATGTTACAAAAGTGAAAGAAGACATGACGTACCTGATTTGATCATGAGAACCACCTAAGGCTGCATTTGAAATTGCCCTTACAGCTTTTTGCTTTATGTCAAATTCAGCACTTTAAGCCAAATTTACCAACGTTGGGATCAGATTTTCATCAATAACTGCCTGTTATACATTAGGGTAAAGACAAACAAATAGAAAACAATTACCTAAAACTGAAGGGGTAAATTTTTTTTTTTTTTTTTTATGTTATCTGCAACATTCATAATCAACAGACTTGTCACCTGAATTTGTTCTTCAGTGCCTACAGTGATGTTTGAAATCGCCCAGCAAGCGTCCTTCTTTATTTTTTTCCATGTTGTACCATAGTCTTTTGTAAGCAGGTTGGCAAGAGGAGGTAAAACACCATGATGTATCAAAAACTGAGACAAATGTTCAAAAGAGGTACTTTATATATCCAGAGCCTTTTGGTTACAAAATCCAATCGTAACATTGTACGCAAGCAATATCTAACAATGCAAGCACTGCATCCTCTCAACTAATATCCGGTATATATAGTGATATATTGAATCATTCAAGATACATTATAATAAATCAACAAGAAGTGTTTTAAAGGTAACATACTTTGGTCTGCTGCTTAACTCTATTAGTTAGAATCATAATGGTACCTACTGCAGGATCAATCACAGATGGACAAACGTGTCTGCAAAAGAAAAGAAAAAAATTGTCAGCCTTCATTATCTTATAAACATGCAGCAAAGGCTTTAACTTTGTGTTTTGGAGTAAGATTACTAACCCGAGAAGTTGAACTAGTCTTGGGACAAGACCAGCGTTAATAAATCTCTCGATACTTTCTTTTGAACCATTAGATAGAAAATAAAGTGCCCAACAAGCATTTGACAAAAAAAATTCATCATCTCTATGAAAAACTTCCTGAAGTGCGTAGAGTGCAGGCTCCACCTGTTAATCACGTTTCCATATGTGTTAATGTGTACAAACTGAGGAAACAAAGCCTGCTGAGAGAGAGAGATAGAAGCTAGAAGACCTGGCGAAGGAGAAGCTGAGGTTGGCCAGAGAATAATTTTGACAAAGTCCAAGCGGCGGTTCTAAGCATCCACATCTGAGTATTCTCATGCAGCAGAGCCAACACTGGTTTCAATGCACCACGCCGTAGAACATAGTTACGGGATTCTACTGAAGCACGAGCAACATTACCTAGTGCCCTTGTTGCCTGCACATTTACGGTAAATAACATCAAAATCTCAACTCATACCTTAGCATTCGCATCTACAAGAAGTAAAATACCTGAAACCGGAGATGAACATCAGAAGTAGCGCTACCAAGAAGATGGACAAAGATTTCGATAGCACCGTGGTCAATTAGCACTTTGGTGCTCTCTTCAGAAATGAGTCGTAGAACGGAAGCAGCAGCACACTAACGATCGATCATAGAAATATCAGAATTACAAGACAAATTACAAATCATAACAGTATCAATTGATGGGAAAAATTTTCTTCAAACCTGAAGCTCCATGTCATCGTCCTTCTTAAGAAACTCAACGAAACGAGGCACAACTCCAAACTCTATGATCTTATAAATAGGAGGGTTTTCCTCTGGAGTATATAAGAAGAAGAAGAAGACGAAGAAACTTAAAGAAACACTCAGATCGAGATCAAGAAAAGTAAAGAAAGTAAAGAACTGTTTATCTCAGAAGCAAATACACAAAAGAAAACTGAATAGTTCGATAATCTTATTATCACAAATGAAAGGGCTATATATATAGCCAAAAATCGAAGACTCAATCTTCTACAGATACTGGAAGCAAATTAATAGGAAGCACTACTAACCAAAACGAAAAACTAGGCCAACCTATTGACTCCTTATACATCGAAGATTATTCAGAAACAAACTAAGACCAATTCAAACTTAAAACCAACATTGCCTCTCCTAAACTGAAAGCGACAGCAATCAGTTTAACTTCTCGCAAACTCCAAGCTTTTCTCTTAACTACACAAAGACCTCCAAACTCAATGGCTTGGTCAGAATGTCTGCAATTTGCTCTCTCGTCCCATAGTGAACCAGCTTCACAACTCCCTCCTTAGTGAGATCCCTTAAGAAATGAAACCTGACATCAATATGTTTGCTTCGACCATGAAGAACAGAGTTCTTTGACAACTTAATAGCTGAGCTATTATCACACATGATTGTGGTGCTTCCTGACTGCTCCAACCCAAACTTCTCTAATATCCTTCTCATCCAAACACACTGACAAGCACAATAAACAGCTGCAACAAATTCAGCTTCTGTTGTTGATAGAGTCACTACGGGCTGTTTCTTCGATGCCCATGCCACAGCTCCGCCACTTAACAGAAAAACATAACCACTGGTGCTTCTTCTATCATCGATATCACCAGCATAATCACTGTCTGTATAGACAGTTAACTCACCAACAGCTCTCCTCTTATAAAAAAACACCAAAACCAAGAGTACCTTTCACATAGCGCATCACTCTTTTTGCTGCCTGCATGTGCTCACCACGGGGATCCGCCATGTATCTACTCAACAAACACACTGCATACATCATATCTGGTCTTGTTGTGGTGATGTACATTAGACTCCCAATGAGCTGCTTGTACAAAGTCGGATCCACCTTGTTCCCGTCTCCCTCTTTTGACATTCTCGTTCCTGGCACAATTGGATTCTTCACCTCATTTCCATTCAACAGATTGAATCTCTCCAAGATCTCTCCTGCATACTTCTTTTGATGAATGAAGATCCCTTCTGCATTCTGTATCACTTCCACACCTAAGAAATATTTCATCTTCCCCAAATCTGTCATATCAAACTCCTTCTTCATAGATGCCTTGAAACCTTCTAACAAGCTCTCATCGTTTCCAGTAAAGATTAAATCATCGACATACAAGCTAACAATCAGAATTTTGTTACCTTCCTCTGTTTTTACAAATAGTGTATGCTCGTATTCACATCGTTGAAAACCTTCCTTGGAGAAGTATGCCTCAATCTTGCTGTACCAAGCACGAGGAGCCTGCTTCAAGCCGTACAACGCCTTTGTGAGTTTGTAGACTTTATGCTCCTCTCCTTCTCTGATGTAACCCAGCGGCTGCTCTACATAGACATTTTCAGACAACTCACCATGTAAGAAGGCACTCTTTACGTCCAACTGATAAACACACCAATCTTCTTGGGCTGCCAAAGCCAGAATCATTCTTATAGTGTCCCATCTTGCAACAGGAGCGAAGACTTCATTATAATCTACTCCTTGTTGTTGTGCATAACCCTTAGCTACGAGCCTGGCTTTGTATTTATCGACCTCTCCTCTTTCATTGAGCTTGGTCTTGTATACCCACTTAACACCTATCTTCTTTGCTCCCTTTGGTAATTCAGTGAGAAACCACGTTCCATTCTTCTCTATGGATTCTAGCTCAGTCTCCAGAGCTTTTATCCACTTATCATCACCTTTAGCTTCGTCGAAAGAGACTGGATCGGTTTCTGATGCAAACATAGCAAATTCAGCTACGTCTTCTTCCTCTTCTTCATCAGATAAGTTGTCGCTAGTCTCATATTCTCTCAAGTAAGTTGGTGGCCTCCGAGTTCTTGTTGTTGTTGAGCGTTGAGCACCGCTACTTTGAGACGCCTCTCCAGTCTCTGAAACCGCTATCTCCATAATCACAGGTTCTTCAGCTTGCAACACCGGTGGCTCCTGAAGTAGCTCTTCCCCATTAGCTTCTTCCCACAAAACCGACTCTTCACTAATTCTCTCTTCTGCCTCTCCCCAGTTCCAGCCTTTTTCTTCTTCAAACACCACATCTCTACTTGTCACCACTTTTTGCGTAGTTGGATTATATAGTCGATAACCCTTTGACTCATCACTCACTCCAATTAAAACACATCTAGTGCTTTTATCATCTAGTTTCTTCCTTCTCTGCTCTGGAACATGAACATGAGCCAAGCATCCAAACACTCTGAAGTAATCCACCTTTGGCTTGCTTCCACTCCACATCTCTTCTGGTGTTTTTTCTTTCAAAGCAGAGGTGGGACTTCGATTTAGGACATGGACTGCCCATTTTACAGCATCAGGCCAGAACCTCTTGGGAACCTCTTTGTCACTCAGAATGCACCTCACCATCTCCATGATTGTGCGTTTCTTACGCTCTGCCACTCCATTTTATTGAGGTGTGAAAGCTGTTGTAAGTTGTCTGCTAATTCTGGTTTTTTCACAAAAACGCTTGAACTCACTAGACAGATATTCCCCTCCTCTATCTGTTCTCAGACATACAAGAGCCTCTCCAGTTTCTCTCTCCACTTGACTTTTGAATCTTGTGAAAGAAGCAAAAGTCTCAGATTTATTTGACAGAAAATAAACCCAAACCTTCCTGCTATGCTCGTCGATGAAAGTAAGAATGTATCTTCTGTCACTGTTTGAAGCTGGAGAGATTGTCCGCAGAGATCCGAGTGTACCAGTTGCAGTCTCCTTGATGCACGCCACAAACTTTTCTTCGGAATACTCTCCCTATGTTGTTTGCCCACAAAGCAACTTACACACTTACCAGACTCTTCTGTGCTCTTTAGTTGAGGCATCCCTTCTACCATATTTTGATATTGTAAGGTTCTCAAACCTTTGTAATTGAGATGTCCAAACCTTCAGTGCCAAAGCTATGACTCGTCTGCTTCAGTGATTTTGTGGCACTCCGACACCTCCTTGACTCCATCTCCATTTCTTGTTGCAGTAATCTTGAATAGCTTGTTCATTGTCATTGCTGACTGCATGACTAGCCCCAGCTCAGGATGATAAAGCTTGCATACGCCTTGCTTCATCAGAATTTCACGCCCTTTTTGAATAAGCTGACCTATGCTTACCAAGTTACTTTTTAACTCAGGTACAAAGTACACATCGCTGATAGTGTGTGCCTTCCCATCAATCCGCAGATTCACAGTCACTTTGACAACTACAGTTAATGAGGCATTGTTCCCCAATTTCACCGAATGGCGGAAATCACCATCATATGAAGAGAACCAAGACTTTTCTCCGCACATATGGTTACTGCAGCCTAAGTCGAGGAACCAGTCGGCCTCCTTTCTTTCACCCTCTGTAAACGCCATCAACAAGACATCCTCTTCTTCACCATTGGCCTCAACATAGTTGGCCTTTCCCTCCAGTTTGGGACACTCGTATTGAAAATGTCCAAGCTTGTGACATTTAAAGCATTCGATGGATTCTTTGTTAAAGAATCTCGATCTCCCTCTTCCTCTCCCTTGTCCTCTACCTCTGCCTCTACCACCACGTTCTTCATATGTGACCTTCAAAGCTTGTTCTTCTCCTCCATAGCTTGGTTTCCTCATTTTCTGTTCATGAACAGATAGTGAGCTCTGCAACTCATCAACTGAGAGATTGTCAATATCTTTGGATTCTTCAATGGAGCAGACAATGTAGTTGAAGTTTTCAGTCAGAGTTCGCAGGATATTTTCTACTATCTTCACGTCTGGCATATCATCTTCACAGTTTCTCATATCGTTGGCATTCACCATTACTCTTGTGAAGTAATCGGTGATGGACTCTCCACTTCTCATCTCCAACAACTCAAAACTTCTCCTTAGTGTCTGCAACTGAGCACGCTTGACTCTTGAATTACCTTGATACTTCGTCTTCATCAAGTCCCACAATTGCTTGGAGGTCTCTTTCAAGGTAATCGTTTTGAGGATGGACTTGTCAATTGCACTAAAGAGGTAGTTCTTGGCTTTGAGATTCTTCAGTCTTGCCTCAGCAAGACTCTTCTGCTGCGCATTAGATAGCGTCTCCTCGCTAGCTGGTTCTGTGACTCCATCTCTCACCACACAGAAATATTCCTTTGATTTCAGCAAGTTCTCCATGAGCAGACTCCAGTGATCGTAATCACCATCAAACCTTGGTATGCTCGGTGCTGCAAAATTGCTTGAATCACCCATTTTTCTGTTTCTCTCTCACCCGTGTTTGCACTCTCTCTCACTTTTGTTTCCTTTTCCCAGAAGTTATGCTCTAATACCAAATGTTAAT
Organism: Camelina sativa; assembly: GCF_030686135.1. Classification (NCBI taxonomy): domain Eukaryota; kingdom Viridiplantae; phylum Streptophyta; class Magnoliopsida; order Brassicales; family Brassicaceae; genus Camelina; species Camelina sativa. The sequence goes on from NC_141890.1 coordinate 39,471,390, forward strand.
CTCAGAAGCAAATACACAAAAGAAAACTGAATAGTTCGATAATCTTATTATCACAAATGAAAGGGCTATATATATAGCCAAAAGTCGAAGACTCAATCTTCTACAGATACTGGAAGCAAATTAATAGGAAGCACTACTAACCAAAACGAAAAACTAGGCCAACCTATTGACTCCTTATACATCGGAGATTATTCAGAAACAAACTAAGACCAATTCAAACTTAAAACCAACAAGAACAGAGGAAGTAGTTTTGTACCATGTGATAGAATCTTTCTGAACTTGGAAGCGTTTTCAAATTGTGTTTTAGGATCATCTGAGTAAACACCTTGAATCATCTCTTCGTCCACCTACGCGAATCAATACACTCAAAACCCAAACAAGAGAGTGATTTGATTACTTGTGAGACACGTTTAGACGAACCTCTGTCAGGGGTTGGGGGTTCAGCGACATGGCTTTCTCTCTTCTTTCACCTCTCTTCTAAGCGATTTACAAAACTAGAAAGAGAAACAAAAATCTCAACTGAGAAGTGAAAGAGGCAAAAAAAATTTTGCAATTGAGAGCAAGAATGCAAACAAAAATGGTCAAGGGGGGAACATAAACAGATGCGTGAATTTATAAAGAAGCGCGGAATGATCATTATCAGAAAACCGGTTTGGTTTTGATTTAATTTTGGATTTGGATCCGTTTAATAAAATTTAATTTGGGTTTAACTCCGGTTCACTGAAACCCACATTTCAATATGTTCGGCGTATTGGTTTAAGGATGAGACGATTTCCCCCAATCGGAGTGAAATTAGGGTTCATGTGGTCGTCTAATCTTACGACCACGACCACGACGCCAACGCAAACACCAACACCGATACCAATGGTGGGTTTTGCTTGTACGACAATCATCAGCACAAGTATTCTTATCACTAACACTAATTTTGTGCAGTTCGATCATTTCTCCAGCTCTCATTTTCATGACTTGAAAACAGAGTGATCAAGAAAGGGATCATAATCTTGTAATTAGCGTTCAACGATTAGAAAAGATCACGTGACTCTCTTTCACAAAACAAGCCAAAAACAAAATTGGTCTGTCGTTCTGAAAGACACTGCTGTTTATTAGAAAGAAAGGATTTTTTTTTTTTTTATTCGCCAACAAAGAAAACAAAAATTGTTTCGGAAGTGAACCCTTTAGGATTTGGCTAAACGACGGTTATACCCTTTTTCTTTCTCTATTTACATTTTAAAAACAGTTTTTTTCTTTCTCTATTTACATTTTTTAAAACAGTTTATGAGTTCACGCACACAAAATCAATCTTGCATTACAAATTCGTTTTGTATGAACGATATACAAAACAACTCTTAATAGCCTCAAAACGATATAAAGTAACAGTGGAGCAAAAGATTGATAAATCCACCAAGAACTTTGACTCACTTCTTCAGTTTTGTGAAAGAGATTTTTTACACTCTACTCTCAGCCAGGTTGTGTGGGGATCTCATCAAGTAGATTTTTTTTTTTTTTTTTTTTTTTTTTTTTTTTTTTTTTTGTTTTTTTTTTGTTTTTTTATACATTTCAACTATAGTTGAATACAGAGAAATTGGAAGACCGGATCGATCGACTTGGAGGTTGTTGTGTCTGCTCACCATCCTCTTCCTCCTCCCAGTATGTCTCCAGAATCCTCAAAGCCTTCTCGTAGATCACATTCTTTTCGTGTTATTGCAGTTTCTCAATCTATTCTAGCCCTTCCGCCCTCTCCGGCCCTAAAAATGTTTTCCAATCCATTCAGACACTTTAAGATGGTTCTTCAATATGGACATACCAGGAAAACACATAAAGGTTTTATGCAACCCTGCTCCACCAAGTATCTGAAACACACCAATATAAATTGTTTGACTTGTGATGATCATTATATAAGCATGTTAAAAAGTGAAAGAAGACATGGACGTACCTGATTTGATCATGAGAACCACCGGAGGCTGCATTTGAAATTGCCCTTACAGCTTTTTCCTTTATGTCAATTTCAGCATTTTGAGCCAAATTGACCAACGTTGGGATCATATTTGCATCAATAACTGACTGTTATACATTAGGGTAAAGAGATTACATATAAAACAATTAGTAAGTGATAGCAACAAAAGGGTAAAATTGTTTTTTATTTATTTATTCTGCAAGATTCACAGTCAAAAAACTTGTCACCTGAATTTGTTCTTCAGTGCCTGCAGTGATGTTTATGGTATATATAAAAATGTTTGTTTGTCGATATTAGATCAGATGCATTTGGTTATTATATTTCTAAGTAGAAATGTATAGGATTCAGACCATATACTATTTATTCTGCATGCTTCCAGATGAGATAGTGAGCTTGTGTTGTGTGTAATGTTATATTGTCAATCTCCTAATCACAAGTGACAAATATTAAAAATACGTTAACATTGTTCTTTGATCAGCAAAGGTTCTTCTGCTTTGGTTTTTAGCACAGATAACAACTCAAAGCAGACTCCAAGAAACTTGAACAATGGAGCCAATGCTTATACCAAGTACTTGACTGACTCACTCTTGGGAGTTTTGACCATCCATCAAAGGTGCAAGATTCTGAATCTGATTGCTTTTGTGGTGTTGCAGGTTCTGAATCTTTTCTATCCCTTTCTCATCTTCAATCAGCACAGAGTGAGATAGTTCACGTCTCCTATACGTTCCTCTCTGCCTCTCCGTCCTTCAAAATGATTTCCAATTCATCCAGACATACTGAGATGATTACTGGATCTGGACATACCAGGAGATCACATAAAGGTCTTATGCAACCCTGCTCCACCAAGTATCTGAATCACACCCATGGATCGGACACTGTGACTTGACGATCAATAAGCATTGTTAAAAAGTGAAAAAGAGAGAAGATAGGGATACACACTTTATTTGATCATGAGAACAACCTGAGGTTGCATTTGAAATTGCTCATACGACTTCTTCCTCTATGTCAAATTCAGCATTTTGAGTCATATTGACCAATGTTTGGATCAAATTTTCATCAATAACTGACTGTTAATACATTAGGGGTAAAGAAAGACAGAGATAGAAAACAATTAGTTATAGCTACAGAAGGGGTAAATTTGCTTTTTATGTTATCTGCAACATTCTTAAATAAAAATATTGTCACCTGAATATGTTCTTCAGTGCCTGCAGTGATGTTTGAAATCGTCCTGCAAGCGTCCTTCTTTATGTCTTTCCATATTAGAACATAGTTTCGAGTAAGCAGGTTGGTAAAACACCACACTCTATCACAACCTGAGAAAAATAAGTTCAAAGAGGTTTATCCAGAGCCTAGGCATTTTGTTCTTTGGTTACAAAATCTAATCGTTACATTGTACACAAGCCATATATAACAATGCAAGCACTGCATCCTCTAAATTTATCAGTATATTTAGTGATATTCATTCAAGAGACATTATGATAACTCAACGAAAAGATGTGTTTTAAAAGGAAACATATATGGAGTATAAAAGTACATACTTCGGTCTGCTGATTGTCTCTGTTAGTTAGTTTCATAATGGTACCTAATGTCAGATCAATCATACATGGAGCACCGTATCTACAAACGAAACAAAATGGTCATCCTTCATTATCAAAACATGTAGCGAAGGCTTAAATTTTTTGTTTTGGAGGAGTAAGATTACTAACCCGAGAAGTTGAACTAGTCTTGGGACAAGACCAGCGTCGATAAAACTCTGGATATTTTCTTTTCAACCATCAGATAGAAAATAAAGTGCCCAACAAGCAGCTGACAAGAATAGTTCATCATTTCTATGAAGAACTCTCTGAAGTGCAGAGAGTGCAGGTTCCATCTGTTAATCATGTTTCCATGTGTTTTATTATGTACTGAGGAAACAAACCCTCGAGAGAGAGAGAGAGAAGCTATAAGACCTGGCGAAAGGGAGGCCGAGGCTTGCCAGAGCAGATGTTTGACAAAGTGCGAGTGGCGATTTAAAGCATGGGCTGAGCCAACAGTGGACTCAAAGAACTCGACTCACTCTTTGAGTTTTGGTTCCATTCATAAGAAGATACAGATTTTTCAACAGTTTGAAAGTTTTTTGTTTTTGTTTTTGGTGCACATTTCTAATTATACATTTCAACTGAAGATTTGGGACTTGGTTCTCTCACAACTGAGAGACCAGAGATCATCACTTTGGAGGTTTTTATGTCTGCTCATCATCCTCTTCTGCCCAGTATGTCTCCAGAATCTGCATAGCCTTAAGGTAGATCATATTGTTTACGTGCTGTTTCAGGTTCTTAATCTTTTCTAGCCCTTCCGCATCTTCAATCTGCTGAGAGAAATAGTTCACGCCTCCTATGTTCCTCTCTGCCTCTCCGGCCATCAAAATGTTTTCCAGTCCATACAGACACTTAAAGATGACTTCTGGTTCTGGACATACCAGGAGATCACATAAAGGCTTTATGCAACCCTGCTCCACCAAGTATCTGAAACACATCAATAGAAACTGTGACTTGTGATGATCAATAATAAGAGCATGTTAAAAAGTGAAAGAAGACATGGACGTACCTGATTTGATCATTAGAACCACCTAAGGCTGCATGTGAAATTGCCCTTACAGCTTTTTCCTTTATGATGTCAAATTCAGCATTTTGAGCCAAATTGACCAGCTTTGGAATCAGGTTTGCATCAATAACTAACTGTTGTTAGGGTAAAGAGACACATAGAAAACAATAAGTGAGTGATAGCAACAAAAGGGTAAATTTATTTTTTTGCAACATTCACAATCACAAGACTTGTCACCTGAATTTCTTCTTCAGTGCCTGCAGTGATGTTTGAAATCGCCCAGCAAGCGTCCCTCTTTATGTTTTGGCATCTTATAGCATAGTCTTGAGTAAGAAGGTCGGCAAGAAGAGGTAAAACACCACACTCTATCACAACCTGAGAAAACAAAAAATGTTCAAAGAGGTCCTACTTTATCCAGAGCCTTTTGGTTACAAAATCCAATCGTAACATTGTACACACGCAATATATATCAAATGCAAGCAATGCATCCTCTCAACTAATATCCGGTATATATAGTAATATATTTGATCATTTAAGATACATTACGGTAACTCAACAAGAAGTGCTTTTAAAGGTAACATACTTTTGTCTGCTGATTATCTCCAGTAGTTAGATACATAATGGTACCTAATGCACGATCAATCACAGATGGAGAATTGTTTCTGCAAAAGGAAAAAAAAATTGTCAGCCTTTAAATAAGGCTTTAAATCTTTGTTTTGGGAGTAAGTACTAACCCGAGAAGTTGAACTAGTCTTGGGACAAGACCAGCATCGATAAAACTCTGGATGTATTCTTTAGGACCATGAGATAGAAAATAAAGTGTCCAACAAGCAGCTGACAAGAACTGTTCATCATTTCTGTGAAGAACTCTCTGAAGTGCATAGAGTGCAGGTTCCATCTGTTAATCATGTTTCCATGTGTGTTAATATGTATACAAACTGAGGCAACAAAGCCTGGAGAGAGAGAGAGAGAGAGAGAGAGAGAGAAGCTAGAAGACCTGGCGAAAGGGAGGCCGAGGGTGGACAGAGCAGATGGCTGACAAAGTAGAAGCGGCGGTTCTAAGCATCCACATGTCAGCATTCTCATGCAGCTGAGCCAACAGAGGACTCAGTGCACCACACCGTAGAACATAGTCACGGGATTCTACTGAAGCACAAGCAACATTACCTAGTGCCGTTGTGGCCTGCAGATTTTTAACATAAAATAACATAAATTTTTTAACTCATATCTCGCATTTGTATCTAAAAGAAGTAAAATACCTCCATACGGAGAAGAAGGAGAAGAAGACTATCAGTAGCAGCAGCAGCAGCACTAGCAAGAAGATGGACAAAGATTTGAATAGCACCGTGATCAATTAGCACTTTGGTGTTCTCTTCAGAAATGATTCTTAGAACTGTAGCAGCATCCATCTAACGATATATCATCGAATATCAGAATTAGTGGACAAATTAAATAACCAAAATCATTACAAAAAAAAATCAATTGGTGGCCTTCAAACCTGAAGCTCGATGTTATCTTCCTTCTTAAGAAACTCAACGAAACGAGGCGCAACTCCAGACTCTATTATCTTATCAATTGGAGGGTTTTCCTCTGGGAATATATAAGAAGAAGAAGAAGCTTAAAAGAACCATTCAGATATGGTGATGAAGAAGAAAAGTAAACAGAATTTTGTACCATCAAGAAGAAACTTTTTGAACTTGGAAGCGTATTCAGACTGTATTGAAGGATCATCTGACCGAACACCATCGACCATCTCTTTGTACACCAACAGGAATTAACAATCAAAACCCAAACCAGAGATTGATTTGATCACTTGTGATAGGAACCTGAGAAACCGGTTTGGGGTTTAGACGAACCTCTTTCTTGGCTTTTGGGTTCAGCGACATGGCTTTCTCTCTTCTTTGACCTCTCTTCCAAGCGATACGCAAAACTTGAAGAGAAACCCTAGAAATCTCTCTTTCTTTGACCACCTCTCTTTTTATGAGAAACCGGTTTGATTTGGTTTAGTTTCAATTACTGTAATTAAATACCGGTTAGGTTTGGTTTGATTTAACCATAAGTAGAAGTGCTCACACATCAGCTTTAACTTTTGGTGACACATCAGTTAAAAAAAGTTAACCAATCAAAATATAATAATTAATACAAATCAGCATGTACTACCAATAGAAATTGAATTAGCAACATAGTCATGTATATATGTCTCTCTCATATTTTTGGTTTACAAGCCTGCTCTTTTAATTAAAACACTATGTACTAATCCGCGGAAAACCGCCGGCTGAACATTTTTTTGATGAAAATTTTAAATAATTTATTTTGTTATTATGTTATTTATAAAGGTTTATGATTAAAAATTCAGTTTGTTTATATTAAAAATTTTGTATTTTAAAAATGTTTATTGAAAACATGTCAATAAACATTTACATGTAATAAATATAAATTTTAACTCGTGCTGAAATTTTTTTTTTGATAAAATTTGTAGTTATATAGATTTTATTCGATTAGATTTTTAAAATCTTAGCTGTTAAATTTTTTTTTTTTAAGTACAAATTAGTTTTGATTCTTCTAGATTTTTTTTAATTTTACTACAGTTTATTTTACTTTATGTGTTCCCAATTTTCGTTTTTTAATTAATTATATTTATTTAATTAATTAATTAATCTTAATTAAGTTTTTTCTAATGACAATTTAATGTAATTTTTTACACATTTTAAGATTAGTTTCATATTTGTACTTTCCAATTAATATAGTAGGATACATGTCCAATCAAGCCCACAATCCAATTAAAAAAACATAATATTAACGTATATTTTTTAAATTTGTCTATTTTCTCAAATTCCACCGAGTTAAGCAAAAGCCAAGACTTTGGATCATGTGGAAAATAAAATGTCCTGCCATCTCTGAATCTAAGACTTTTTGTGAGTTTTTTCTCTTATGATTTACCTTTGTGTTCGTCATTTTGGATAGAAGAGAAGTTTTGATTTGTCCCGACTGAATCTCGTTACAAATTTGGTATTCGCGTTGATTCGAGAGTAAAAGAGAAATTTGACACTTTCAAAGTATTTCTTTGTTAGGTGATTGAAAATTATGAATAAAGCCGACAACTTTATAATGTAAACAAGATTTAGCTCAAAGGTATTTGCTTTAGATCTATTACTAAATTATTTTATAAACTAAACTGCAGTTTGATATCGAATTAATTAAATATGTGAGTTTATATTCATGGCATAGTTGCTTTTGTTTTTGAGATTGCAGTTTAAAAATGCTAAACCAATGTAATTAATTATGCTTAATAATAAATTTTTAACCATAAAATAAAACTATATAACAATATGTGTCAGATTGAGCGAGAGTGGTGTTTGATCAGATACGGACCAGACTACGGTTTCTTCGCGTGGAGTGGTCAATGATGACTGAGTCAAGATTATATTTAATCGTAGCCGTTTCATTTTTTAAGATTTTGAATAACTTTGTACACTGAATGGTTTTTAACTCATAAAGCAACTCCACAGATGCTGCAGCAAACAGCTATGTTACTTTTTTAACCATCAAATAGACAACATATGAAGCAATTCTAAAAGCTCCCAAAATACTTCAAAACGAAAAACACAAAACAATAGATTCCCTGAAAAATGGATGCAAAGCTTTTTTTTATATCAAAACTATGTACTCTCTCAAGTAACAAACCAAGTAAAAGCCTAATGTCATCAAGAAACTAGCACTTGACTCACTCTTTGACTTTGAGTTTGACCTACCATATGTACATGCTTTTGGTTCCAATGTCAGAGGCTATTGTTTTCAATATCATCAGATTGTGTGGGATCATCATCTTAACGAGTAAATTTCAAACTGGAAGCCCGGATGAGAACTTGAACTTGAAGTCTGATATACCTCATCACCTTTTCCTTGAGGTTTCAGTATGTCCACTAACCCTTCACCTTCCTCTTCAAGCCAGTATGTTTCCAGAATCTTCACTGCCTTCTCGTAGATCTCATTGTTGTCATGGTGCTGCAGGTTCTCAATCTTTTCTAGCCCTTCCTCATCTTCAATCATCTGACAATATGAATTCACGTCTCCTGTGTTCTTCTTCTCCACCTCTCCAGCGTTCAAAATCTTTTCCAATCCATCTAGACACACTAATATGATTCTTAGATCTGGACACACCAGGATGTCACATAAAGGTTTGATGCAACCCTGCTCCACCAAGTATCTGAATCACACCAATGGAGATTTTGTGAATTGATTGATCAATAAGGCATGGAAAAGGTGATAAAGAGAGGAGACAGGGATGTACTTTATTTGATTAGGAGAACCACACACGGAGGAATTTGAAAGTGCCCATACAGCTTCTTTCTTTATGTCAAACTCGGCTTTTTTAGCCAGATTGACCAACCTTGGAATCAATTTTGCATCAATAACTGACTGTTTAAAAAGAAAGACAAAACAGAATACAATTAGTGATAGAAACAGAATGGCCTTTTGTCCAAAAAAAAAAAAAAAAAAACAGAATGGCTAGTACTGCAATATTAACAAAATCAAAAGCTAATGCCTGCAGTGATAAAGCAACACAAACTTCTCTCACCTGAATTTGGTCTCCAGTGCCTGCAGTGATGTTTGAAATCGTCCAGCAAGCTTCCCTCATTATGCCTTTCGTACGGTTTTGACGAAGCAGGTCGGCAAGAACGGGTACAACACCACACTTGATCACACACTGAAGAAATCATTTCAAAGAGTTATTTCAGAGCCCAAGCAAAGACTTCCTCCACTTTGTACTTTGGTTACAAATTCTGATCTCAACATTGTACTCAAGCAACATTTAATGAAGTGTTCTCGGCTCTGGATTCTATCTATTAATATTACTATAGTAATATAATCATCCAAGATATAGGATAAGAAAATAAGCTGTGCTATTCTTTGAAAAACACTACATTCACACGGAGGACAACATAAGTTTTCTACAAGGTTCCATAATATGAATTACATACCTGGGTCTGCTGATGATTTCCAGAAGCTATATTCCCAATGGTACGAAGTGCAGGAATAAGTACAAAAGGAGAAAGGTGTCTGCAAAAGAAAAAATTGTCAACCTTCATAATCCAAACCTGTAGCAAGTAGCAACATCAGGTTAAAGAGTTATTTTTACTGGAGAAGAACTAACTTGATAAGTTCAACTAGTCTTGGGACAACACCAGCCTCGTTCAGACCTTGGATTTTTTCATTTGAACCATCAGACAGATTCGAAAGTGCCCAGCAAGCATCTACCAAGACTTCTTCATCATTCGAATGAACAAGTCGTTCAAGAGCAGGGAGAGCAGGTTTCACCTGTTAATCATGTTTCATAAGTCAAGTAGTGTTTCACTTATATAAAATGAGGGAACAGAGCCTATAGATAGAGAGAGATAAGTAAGAATACCAGGTCAAAGGGCGGCAAAGGCTTGCCACGGAAGAAGTTTGATAAAGTCCAAGTGGCAACTCTAAGTATGGGCAGGGTAGCATTCTTATTCAGCTGATGCAACAGTGGAGTCAATGCCCCAAAGTTAAGAACAAAGTCACGGCAATGTACTGAATCACCAGCAACATTACCCAGTCCCCATAAAGCCTAAATAAGTAAGTGTAAAATTTCAGAATTTGAACTCATATACAAGATCATAAGCATTCATATTAACAAAAACACTAACTATACCTGCTCACGGACATCATCATCAGGGGAAGCAATAAGCTGAACAAAGAGTGAAACAGCACCAAGATCAATCACCACCTTGGTATGCTCAGATGTTCCAGAAGCAATATTTGTTAAAGCCCAAGCCGCCTCAAACTATAAAAAGATCAAAAATTTCAGAACCAAAGATTACAACACTAAACCATCAAAAGATGGAAACTTTTCTCTTCAAACCTGAAGCCTAGGGTAATCATCCTTCTTAAGAAACTCAACAAAACGTGGCACAACTCCACATTTTATCACGCTATCGATAGGTGGAGTTCTTTCTGAACAATATACAAGAGAAACCACTCGATTAAATGATAAAAAGGTCGCACCTTTTCAAATCGAGACCAAGAAAAAGTTAAAGACTTTACCACATGATAGAACCCTCCTGAACCGGGTCGTGGACTCAAGCTGCAACGAAGGATCATCCGAGAAAACCCCAGCAATCATATCCGAAACCTCCAACTACACATACACAACCATGAATCGAATTCATTCAAAATCAAATTAAAGACCTAAACTTTACTAATCCAAAACCAAAGATCGGACGGGTGGGGGGGGGGGATTTACCAAACTCTGAAAGGGTTCATCAGGAGACAAATCTTTAACACCGTCGCGGCGTCGCTTCATCAAGCTTTCCTCGCGTTTGTTTTTACGAATCTCGACTAAAAAGTCTTCTCTTCTTCTCCGTCCTTCTTCCGAATCAACAGATAACTTGTAACGGGTTCGACGGATCTCTGTCTTCGCACTCGGTCGCAGCGACATGGCTATCGAGAAACCCTAGAAATCTGAAGTGGAAAGGGATTTGCAAAGTGAAGAGAACGCAAGAACTGAAAAGATTTGGAATTGAATTGAGGAGAAGGCAAGAATGGTGAATTCGAAGAAGAAGCGACAACAGTTTCAATTTAAAGAAGCGGGAGGGTTTTCTAATCTAATTAGCCGTAATTAAACAATTATGTATACTTAACCCCAATCATTCTAAAACAACAAAAGACACTTTTTTTAATCGTTCATTTTTCTAAACCGAACTAAACCATATTGTACTGTACGACGTTACCGACGATAAAAGGAAGAAACTTTGGACCATATTGCAGAGTAAAAGTGTTTTCGCCGGCGAAGTGAGAACTATTTTTTCCGGTAAAATTACACAGAAACACATCTGCAACTGCAAGTGAGCTCTTTCCCGACTTGGCTAGGTAAAAAACGTTTCTTTATCCTCACAGTTCAAAAATGTTTCAATTTTTTCTAGGGTTTTACTGTGTCTATCTTCTAGTATCTAATCAAAATCACATTCTCTATCAGAAAGCATTTGCCTTTATCAGTCTTCCATATGGCCTATTATATTATGATTACCTCATGAAATTGAGCTTTAGGGGTTTCTGAATTCACTTATATGGTTTTGTGTTTTTAGTTTACTTTAGAAAGCATTCACCTTTATAGCTCTTCCACTATGGTGTGTTATTATGATTATCTCATGAAATTGAGCTTTAGAGTTTCTGAAATCACATTTACGGTTTTGGGTTTTTCGATTCCTTCAGAAAGTATTCACCACATTTATTGTTGTTTCTCTTGGATTTTTTTGAAGGTTTTTTGTGGTGCTTTTACTTATGGAAACAAGAATGATACCAGTGCTGTGTTATTGGAATGGTTGTATAAAAGATGGTCCTGATGGTCCATACTATGAAGGATCAGTTCCAAGAGTTATTAGAGTTGAAGGCGACATTGACTTGCCCAAATTGTTGGATCATGTGCATCGAGTTACTGGATTTGAAAGGGGGAAGTTTCAGATTGGATTGATTTGTAGGTATCCTTACATTGTTCAGAAATCTATGGTGAAGTATGTGCGTTTGCCTATTGTGGATGGTTGTAGTTTAGAGACTATGCTTGAGGTTCCAAGTTATCATCCTTCTATTAACAATGTGGAGTTGTATTTAGAGGTCAAACCGGTTCTTGATGAAGGTATCGTCGGTCTTGTTGCTAGTTCCTTGGCGAATCAGGCGACGCGGAAGCGTTCTCGGCAAGAGGATGGTGATATCGAAGTAGAAGTAAATGTGAGTGTGAGAGATAAAACATTAAGAACTCCTCAGGAGGGTAACAGTAACGGGTGGATTGAAGAAGAGGAAAGTATGGATGGCAGTAAGTGTAACTGTGGAGATGGTGGTAAAAGTGGGACTGCACAGAAGGATTCAAATTTGAAAAATCCAGGTCCAACAATAAGCCTCATAGAAAAGGACTCAGAGCAGATGATTTTCTCTAGTGAATGGCTTGATGAACGTGAGTTGCATCTTGGGATGGTTTTTCGAGATAAAGATGAGTTGGAGAAAGCAGTGCAGTTGTACTCTAATCGAAGACAACGAATGTACACTAAATACGAAAGTGACCTTTCAGGTATCTATGAATGTAAGTGCAAGACTTACTGCGTATGGATTCTCAAGGCTGCTAAAACGAACAACGATGGCTTTAAGATAACAGAATATATAGGTCCACATAGTTGTGAGCCAGCAGATGTGAGCTCAGATTTTCTGGCAGGTGAGCTCAAAGGTCTAATCAAAGCTCAGCCCTCGCTCTCAGTTGCAGAGCTAAACATGTGGGTGAAAGAAGAATTTGGCTACGCAGTCTCGTGTACTAATATGCGGGATGCTAAAAAGAAAGCTTTCAATGCAATCTTGCGAGATTTGGACAAGAGTTTTCACATATTTCCCAAGTTCATGGCTGCCCTTAGCTCATCTAACAAGATGGTCTTGGAATGGCAATATGATATTTTTCCTGATCCCAAATATGCATCCTTTCGTTCCGTTTTTTGGGCGTTTCAACAGTCAATTGAAGGGTTTCCTCACTTCAGACCTTTGATCATAGTGGATACAATAGACTTGAATAAATACCCTGCAAAAATGTTGGTTGCAGGGGGATTTGATGCTGAAAACAGGTTTTTTCCACTTGCGTTTGCGATTACTACCCAAGAAAGTTTGTCAGCTGATACCTGGCGTTGGTTCTTTGCGTGCATCAGAGATAAAGTAACGCAAAGGAAGGCCTTTGTCTTATAACAAGTCTGAGTCCTGACATAGTTGAAGTTGTTAACGAACCTGAGTGTCTGTGGGCACAACACCGGTTTTGTCTTAGGCATATGTGCTTAAAGTTTTATGATGTTTTCCATAACAATCTCATGACAGAGTTAGTTTACAAGGCTGGATCCACGAGGGACAAATCAAGTTTCGAATACTACTTGAAGAAAATCGAAAAGATGGACCCAGAGGCTCGAAAATGGTTAGAAAAAATGCCTCTGCATCTATGGGCTCTGGCTTACGATGATGGTGGGATTAGATTCGGGATCATGACTGCAAACACAATCTTTAAGACTTATGGTTTCATAGACAATCTTCGAATGACAACCTGCATCTTCCTAATCTTTGATCACCTGGCAGAGCTTTTCAAATCTCGACATGGTCTTCCCGCGGATTCACTGAACGGAAGAGACCTATACGCTAAACATGTGATGACAAATCTTGAAGAATACAAGGTAGCTTCTCAAACACATGATGTATTGCCATTAGAACATACCGGAGAGAGGTTTCAGGTCACAGAAATGATGCAAGTTGGAGAGAAGAGATTTGTTGTTCATTTCAGCAACCGGGTATGCAGTTATGCACATGTGGGATATGGCAACTTTGCAAATATCCGTGTTCACACGTGATAGCAGTTTGCAGGAGGATGAACAGTGACCATTTGCAGTATATAAATGACTACTACAACACACAGAGTTCTCTTCGAGGTTACGCAGCTGCTTTTAATCCGCTTCCGGGAGTCTTTGATTGGCCAGAAGCTTCTGAAGTTCCAAGACTGATTCCTCCTGGAACTCGTCCGCCATCAGTTGTCTGTCCAGTGACAACAGAGCTATCGCGCAACGACACAGCTACGAGTAAGTTGGTAGTAGCCAGATAACGATCCAATGGTAAGAAACAGGCCTGAGGATCATCAGACTGAATCTGAACCAAACCGAACTAAATCATGAAGATGGTAACGTTTGCTAACTGATTTTACATTGAAATGCGTTTGGTCTGGTTTGAGTTTATGGGAAACTTAGGATTTATGAGGAGCGGCTTAAGAAGGCGACTCTCGTTTTATTTACACGAGGATAAAAACATTTAGCACACATTTCGCCTTGATGCATTAATCGAATGTGTAAGTATTAATGTCTTTGATCTTTTTGTCTGCTGAATTAACATTGTTACCTAGTATATCTTATCTCCTATATATTGTACACTACACTATATATGCAAGTTGCTTCAAAGAAACAAGATATTCCAGAGTCGTCGACTCATCTCTAACCGTTGCAGGACCTTCGCGAGCTACTGTAGCCATCCGATTTGTGGGTGATCTTGGAGGAGATGCATAAAGAATTGATGCCTCAAGAATATCTCTATGTGTATTTTCAAGATCCTTAGAGATTCTATGTGCTTGTAGAGCGGTTAGGTAAAGTCCCGTGGCTAGAAAGACAGTTAGCAGGGAGAACACTCCAGCCGCTGAAAACAAGCCTTGCCGGATTACTAGACAACTAGGTTTTGGATTAGACCAGTTCTTTAGATGTCCTGATTCCACGCTAAGTGCCACCAACAAAAGAACTTCTCCAACACCAAAGCAAACCCTTATAGAGACAAATAACGGTAAAACATATTATTCCACAATGTTTCAGCTTAACCATCCAGAGCTTATAGTTAGGATTTTTTGTTGTTATATTTCAAACATGACATTAGTCGTTGCGTTAGAGCAAGTCTGCTTACCACGTTGAGACGAAGAAGAAGGCAGCTTGAAACGTGAGCCTCTTTGCAGGAACAGAGTCAGGATCCCACTCAACCAGAAGTAGTGGCGGCGATGCCGTGACTGCGATAAGTAAGTACATGTGCAAGCCTACCATCGCAACCGCTAGTCCAACGAACGCAATTGCACCGCACAACAATGGTGTTTTCCCGCTACTGTTGTACACGCACGTTTTGCTTCCCCATATAGACTACATACAAAATGGGAATCATTGACAACATACTTTGGACCGACATGATCACATGAGGTTGTGAGTTACTTTTTTGCTGTTGTTACTTTTACATGTAATCCATATATATATATATATATATATATATAGGAACCTAATATATATTACTGATTTATCTTGAAGATATGATCAAAACATATGAATAATCTTATTATATACATCCATAATAAGGTACCTGAGATCTTGTGGCTTCGGCATAGAGGCAAAGAACAAAGCAGGAGAGGCCAAAGATTATGGTCAAAACCACAACGAAAATACCGGTTTTGCTTCTGAGATCGGTGGTTTTGGGGTTTGGGACAAGATCTTGATGGGTCACAGCTCGTACTCTTGTTCTCGACATGTCTCTCGCCAATGTCTGATAGATATGAATCGATGCTACATGTTTTGAAAGTTATATTACTTTGATTTGTTTTACACTTATATAAGAAAGGCATTGAAAGGTAAGAGGAAAAGAATAAAGTTAAAATATTTGATAAATAAATTCAAAAAAAGGGAGGAGAATAGAAGAATTGCTTCGGACAAAGGTTGCTTAAAGGCCAAAGATTCGAAGGTTCTCTTTCGGACGACATCTTTTTAAAATACTATACTATTCTGGTATGGTGTCCTTTAAAATATGATGTGTAAATTATATAATGTGACGAGAGTTCGTTAATGGAGCTAGTTGGATGATTCTTTTTATATATTTACACGTATATATATTATGATGCTAGCTAGAACCTTGTTTTCTTCTTTTGTGATTTTGTGTTCATACAAGAACATCGTACCTTTCATTTGTTCGTGAGTGTTAGTTAGTTTATATATATATATATATATATATATATCTTTGAATTTGATTAATATTATCATGTGAGGACGTGTTATTAACTTATTGTCAATAGAAAGACAAAAGCTTTCCACACCCCACCATAATAATCAATAGTCTGATACCCCACTTCAAAAGCATAGATGTAGTAGTGACATAAGAAAACATGCATCTTTAGCGTCGAATCTAATCAACACTACTTGTCATCACCTTAATCTCAGTTGTCTCGTCGCCGATGTTGTGTTATTTGACGTTGTTTTAGTATATTTTTCTTGTTGCCGACATTGGTTGCGTCGGCTTTGGAAAAAAAAAAGAGAGACATGTTTGTGTGTTGACCCCAGCTTATTAAATGGTTTTCAATTTCTGTTTGTGGTGTTTTCTTGTCAATGTTTGTAGTCTCGTTGTAAAAGAGTAAAAGTATTGGATTTTGGATTTAATATACCTTCAAATCTTGGTTTTGAGTTTTATACCCAAGTTTTATGTGACTACTGACTATCATAAATATAGTTTATCCTTCTATGATTCTATCTTTGTTTTTGACTATTTTTGTCTACCATTTCATATTCTATTATTTTGGTTTTTCTTCTTCACCAATTATTTAAAGGGTAAATTAGATGTTACAGCCACATGTCATCTTTTTTTATTACTTTAAGTCATACATTTTGTTTCCTTCCACATTTTAGCCACTTTCTACAATTTGAACATTTATGCCCTGCAACTGATATCACCCAAAGTAATTGGGCAGTTCTCGTTGCTACAGTAACCACACAAGTAAAAGAAAAAAATATTATATTAGTCAGTTGATACATGACTCCTACAAGGAAAAATATATATATATTAAAAATAATTATATTATTTTAGTTTCTATTTCTTTTTTGTTTTCATATTTTCTTTCTTTTCACTTTCCTAATTATTTTTTAGTTTTTCACTTTGAATTCTAATTCTTTTTTTCTCTCTTTTAAGATCCATTTTACTATATTAATTTTTTAATTTTAATTTATTATTCTATTTTTCTTTAACTTTGAATCTTATTATGTTATTGAAGAAGACAATTTCATATTAGTATTACTATGTACATGGTAATACACTGTGTTTTCATGTGTACGTACACATTTGAAATAATATCTATGTACATAAAACCTTTTTTGCAGCATGTATTTTACAAATATACCATCAAAACATTTCAATAATACGTTTATAAATTAAATCATCATTGTATTGAATATACCTCATGTACGCCTATCACTAAGTTATATATGGGTCATGTTCTTTTCATGATCGCTGCCACACCTCCAGCGACTAACAAATTACCCTGACTTTCTCTTTTCTAGTCGCTGGTTTCTTTCTCATTCTTTGCTTCTCTATTTTTTTTGTTCATTTCATTTGTTGTCACTGGTGTCACTAGTTTTTCCAACGACTGTTGGAAAGACTAAAAAGTGTCGCTGCGACTATTTTTACGGTGTCGCCGGTGTACTCTTGCTAACTTGGATCTCAAGTTACTTGTATTTTTAGTCGCTGACCGCTAATCCAGCGATCGTGATAAGAACATGCACTACTAACTGTGTACATGAAGAATTTATTTTAGGGTTTATTTAGGGATTGTCTACATTTAAGTCAATAACATGTATGTTTACGGTTTAATTTTAGGGTTTGTTTAGGGGTTATGCCTGAGAGTTACAGAAAAAGGAGAAAAAGTGTTCACTACAAAAAAAATAAAAAAATAAGTGTATTGTATCACTTAAATGGTATCACAAAACTAAGTGATATTATTTTAAATTATTTATTTATAAATGAAGCAACTAAGCATCAATTATATTTAATTGATGTTATAATTGACTAGTTGGACATCAGTTAAATAAAACTGATTCAAGTCCTAATAATTTGTATCACTTTAGAAAAAATGATTTAAAAATAAATTTACATCATTTTGATTATTGATGTATCTATTAATTTCTTGGTAAGATCACTTTTAAAAATGATACAAAATTTACATCAATAGAAACTGATGTTAAAATAAATTATTTCAATTACATTAATATATATCTTCTTAAAAAAACTCACGTAAAAAACATTAAAAAAATTAAAAGCATTATTTTCACTATTTTAAATAACTACTAGAAACTGAGTACAATTTAATATCAGGTTTATAACATCAAATTAAGAACTAACTTAAAAATATTGGAAATGATGTTGTTTAGGAGTTATGTACATTACACCAATATTTGTTTAAGTACTTGTTGGCAGATGTAATATGTAATTTAGTTAATCTTCCTAATAAACCCATTGTTGACATAGTTGTAGAAATGTTTAAAATATAGGCTATTGTATACCCAGACTTCAATACCCTGCAAATAACAACCTAAATCATGTTAAAATTCAAATTTGTTACTTGAACTATATGAAATGTTGTTAATTTCCTCCTCTGCAAAAAAATTGATATAAGCCTTAAAATTTGATTAAACTTGTGACAATACTTAATCAGAACATCTATGTTTAAGTCAATATGATCGTTTACCTATAAGTCAATACGATCATGTACGTAAATATTTTAGAGTTTATTATTTATGTTTATATAAACATTGTGTACGTTTAAGTCAATATCATGTACGTCCTTACCACTCGACAATGCCGCCAAAACTATAGAAATTAGATTCTAATTTTCTCTTTTTTTCAACTCTGAATATGGGCTCGGGTGAGTAGGAAACAAAAAATATCTATTCTAGTTCATAATTGGCGAATTCGTAGGTTCAATTCCTACTGGATGCACGCCAATGGGATCCTCCAATAAGTCTATTGGAATTGGCTCTGTATCAATGGAATCTTCTCATCATCTATACATAACGAATTGGTGTACACGGTTTAGTGTTTAATGTTTAGGGGTTGTTGTACATATAAGTCAATACAAAGATTGTGTACGTATTTTTTTGTCAAAAAGCTACGACTGTGTACGTATTTAGTCTAGGGTTTTATGTAGGCGTTGTGTACTTCATGTAGGCGTTGTGTACGTAATTATTCTTATTATGAATTGTGTCTATAGATACGATTTCAAATATTAACATAACCATATACGTACATAATAATAATTTGTATTTTTTGTGTACATACACATTTAAATAGTTTTCTTCATTTTGATCAATTTTGATGTAACATACAAGAAAAAAAAAATTTCAACATGTACATACATGAGTTAATATGGACGTGAGAGACGAGATAACGATCATGATATGAAAAACGATTCATTAAATCTTGTGTGCTGCCAATTAGAGAGGTTAGTCAAACAATCATACACAAACATATATTTACACTATTGAGTAGTGGCTATAAGTGAAGGTTATGTACGTTAGAACAATATATATATATATATATCTATATATATATATGTATATATATATTTTAATTGCTAAGTCAAAGTAATACTTATATTTTATATAATTTTTTGGGTTCACTTGATAGTTTGAAATTGAGTTAACAATAAATATTTGTCGACAATGAAATAAACAACGAAAAAAAGAAGATATCTATGAATATGAGTAAATCCACTTTTTGTATCATCATCACCAATTTCATGTTAACAAATCATATTCTTTCATAAGAGTAGGAATGGGTGAAATATTCAAACCCCATGATCCTATTCGAACTTGAATCTTTAATTTTAAAATCTCAATCAGATTCAAAATCTCTAGATTCAAAAATCCAAACCCGAATCCGATATATCACTTAAGTTTTTGTTGTATATACATAGCATCATAGAAATTCTAACATACGTACACAACAACAAATACAATATAATTGGTGTACTAAATTTCCAATTTATCACCACATAATAAATCCAAAAGACAAATGTAAGCCCTTAGGGTTAATTTTAATCTTTTTTCCAGCCATAGATGTCTTACAGAAATCATCAAGTTCTTAAAATTTTGGTGGAGACTTGGTTTTCCATTGATAGTTGCTACAACAATACATCCTATGGTGTCGATCAACACCCTCAACCAGAAACTTGTTCACATGCGTAACATCTAGGAAGATGACATTGGTAGGTTCGTTGTGCATTTAACATTCCTATAAAATCTGGTTGCATCATAAATAATATTACAATATATATATAAAGGTAATATAAAATGACAAGATATTTAACGCCTTTATTTTGCAAGACTTGGTATGAATGTGTACGTTTAAATCAATATAATCATGTACATATATGATGTGTAGTTCGTTTTTAGTTGTTCTATGTACGTTTAAGTTAATATAGTCATATACGTACATAATGTTTTTTGTGTACGTCCATAAGTCTATAACGAATGAAAGGTATAATTGTAATTTTCCAGTCATCTTCAACCTAAGTTATCTCTTCTGCAACCCAATTTTGCTGCCGTCATTTTCAGTTTTTCATAATCCTTTGTTTTTTTCACCTTTTAATGTTTTTTACATAAAAACCATGTATATCTAGCATATTTTAACATATTTTAAGTTTGATAAGCTTATAATTCTAAGTTTTTTTTGTTAATTATTAGGATGTTTAAGTCAGCTACATAGGTCTAAATATGAATGAACTTTAACATTGGGACTAGAACTCTACTTGACCATGAACAATTTCTGTTTTCCACTTCTCTCTATGATGTAGAACAATTGGTTTTTCACCACAAAATATCTCAACCTTTTGTTTTCTCTCCTCATTTTTTTTTTAAATTTGTTTATGTATAATTAATTGCAACTGATGTAGTAAAATTTTTATATAATAAAAACTGAAACAGTGCAACGATTGGTTTGTCCCCATATAATTAATTTAAATCAAACTGAATAAAAGTAATTATGTTGGGTAACGAAACTAAACTGTAATTGATCAATTACAAGGTATAGTTGTCTTAATTTAACTAGGTGGCTAAAAGCTGGAAAGCTATTTCTTTTAATTTTATGTTACAATACAAAAAAAAAAATACTAAGGAAAGAAATAAAGAAAGAATTATAGTATTTTTTGTTCATCAAAGAAATGTGAATAAAATTAGATTGAGATGATTACTTAATCAAATTTTCTCGCATAAACTTTGTAAGAAATATATACACATATAGTTATACTTATATCTCGTAATGATTAACATTAATTATGTGTTATATCTTCTTTATGTAAATAACAATAACAAGTACTCTAAGTTGGTTTATTTACAAACTGTAAAATTGCAATTTTGTATGTATGGCAATTGAGAAATTTGGTATAATCTATTTGTTTCATTGTTATTGTGTACATAGATTATAATATATTTGATGCAATGTATATTGATTTATTTCATTGTTGTTGTGTACGTAGATTATAATATATTTGATGCAATGTACATTGATTTGTTTCATTGTTGTTGTGTATGTATATTGAAAAAGAGATTTTTGATACAATGATTTATTTTTGTCATTGTTGTTGACTATGTACACTCTAAGTAAATTTGATGTTATGTACATCTATTTATTTCATTGTTGGTGTGTACGTATATTAGATTTTGTTCGATTTATGCGACGTACGTACATCAAAAACTTAAAGTATGAATAAAATATTATGTGACATAATATAATTAAAATTATTAAAAAAATTTCTGTTTAGTTACTGTAACAACGAGACTTTATTGAGCTCAGTTACTTAAAGGAATTAGATGTAACTAGATAAGATTTAGTTTCTTTGTTTGAAGTGTATAATTGTCCAAAATTTGGCAAGTGGCTAATATGTGTAAGATGCTTTTGACTTTGACCTAAAAAAACTTACCCTATGGCTAAAGTATATAATTTACCCTTATTTAAATCTAGTATTAGAAATTCCATTAAAGGTAAAAATATTTTAAATAATACGAAAAAAACAAAATGATTAGAAGTTCTAGATTGTTATTGCATTTAAAGATTAAAATTTTATTTTAGTTAATGGGATAATTTTTTTGAGATAATGAAATTACCCAATTTTTTCTTTTGTGTGAGGAAACTTACAATATTTGTTTTATGTGAGGAAAATTATTTAAATATTTTAGTTAATAGGAATTATATATATATATATATATATATATATATATATGTGTATTTGTTTGTTTTGTTTCACTATATTATCTACTGTGAATGTCAAAAATATAATTTTCAAAAAGTTGTTTACAGTTTTATTTTGAATTGGAATTTTTTTTATGAAATTGTTTTACTTGCGGAATTGCTCAGCTCGACTCATTTCATATCTTGTTTCGATATAAAAATAGACTATTTCTATTATTGGTAAACATAATTTAGGGGAAAAATGAGGAATGATATTTATTCTTCTTTATTCATGTTTAGATAAAAATAATTGATTCGTGAGATGAAATCTATCATGTAATATTTATCAAAGATGAAAACAATCACATTAAACCATTTGAAGACATCGACGAAGATAAAGTTTTTCGAAGTCAAAAAAGAAACAAAATCATCATCTATGTTCAAGTAAAACGCCTATTACGATAGCTGCTCACACATACTTGGAAAAACCACCGTCGATCAAAGCAACAGCGGGGTTACCAAATATAGTCTAGAAGATTGGTACAATACCATCTTAAAACTGAAAGGCGTTGTGTCATTTTTACTGAGTATATAACTTGAAAATGTTTCATTCTTTCCACGTATCCACTCATCCCAATAAATATCAAATTAAAGAGAAAAAGAATTGTCTTTCCATTCCATATGGAAGTTATGGATTGGAGAAAAAAAAGAACACGCGATTGGATGAGAAGGGAATTATGTCTACCCTTAAATTGGTTAGAAGTTGGGTTGAAATTTGAGAATTTTAATTAATACATAAACGAATAAACATATATACTTCTAAACGATCCCAAAATATTCATCATTATTACAGAACATTGATAATGAAACGTAGGAAGAAAAAAAAAAAAAAATAGCTACAAAATAGAGCGAACGAATCACAAGAAAAGGGAAACAAACGAAAAGAGAGAGAGCATAACGTGCTTCAAACTAGTCTAAACTAGACGCTACATTTATCCTAACTCTCGTAACACACTATAACAAGCTACGACATAATCACAAGATCCACTATAACCAAACAAAACATTAGACTTTACAATCAAAAGATCGATGTTTTATCGGGTTAATACGCCTTCTCATGTACGAACCACTTGTTTTGTTATATCAGTCCAATGTTATCTCTCCAATATCTGAGAGATCCCAGAGATATTCACTTTGATGACAAGTCAAATTACCTTGAAACTCCAAATCAAGCAACTCATCATCAATCCCAAACCCGAATTCTGAAGAATTACATAGACCAAGCCACCAATCTTTATCATCATTTTCATTTGAGTTCGAACTCAAAACACTTCCCTCTCTTTCTTTTTCCATCTCAATATCACGATCACCATCAACCTTTGTAATTCCTACGTGACCAAGCTTTGTCTCACTTCCTTGTTCTTCTTCAAACAAACCCACACAACAACTACTATTGTCCCCACTCTCACACATCTTTTCATCACTTACTCCATTCGCAGCCCCTTCACTAGGGCATTCCCATACACAACTACTCAAGAGCCGTTCTAACTCACCATCCAACCACTCATAAGGCCCCAAAGACTGATCTCCTTCGAAATTACCATTTTGCCCTCCATCACTGATCTCACTCTCTGGGTCTTTCGGTTGTGGGACACATTTTGAGGAGGCCGTTACCATTTGCTTATGTTTCTTCATGGATGACCTACTAGTTCTTCCCTTCTTCTTCTTCTTGGTCTTCTTATTGTTCTTGGCTCCAGAAGGCGAAGAAGAAGAAGATTTCTTCAGGACCAAGTCGTTAATGACTAGATTGTGTTCGTCTCCAGAAACGGCAGTGAAGGCGTAGATTTTGCGGCTGAGATGTGAATTCCAATAGTTTTTAATTTCGTTGTCTGTTCTTCCTGGTAGATGTGTTGCAATAAGTGACCACCTAAAACAAAAAAAATAGTCACATGCACACACGTGAGAACAAGTTGGCTTTTCATTGGTTCAAATATTCAATACCAATATATATGGAGTATAAGAAAATTGATGACGACAAATTTTAATTTTTTCTTTTTAAACTGCATGTTTTCATTAATATGTACTTAGTTTTTCTTTGAAAAAGGTTGGACCGTTCCAACAACGATCTCGACCACTCATTTGTTTTTAAAAATGTAGAAATGAAATATATTCGAGTTTCGTCTAGAAATGAGATTTATTGGTAAGAATTTTCCACAAATTTATCACAAATAAAATACTAACACTCAAATGAACAAGCATATATATAAAAGCGAATTTGTAGTTTAACAGTGCATTAACCCTAGACTCAATACCACTTTGCTAACGGACACATGCGTATCACTATCAAGGTTTTTATAGAGGTCGGAGAGCCTGTTTTACAACTAGGACCGTACACAGAACACATATGAGACAAAGATTAATTAGGGAGGTCGATTCAGTTAGATCTATAGCAACATAACGCCAAGGCTTTTTTATTGACAAAAAGTCAAATTGGATAATCTCGTATATATATTATTTTGAAAGGGGTTGGGCCATTCGAACAGTGATCAACGGCTGAAATGTTTTCGATGGTCACAAAATCATGGCTGTAAAACTAATAAATTTGATGACTTTTGTCTTCTTTTTTTGAACGGTTGGATGACCATTTCTCAATGTTTCTTAAGTTGACATGACATGCAAAATAATTGTACTGTATAGTATGCACGGCCCCAGTCTTTAGAGTCACTATTTAGACAGTGCACGAAATATAAATGAAGGATGTGACGTGGATTAATTTGGTATAGTACCTGTTGCCGAGAAGGGTATGCAACTTGACGATTATTTCTTCTTCGTCGGCTGTAATGTTTCCTCTTTTCAAGTCTCTTCTCAAATAGTTTATCCACCTTAGTCTACAGCTCTTTCCACATCTCAACAATCCTTTAAAAAAAAAAATTATGTAAGATATTAGAACATATAGAGATATAAAAATAGAAAGCATTCTTCTATTAATATACAATTATATATATTACGTTACAAGTTTTGTTTTTAAATTGACACATGCATGCATTAACAGCTTGAAGAAGTTTAGTCCTTTGTCCAATGTTAAAATCTAAGAAATATAGACAATAAGAAAATGTAAATTTTGGAGATATAACGATATATGTACCAGCTTTCTTAGGCAAAGATCGCCAAGAACCTTCACCATTGGTCTGAATATAGTTGGTGAGGATCTCATCTTCCTCGGATGTCCATCTTCCTCTCTTCAACCCGATTTTCTCACAACATGGAGCTCTTCCCATCGCTTCTCGATCTCTTCTTTGACAAAAAAAGAGAAAGAGAAACTCAGAAAAGACAAAACACTTTTTAGTCCCTTGAGTGAGAGAGTGGGTTAGTGAGAATAGAAGAAACCATCCAGGTGATTAATATAGAGAGGGCAAAAGGGAAAGAGAGAGTGAGGTTTAAAAACGACATCGTCTAGGTGAAGGAATGAACCACGTTGCGGTGGGATTAAAAGTTATGTATTGTCCATCTTCAAAAACCATCGCACATAAGACACTCCACGTACCTCTCCTTCTAACCTTTGATCCCTCTCTTCCCTTTTTCCGTGATGACAAGATATTTATTACAATGTATACTTTATATACCTAAATACGTACTTGCATATATGTACATGTGTATTGCAGCTATATGCATATACCTACTTGTATATGCATTCAATGAGTGTGTCTACAACATTCTTATGTTCACCTCCTCAATAGGTATATTTATTCACTTCTTGAATTTAGTTGGGGTGAAAAATGCAACAAAAAAAACTTCCAAGTGGTAAAAGAAGTGCATTAAAAAAAGACCTCGATCATATCAACAACTAACGTCAATCTGACCCTGATCATTGTTGTATTTGTAATTTTATTTGATCGCACGAGGTTGGTCTTGCATATTTTGTTACTTGGGGGATTTTTGCATGTTTTTCCTAAGTTGAATGTTGGATTGGTGTTTAAGTTTTTAATGTTCAAAAAGAAATTCCTAAGTTGAATGGTGGATTGATGTTCAAGTGAGTGTTTAAAAATATTTTTCCTAAGTTGAATGGTGAATTGGTATACAGTTTTTTTTTTCTATTAAAAAAAAAATAACTAACTTGAACCCCAATCCACCATTCAACTTAGGAAAAGAAACATGTAAAAATCCCCCAAGTGGTGGTTTGGTATATTTTTTCTAAGTTGAATGGTGTTTAAAATAATTTTCAAAACTCAAAAGATATACATCCTACGTAGTACATATTAAATAATTATTGTTTTAATTTCTTTGAACCAGGTTTCATATTAATTAATATTCGTTAGTTATAAGATATTTTATTGAGGCATAAGAGTATAAATAAACCCGTTTATGTATCCGTATAAAAATCAGAAATGGCTAATTAAGACAAACAACATTAATGGATACACAGCGTACAAAAACAATCACAACAATAGTCTATAAAACGAACACGTCTAATGAGTATTAGAGTCGGTCACAATGGCTATGTTAGCTTATGTGGAAGATCAGGGACCATATTTGTAAGTGGGCAGTGGGCAAGCATTGTCTTGTGGTAGGCCATAACAAAAAGTTACATGGATCAGTATCGGTTACCATCCAGAAGGTAGGCGGAATATTCCAACAACTCTCTTGAGCTCTTGGTACATATGTGCTGCATATACTTTTCATTTTGGTGTTAATCGTTTTCATATGTTTCTCCGATCTTTTTTCTTCCGTTACTTCTATTTAGCAGTTCAGCTTCGATGATAATTTATTTCTTACCGAATTGGAAACAAACTGTAAAATTAGAATTCGCAGTAAAACATTATCATGACCAAAATTGATAAGACAATTCGTAACTGTGCAGTGTCTTTCTTCACTGTATAGAACAAGCAAGTATGTTGATCATCTTAGTTGCTTGTTCACACTTGACAACAAAAATCTATATAATAATAAAAATATAAATAAATGTCAACAACAGTTGCGATTTTTAGTTGTATATTTTCGTAAAATATTTTTTTATTTTTATTTTGAAAAAATTATACAGTTACATCTGTTCATTTTAGAATTGTATATTTTCACCATATCTTATTCACAACTATTCGTTCCAATAATTATGTTTATCTTAATCTTTATGTCTTTTGAACTCTTTATATATATTTGTCTATTTTTTAATCACTAAAAAATCATTGTTTGCTGACACAAACATTTTATTTCATATTGAATCTAAATAATATAAATTTTAATATCTAATGTCCAACATTATTCTATAATTAAACTACAATTTTAAAAAATGATTATAGTAATATAGAAATTTAATTAAGTTTCAATATGTAACTTACGATTTATTTTATTAATCGTAACTCTTTGTAAAATATGTGTTTTGTAAGATTTAACTATTCAATAATTTTTTATAGAACTTATGTATTTTTATTATAATTATTTGTCGATAAATTTTCACTCAAGATGAAATAATTTTATTTTAAAATTATTTTATCAGAAATTAGTATTTACTTATTATATAATCTTTCGTTTTATATTCTCAATTAGAATCACTTCGTCATAATATTTTTTATTAGTGATATAAGTATCAATAAATGTTATAATGCTTGATACTCTTTAATATAATATCTTCATAAAATATCTTATACTTATAACAAATACAAAAAAAATTACAAAGTTGCTTCGAATCATTATGACTTTCCATTTAATAATTTTTAACTTAGAGTTGCGTCTTTTTGCTATAATATTATTTTGCTTATAAGTTTTTATTTTGATAGTAGTGTTTTTAACTCACGGTTATATATGTTCTATATTTATGTAGTTTTAACTCTACATATTATTTTCTTCTTTTAAAATAATTTTTAATTTTATTCTTAGCATCTATTCAAACTATTTTATTATTTTTAAATAATGTTCTAATATATAATTCTAAATTTGAAATTTAACTTGCGATATCACAAGGATCTGAGTCTTAAGATATTATAATGTTTGAAACAAATGAAACGATATAACAAAAAAAAATTGGCTCTCTTCCTAGACTTTTTTTTTTTGGCAAAAACTCTCTTCCTAGACTTATATGTCTTTATATAGCAGAAACAAATTGAGTGAGTATATATCGTATATCCTATATTTATGTAGCGTCTATGGTTATTAGGTTATATATCTTATGTAACATCCGCGAACGGAAGTGACGGTTTTGGGAGGAGGTGTCAACCGACACCCGACATTAAGGAGGGTGTTGGTCGACACCACCATTTTTCCTTGTTTGACTGGGTTGATTTAAATTATTGTTTTGGTTTGGTTTGGTTCAATTGGAAATTTCTAACTGACGTATTTAAAGCAGAAATCGACGTGAGGGTTTGGAAAGGCCGCTTTTTGCCGATTTCAGAGTGAAACAAAGGGAGAAAAGAGAACGCTTGAGAGTTTAGAGCTATCTGTGAGTTTTCTTGGTTTGTTTTGGGAGATCTGTTTCTGTGAAGTGGAGATCTAGTGATAGGAACGAAGGAGAAACTTTCTAAGGTGTTAGATTCATCATTTTTGGGTCAGAGCTTTCTGCGAAAGAGGTGAGTGCATGACCATGGCTGATCTAAGCCTAAGATCTCCTTTGGTTTGCTTGTTTTATGTTGTTTTTGGTGTTTTTCTTGTTTGATAGGTGGCTACATGATTCCTATGCCTTCATGTGGCTTTTGGTCGAGTTTTGGATGGATTGGAGATAGAGAGAAATGGAGATTTGACTTTCAACTTCGAGATGAACGTGTTTGCGGAGTCAGTGTCGATCGACACCAAGATGTTGACGGCACGGAGACTTGGCGTGTGTCGGATCGAGAGTTTCCGGGTCGACACCAAGGAGCAGTGTCGATCGACACTGAGAGGCAGTGTCGGTTGACACCAAGAGTCAGTGTCGGTCGACACCAAGAGTCAGTGTCGGTCGACACCAACCCTTTAAGCAGGCGGCCGATACTTGTTTTTCCTGATTTGTTTGTGTTTCTTTGTTGCTTGTTTAACATTAGAATCTCAGTTGCTTGTGTGGATAGCCCAATAGATGGAAGGTTTGTCTCACTGAGTGTTTATGACATACTCATGCATTTCAATTTGTGTTTGTGGTGCAGGTAAATGCAAAGTGTGATCGTGGAATCAAGGTAACGAAGAGGAGAATGTTCTAGTGGCTTGATTGGTTGTTGTTTGGCTCCTGTTAGGTTGCTAGAGTTGAATCCTTAGAATGTTGTCTAGGATTGTTGGTTCTTGATTTTTGTTAGATTGGTTTATTGGTTTAGTGGTTATGGAATTAATACTGGTTATTTGGTTATTGGTTAATTCATTGGTTTAATGTTTGGTTATTTGCGCTGTTTGGTCTGAATGTGGTTAGGTGGTTAGTGAGTATGATATCACTAAATTATTATTATAAAAAAAACAAATCGGGTCGTTTTATTTTAGAACTAATAAAAATTATTTTTTTCTTATTGGCACATGATTATTAGATTACACTTGTATATTAACAAAAAAAAAATGGACAGATCGATTACAACTAACTAGGTACTAACCCGCAATAGACCGGGGGCTGAACATTTTATTTTTGAAATTTTTTGAAAAATATAATGGTTTATGACAAAAATTGTTGGGTTAGAATCTTTGGAATTTTTTTCAATTTTTAAAATGTTTATTGAGAAAATAACATTAATAGAAAAACTGAGGATATAACAATGAATAAAAGAGTTTAAAACTTCGTTTAGAAAAAACAGACAAATCCTTGCTATAGTTCTGAAGTAAGTAAGAATTTGTAACTAACATGTAAACAGAAAAATTAAATATAGCTTGAAAACAACATTCATTGTTTTTTTTTTATGGCTTCCCTTTGTTATCTGTAATAAGCACCTTCAAACCTGCTTTTGATTTCACCCTAGACATTACCACATAGAGTTGTCCATGAGAAAAAACCGGTCTTGGTAAGTACAATACTATATGGTTTAAACTCTGACCTTGACTTTTGTTGATGGTCATAACAAAAGCAACTGATAAAGGAAATTGTCTTCGACCCATCTTGAAAGGCAATCTAGTGTGTGATGGCGATAATAGCATCCTAGGAATAAGCACAATATTGATTATCTTCTCATTATTGTTTTAGACACAGGATCAGTTGGGGTCATGGTAGTAGCGGTTTGGAAACTGATCTTATAGCGTTCGTGTGAAACCCGATATTGACCAGTTGATGGATTTAGTCCAAAAGTTTGGATGATTTTCCACGACCCCTCAGAAGCTCCATCCTCGAATTTTTTGATCAAGTCCTTTTTAACAGCAGCTTCCATCCTATCATCCTATATGAAACAGAAAAAAAAAATTAAATAAAAAAATAATGAGCATATAATATATATTTATATATATATTTATATATATATGGAAAAATAACATACCGCTTCATCAGCTAAGATGAATTCCATGGATTCACCAGCAGTAAGTGTAGATTGCCTCCACATATGTAGAATTTTAACGCGTATACGCCATGAATTCTTAAAAGGCTTAAGTTCTTTCAAAGGTGTGAAAGGTTTTGGTAAAGCTAACATGTTTGAAGCTAATATTTTTTTAGTAAATGTTTGAATGGATGATTCGATGATGGTCTGTATTTATAGGGTGAAGGATGATTATATGGTTAGGATTGTATTCTAGTGATATTGTTGTGAGTATCTTTTAAAAAGATACGGTATTTGGTTTTTTTAAAGAGTATATTCTTCTTTTTAGTTATAAGAGGATAAAGATTTTGTTAAGAAAATATCTTATGATTTTTTTTTGTAAAGAAGATAAAGATTTTGATAGTGGAATAAAGTTTTTGAGACGTGAAACAAATTAATGGATGTATTTTATGAGATTTTTTGGTTAAGAGGGTAAAGATTTTGTTAATTCTTAGGATATTTTTTGTTTCGATTTTTTTGTTTATGTATTTGATTTAGTTGGATTTATTATCTATGTAACCCCGCTAAAAAATAGGTTGTGTAGTCGAGTAGGATTATTAATTTTAAATAATTACTAAATTACTAATTACCGCAAAAAAATAGGTTGTGTAGTCGAGTAGGATTATTAATTTTAAATAATTATAATTACTAATTATCTTTTATAGCCTCTATTGTTTTAGCCTTTCTTTAACAATTTCTAGTGGCAATTACATGTAATTTCTTACACTTTTTAAGGTTACTTTTAATTTTGTACTTCTCAATTAATATATTTGGATAAGGAAAAAAAACAATTTTTACTAAGCTAAGTGCAGCCTTAAAGCATGGATTTAAAATACATGATCTATCTTCTTTTCTTTAGTTTTAAACCCAAATTATTACATTTATATTTAGCTGATTTGTTGGGTACATATTCTTCTCTCTCTCTTTTTGGTGGAACATATTCTTCTCTTTTACAACTAACCTTCTTTTTATTGTCTTTTATTTTGAATTTATTATGTCATTTTATTATATTATAATAACAAATAAAACCTAAATGTTAATTCTATGTAATGTTTTATAATAACAAATAAAACCTGATGTTTGTTTTACAACTTTTTCTCAAAGTTAAAAAAAAAAAAAAAAAAACTTCTTCACAACGTCCTCTCTCCCAAGTCTTAGAGCATGAGCATTGGTGTCCCATGGTTTTCGGTCCTCCAAATTTAATATTATTATTTTGAAAGTTTCTTATTTTTAGTATGAGCATTGCTGTCTATTTGTATTTGGTCCCCCGAATAAAATAATAATATTTTGAAAGTTTAAATATTAATTATTTAAATTAAAAAGTATATTCACAGTAAAAATTTAATAAAAATAAAACATATAACATTAACATTGAAAACATAAAAAATTACAAAGTTACAAAAAAAGGCATGCCATATCAAGAGGTCATACGAAGCTACCGCTTCCAACACGATTTTTTGGTTGATCGTGAATACATGCCTTTCCAAGCCGTGGGACAATTCTTCCACCCCCAATGCATACAGTCAATGCTCCCAACCATACCGGGAAATCCACGCTGTTCATTCTGATAGAGTAGTCTTTCTAGGTCCTCTGGTATAGGACGTCTTAGGTATTCATCGCCAAACACTTGGATGATGCCGGCGGTAAACTCGTGCAAACATTTTCGAGCTGTTGAAGCACCAATTCGTACGTGCTCGTCAACACTGTCAGACGAACTATCATATGCCAATTGACGAATTGCTGCAGTACATTTTTGTATAGGTGATAGACCAGCCCGTCCGGTTGCATCCTGGGTTTGGTGGAAATATTCGACTTCGGTAGAGAGATGTTGCACAATACGCATGAACAATGGCTTGTGCATGCGAAACCGTCGCCGGAATAAATATTCTGGAAATGTTGGAGTGTCACTGAAATAATCATTCCAAAGATTATTGTGGCCTTCTTCCCGGTTTCTCTCGATAAAAATCCCTTCGTTTGGCTTCTTTGGTTCCAGAATAATATGCGAAACATATAATTTTTTTGTAAATAAGCATCAAAATTATCACCATCATCTCCTTGGTAGTGATAATGACCATCATCTCCTTGGTAGTGATAATGACCATCATCTCCTTGGTAGTGATAATGGTTTGAAGATGATCTCATTTCAAATAATAAAAAAATTTAGAAAGAGTCAATTTGTATTGAAGAGAAAGTGAGATCTTGTATTGAGGAGAAAGAGAGATCTTGTATTGAGGAGAAAGAGAGATCTTGTATTGAGGAGAATGAGAGCTCGTGTGAATGTTTTGTTGCTTTGATATTGTTTGGTGTTTCATTATGGTCGCATATATATAATGAAAGACTAGTGAGCTTCAATGTGTAACCCGTGATGTTTTCTTTGGTGTTGCATTATGGTCTGCTTGCAATGTGTAACCCGTGACATTAAAAATAAATACTGCCAAGAAACATAGTACATCCTGACTCTTTTACAAGTACATAATGCGAAGATTCAAAACCCGTGAGCCTCAACTTTATAATGAAGAATCTGTGACTCTATAGTGTAAAAACAAGTACAAATACAAAGGCCATTACAAAAGCAGAGTCATTACACCCTAACTAAATGTCTCCAATCTGGTTTAAGTAGACATGAACAAGATACCTAGAAGACCTACCACAATAGCCATTACACCAACAACCAGGAAATCAGTTACATTTCTAAACCTATTTTCCTTACGTAGCTCAGAAACTACATTCTCTAACATAACCATCTTCTGTTCAGTTGCATAACTCTGATCCCTAACCTGATTGATCTCTGATTCATAGTCATTGAAGAAGGTTAAGTAATCTACCTTCTCAGCCATCACTTCATATCGCCTATCATTGTCTCTCATCTCCTCCATTACAGCCACATCCCACCACTTGTGAATATGCATCTCTCCATCATCAACATTTGGACATGTGAAGAACCTGCAATAAGTAACAGAGTTATCATATATAGTAAAACTTAAACTTCAATAACATTAAAAACAGAACAGCTAAAATCACATACCTTCTGTTGTAGCAGTTGGATAGAATAGGCTGAGCACCACAGTAGCATACCTTGGGGAATCCATGCTCAACCTCAGGTTGAGGTGGGTATTGACTCGGTTCAGCATTGATGAACGTACTCTCTGCTTCATCCATAAGAATCAAAGCTTCTATTTCTCTCTCTGCAGTATCCTCTGAGTACCTATCATACTGATATGATGAATCAGGCTGAGAGTAGCTATAGTCTTGGCCCATTTCTGAGTTAACCTGAAGATAAACAAGAAGAAGCAGATTAAACTTAATAGAACAAATGTTAAAAAGAAATCACAATCTAATTAAGTGAGTTAAGACTTAAGATAATAATACAGATAACACAATATATTGATAAGATAATAGACTTATATAGATTCAGTTTAAAACATGGAATACAAAAGCCGAGTTACAAGAACATGAAATACAAATCAAACAGGAAATACAATGCATAGAAACTTAAGCAAGAAATACAAACAACAAACACATAGTTAATATCAGAAATACTAGGACACTATCTTGTTCATGATAACTTCTTCACTTGCATTCAAGGATTCCTTTTTGGCTAAGAGAGTGTCTAGGATGGCCAGCTTTTGTAGTTTCTCCTTTTCAGCCAATTCCTCTTTCTTGACATCCCACATGCTCTTATACTCAGCAAGAGTCTTCATGTTTGTGGACTGAGCATTGTTCCTCTTTGCCTTTGCAGCCTTGATCCCTTCTGGCCTTTTCTCATAGTCCTCAACATTGCAGCTTGATGCTTGTGAACCTTCAGCAGCTGGTTTCCTCTTTGTTGCAGGCTGAGATGGAGGCGTGTTAATAGCGTTAAGGCTGAGCCATTTCTGCTCATACCTTAACATACACCAACAATGTTCAAGGTTAAACCTCTTCTTATGATCAGAGAAGTAGATATCATGTGCATTCTTTAGGATATCATTTTCAGAATGACCAGAGCTGTTCAGTCTCTCTACAACTACCATTTCCCCACAGAACTTGTTAGTTTGGTCATTTATCTTGTGCCAACGCTGCTTGCAATGTGTCACCAGCATCTGTTCACCACCATTTCTAGCATGAGGAGAGTCAGTATAGTACCGGCTAATCCTTTGCCAGAAGCTTCCTTTCTTTTGTTGATTTGCAACAATGGCATCCTTTGAAGTGTTGAGCCATGCAGAGATCATCATCAGCAGGTGCCCATGTCTTTCTCTCCTTGCGCTCCAATGGTGTTTCTTGAGAAAGAGGTGGCGCCTCAGAAGGTTGGGAGCTGAGAGGAGGCATTTGTGACATGTTCTGTCCAGAAGGTGGATAACTTTCAAAATGAAAGTTTTCATTTATACCACCTTCTTCTTGACTGTTAAGAAGGTTTAAGTAAGAAGAAGACTGATAAAAGGGATTCGTAGAATCCATATGAAGAATCTTAGAGAATGAGTAGAGAAGAGAAGGGATTAGATAAGAGAATGGATTAGATAAGAGACGCGATTAGAACTGAGAAGGGGTTACAAAATGAAAGAGATTTATGATGGAAATAGAAAGAAGATGGTTGAGGTTTAATAGGTTAAAAGGTAACTTGCAATAAGTAACAAAACATAATGAGCTAACAACCATAGTCTAATCAGAAGATGATTGGGGTTTAATAGGTTAAAAGGTAACTTGCAATAAGTAACAAAACATAATGAGCTAACAACCACAGTCTAATCACAATTTATGACAAGTACACTTCACAAAAGCTATGAAGTAGTCTTTACTGGCTCATTCAACTTAAAGGTGGCATAAACACATATGAAGAAGAAAGCTATGAAGTAGGTATTACTATGGATGCATTGGTGTCTTTACTTGCTAATTCATTTTACTTGATAACTGCATCAGTAGCATTCAAAATTCCCCTTGCAATTGATGGCAAAGCAAATAATAAAAACAGAAACAAGTCATCTAAACCCAATAATAAAAACAGAAACCTTACTTGCAATAGTAAGTTCCTGAGCTGCGTTTGGTGAACTCTCGAACAATGGAGGAAGACTAGTGAATTTGGTCAGAAGAACCTGAAGAACATAACAATTAAAAACCACCAACATAAGAAAAAATCATCACCGTTCAATTGCAATATAGAATTAAACCCTACATGTTTTACTCACATTCACAATCCCTTAAAATAGAAATCAGCACTTACACTCTTCTTCTAAAAGATCTCTCTAATAACCTAATTTTTTCACTTCAATACATCAAAGCTATCATAGATTCGAGACAAACCCCATCAATTCACCTAAAATTCAATCGATAAACCAGATATATATGCAAAGAAGAGAAATCGAGACAAATTAGGGTTCAAAGAAGAGAGAGAGAGAGAGAGAGAGATGTATACCTTAAGTTGAGAAAACAGATCACTACAGGTATCGTAATCCTTCCTCGCAAACGCCGCCTTGAATCTCTCAAACTGCTGTGAAACTTCTGTTATATGTGGATCCATTGCTTAACCCTACCCAAAGACTTCTCCCAATCACTACCTTCCATGTGTCCAAGTAGACGGACAAAAAACGTCGCGTTTAAAGAGTCGATTCTTCAGTATTTGGCCATTTTTGATTTAATTTTAAAAAACAATTGCCGGGAGACGGCCCAAAACTACGCCATTGCACATGGTCTCAAGATGCAACAACTTGCAAGTGCATATATCTCTTAAATTATATTCTCTAGCGTTATAAGAGCAAGTATTATTGTATTTCACTTAATATTATAAATAAATTTTCAATTGATTCAAATATATAGTTATGTGAGATTTTATTATAGTTATTACTTATTAAGAGAATTACACTTTTATTACTCTATTTTAAAAAAGAAATAAGTGTGGTTTAACGTTAAAATTATTGTTTTTAAATCCATTAGCATCATTATTTATAGTTTAGAAAACAAATAATACAACGTAAAGTACAAACAAGGTTAGAAAGTGTTATATATATCTTTCTACCTTTAGGCCACATAAAAGCTTTGACAGGTTCAGAGACTAAAAATAAAGAAAAAATTTTGGTTCAGGGTGAACAACTCTCATTCACCCCCTCTTAATTAACCAATCAGAATACAACAATATCCCATGTCATATTATATCTAAATAAATAAATCAAAATTAAAATAAAAGAACAAAACAAATTATGTAGATCTTTTTATTAATGAAATTATGTCGGTTTGGGTTAATAAAAGAAAATTATGATTTAAATTTATAATTTTAAAAATTATATGTCGGATTGGGTTTATAAAAGAATGGTTAGGATTTAGATTTTATAATTAAACAAAATTATATGTTGGTTTGGGTTTACAAAAGAGTTGTTAAGGTTTAGATTTTACAATTAAATGAAATTATATGTCGGTTTGGGTTTATAAAAGAGTGGTTAGAATTTAGATTTTACAATTAAACAAAATTATATGTCGATTGACGATTTGGCTTTATAAAAGAGTGTTTACGGTTTAGATTTTACAATTAAACAAAATTATATGTCGGTTTGGGTTTATAAAAGAGTGGTTAGAGTTTAGATTTTACAATTAAACAAAATTATATGTCGGTTTGGCTTTATAAAAAATAGTGAAAGTTTAGTTGTCATAATTAAAAACTGTAATATAATATTAAAATTAACAATTTCAAAATTGACTGATCTATAAAATTTGTTTTCTTAATTAAGATTTGTTTCCTTTACTTTAAAGGGGTGAATAAAAGAGGGTGAATAAAAGAGGTTCACCCATGGGGTGAACCCAAAAATTGTCCAAAAATAAATATGTTGTGCTAAACTTGGTACTTATATTTTTAAAAAGGGAAACAATATACTCTTTTAGAAACTCTATAATATTATTAGTTATCAGGACAACATAATCTCAATAACTTGGTGCGACGATTTTATGAACTTTGAAAGTATATATAGTTCGTGTATCATCACTCTTAAAATGTTGGAAAATGTTGGGGCGAACTTTTTGTTTACCATTACGGATGTGGTTTTGCAATATCAAAAATATTATCAACCTACACCAAACCACTACATCCGCCAACACTGACTAGGGTTGCATCGACCAACATCAACAATGCATCGATCGATGCATGTTCAACATTTCGCCAAATACCTAATTGCATCGATCGACAATTCCATGGCATCGACCGATGCTCCTAGGTCTTATCGCGTCGTCCTCGCACTGCATCGATCGACGCACATGCCAAGCATCGTCTTTTCTGAAGCTCCTCGCCAGATCTTTGTTCTTAAACACATCAAACTCGATCCAATGCCACAAAGAAGTCACAAAGCCCCATGTGACTCAAAAACATTCTAACAAACCAAGGAATCAACTAAATAACACATGAACACGAAAATATGAGAAATCTCAAGCTTAGATAAGTCATTGTCATGAATTCACCTTTGCAAAAGAAGAATCTGACCAACTAACCACGAAGAACAGCTTCCCTGCTAGCTTCTAACATCTTCCCAGTTTCAGATCTCCCAAGAACAGCTAGAAATCTCCCAAAAACTCACCAGGACGCTCAAGAACACTTCTTCTCTTCTTTTTCTCTCAAAGACGACTAAACTAGACTAAGGACGACAAAACCTCCTTTTAAACTCGACTTCAAGGGTTTTCCTAACCCACAACGCAACCAAATGAGCGTTTAACTTAACTTGTCTCGCGAAAACGGACCTTTCATCGATCGATGCACCTTCCAAACCGGGAATCCGGTTCGCGGTTGTTACAAGAAGGTCAAATGAACGATGTTGTTTCGCG
Source organism: Camelina sativa (assembly GCF_030686135.1). Taxonomy (NCBI): domain Eukaryota; kingdom Viridiplantae; phylum Streptophyta; class Magnoliopsida; order Brassicales; family Brassicaceae; genus Camelina; species Camelina sativa. Next base: position 39,509,679 of record NC_141890.1, read on the forward strand.
TAGTTAACTCATAGGTTTATGGAACTATGTCTGGTTAAGGTTTTAAATTTCTTGCTTTGTTTTTAACCACATGATAGTGAATGTTATACATAGATGAAGATGGAGAGGATGCGAAAAAGTGAAAAAGATGTGGAGGAAGAAGAAGAATATGACGAAGTAGCGGACAATGAAGATGGTGAGAAAGTATCTAAAAATATGAAAAACGATGAATATGAAAAAAATACGAGAGGAAGCGGTCCTCGCACTTCCGCTGCTCATTTACGAGGCATTAGCGACAAATTCGCAGGACAGGTAAAATGTTTTGCTAATCTATTGCAAACTTCCGATGATTTTGCGAAGACAAAATCGATAGCAAAATTGCTATGGATAAGCGATTGAATTGCGAAAACCATAGCAAATCCATTGCAAAATGAGAAAATAAATTATTTATAAATATTTACAAAATTTAATAGAATTATTCTGAAATACATTTGAGTGTTCAAAAGGTGAATTATTCTGAAATAATTTTTTTTTATAAATACTTATAAAACTTCACTCTTTTTTGTTGAATTTCACATATCTTTTGGATCCATCTAAAATGTCTTATACTTCTCTATGAAGTGAATCAACACGTTTAGTTTCGATAATTACATTAGTATTAAGGATTAAAGGAATTATAGTTTAAGATATGGCAGTGAAACACAAATAGTTGGAGATGTATTTGTCTCAATGTAATGAACATATACAAGATATTGATCATATTCATAGGGAAGTATAGTAGACGATATCTAATGATTAGAGGAAGATGCAAAATCAGACAATTTCGAAGGGTACGACGATAGAAAAGTCTATGATAAGACCTTTGAACATTATAATATATTTGAAAGTTAATTTGACTAATTATTTAAAATTATTTTGATGGTTTTTCTAAAACAAATATTCAATATTTGTGACAGGAGGAACCTCTTTTCTTAGAACCTTTGAACCTCTCTTTCTAATGTGTTAAAACTTTTTTTTTTTTTTTTGTAAACTAGATGAATTTTCTAAACTTAGTAATACTAATTTAAATTTGCATAAGTTTAGATTTTCATAAGTTTAAATTTGCAGTTTGCTTTCTTAATTTCAAAAATGAAAAATTAGGTATAAACAAAAAAACAAAATGAAAAATGCAATATTATTATGATTCAAAGTTAAGAGGTTGCGACGGAAAAAATAGTTGCAAAAGCATCGCAAAATTGCAAGGGATTTACTAGATACAAAATTGCAAGGAATCTGCTATTGATTTAGTTCCTCGCAATTTGCGGTTAATTTGTGAGGGAATTATTTTCTCGCAAAATTTGCGAGGGATTTGCAACGTTGACCAATTTGCGAGAAGCGATTTGCGAGGAAAGTCAGTTTCTCGCAAATCTCTCGCTTTTGTTGATTTGCGAGGGATTAGCTATATATATGTCCATCACAAAACCATTGTTTTCTTGTAGTGACATATGTGTTATTGGATAATTAAATATAAGAAAAGAAGATTGATTCATTATTCTTTAATCATATTTGATTTCTTAACACAATTGATTTTTATCATTTCTAAAATTGTGTATTTGAAATCAATTTTTTTGCCTTAATAACAATTTAATATTTTTACAAGATTTTTATAGCTATCATCAATCGTATATGATTTCACCAAAGTATATCAAATAAACTCACGCGTAGCATAACCTAGTATTATTAAAGATTGGCACCAAATAGTTTAATATTGGGATTGTTACTAGATTCTTGGAATATAATTAATTTACATTTTCATTCAACACACCGATAAGATTGGAGCAACTAATTTGGCAGTTCTTTTTTGTTTGGATGTCAATTACAAGCCAATGCGTCCAATAATAAATCTATATTGTGTTAAATTTGGGCTTATCTTGAGCTTCCTATTAAAAACTAATTGGCAATTAGTGGATTGGCTCTACTTCTGATTATCTTTTCAAACTTCAGATGTGGGACTTGAATTGTATCCCAACAATCTCTCCTTCAAACCAAGAACCACATGTGGGATATTAACACGCCTCCTCGAGATAATAACTCCAACTCGAACCGATCCCACTTGGACCGATAGTAAACCCTTTCTTGGGCCCCCATTACTTGGGTTAACAAGAGGCATGTTTGTATCTACTTTTCTACACTACAAAAAAAACTCTACATTGATAGCACATTGTTATAGCACGGTTTCCTCAACTGCTATTGAAGGTAAGTTACAATTTTGGTTATTATATAATAGCTTTTTAGTAACGCTATAATAATATTTCAATAAGCGGGAAACTAAAATCTCTAATTCCGCCAAATACTTAGGCAAAAATTAGATTTTTTGCCTTCATTCTCTTTTCCTTCTTTCTCGATAAACCCTATGAGATAAAAAAAACAATTTGCCGCATTGTTTTCCCTCTTTCTCTCAAACCCTAAAATTGGTTCCGCCGTCACCTCTGTCACCTCTGTCGCCTCCGTCGTAGAAGGTAATCAGCCGCGATATCACCGGAACTATCGGCAGCCCTAATTACACCAATATCTGTCATCGTTGAGCTCAAATCGAAGGCAAATGTCTATCTTACTCTGTTAATTTTTTCCTTTACTTTGAATTTATTACCGAATCTCTTCTTGTTGCGTCTGAAAATCGTTTTTTCACAAACTTTGATTTTTTGTGTCTGTGTTGGATCTGTTCTGAAAATCCGATTTGGTTTACCACATGCGTATGTGTTATTATATGTTTTGGTCGAGAATCTCCTCTTATTGCATGTCTGTTCTTTGCGAATTTTTCTTAAAATCGAGTTTGTTGGATATGTTATCTGAATCTGTTTTAGCTTCATATGTTCTCTGAATCTGCAGATTTATTATAACTTTACTGATTCTGTAATATTATATTGTTTTGCAAGTGTTGTCGAGTAAAACAATGGGATTTTGAAGCTTATCTTTCTCTCTTATCACACAACAGGTTAGTACCATCTTCTCTTTGATTCTGTAAACCAATCGAGTTTGTTGTCTTTTTTTTGTGTGTGTTTTCAGATAGCTTGGTTTAAAATATACAGAATTATAGAGATTGTTTTGATTGAGTTATATATTATATGTGTTTGAGTTATTATATGTGTTTGAGTTATTTGTTAATTGGTTCTAAAGGTTTAAATTAAGGTTAGAACTTAAAATGGTGGACAAGGATTGGGTGCATCTTTGCAGGTAAGAATTTTAGTTATGTAGCTTAGATGTTAGTAGGTGTTTGGAGACATTACTTGGTTTTTTTTTTCGTTAACTCTGCAAAAAAAATGAAGAGCTGATCCTGCGTATGAGAGAGGGGCTACAAATTTTGTACGAGCTGTCTCTGCGGATATGGGAGACGTTGATTTGATTGTATGTCCTTGCATTGATTGTCATAATATAGATCGGCACGCTGGCAGTATTGTAGTTGATCATCTGGTAACAAGAGGAATGGATGAAGCATATAAGATGCGGTCTGATTGGTATCATCATGGAAAATTGAATCCAGTGGTTGATGGTGAAAGCAATCAAAGTCAGTGGAATGATGAGATTTTTGGTTTATATCAAGCTGCTGAATATCTGGATGAGGAGTTTGCTAATACGGATGAGTTTAGTCAGATTGCAGAGGGTGAGGATTTGAAAGAAGATGAGTTCCTTGCAAAGCTTGCAGATGCTGAAACAACTTTATATCCATCATGTGTCAACCATAGCAAGTTGTCAGCTATTGTATCACTGTTCAGACTAAAGACACAAAATGGCTGGTCTGACAAGAGCTTCAATGATCTGTTGGAGACATTGCCGGAGATATTACCAGAAGATAATGTGCTGCACACATCACTATACGAGGTGAAGAGATTTTTGAAATCCTTTGATATGGGTTACCAGAAGATTCATGCATGTGTCAATGATTGCATCCTATTCAGTAAGAAGTACCAGACGCTTGAGAACTGTCCTAAATGCAAGGCTTCAAGATGGAAGACTAACATGCATACTGGAGAAGTAAAGAAAGGTGTCCCTCATAAAGTATTACGGTACTTCCCCATAATCCCACGCTTTAAGAGAATGTTTAGGTCTGTGGATATGGCTAAGGATTTAAGGTGGCACTTTAATAACAAGAGTAACGATGGAAAACTCCGCCACTCTGTGGATTCAGTCACATGGGATCAGATGAATGCTAAATACCCTTCATTTGCATCTGAAGAAAGAAATATGAGGCTTGGACTTTCCACTGATGGATTTAATCCATTCAACATGAAGAATACCATGTATAGTTGATGGCCTGTTATGTTAGTAAACTACAATCTGCCACCTAACTTATGCATGAAGAAGGAGAACATCATGCGTACATTGTTAATTCCTAGTCCACAACAGTCGGGTAATAATATAGATGTCTACTTAGAACCACTCATTGAGGATCTAAAACATATGTGGAACGATGGGGAGTTAACATATGATGCCATTAGTAAATCAACTTTTACTCTTAAGGCAATGCTGCTATGGACGATTAGTGATTTTCCTGCATATGGGAATCTTGTAGGCTGCAAAGTAAAGGGTAAAATGGGATGTCCTTTATGTGGGAAAAATACAGAAAGTATGTGGTTGAAGTTTAGTAGAAAACATGTCTACATGTGCCATAGAAAGGGTCTGCCACCAACACATAGTTTTCGGTGGAAGAAGTCTTGGTTTGATGGAAAAGCTGAACATGGGAGAAAGAAAAGAGTATTAAGTGGGCAGGAAATTTCTCAACACTTGAAAATTTTCAAAAACAACTTTGGCAATTTGAAACAGTCTACATGTAAGAGAAAAAGGATGGCATCAACTGGATTAAGTTCTGATAGTGAGGATTTATCTAGTGAATCTAAGGAAGATGAAGAGGAAGAGATAGACGAGGAAGAGATATCAAGATGGAAGAAAAGGTTAATCTTTTTCAAACTACCTTATTGGGAGGTGTGTTAAGTCTTTTGTCATGTTCTGTTTTATTGATTTTATCAATTAGGCTTTGTTTGAGACTTATTTTTGTTTATTGTTTGTGTGTTGGTTAGGAGCTACCCGTAAGACATAACCTTGATGTAATGAATGTGGAGAGAAATGTGGTTGTGAGTATAGTATCGACATTGTTGCATTGTGGGAAATCTAAGGATGGTCTTAATGCTCGCAAAAATCTGGAGGTCCTTCGTATTAGGAAGGAATTGCATCCTAAAACACAAGGAAAAAGAACATACTTACATGCAGCAGTTTGGTCTTTGTCCAAGGGAGAGAAAAATATATTTTGTAGGCGACTTTTTGATTTCAAAGGCCCAGATGGATACTGCTCAAACATATCAAGAGGCGTATCACTACAAGACTGGAAGGTCACAAGTCTGAAATCCCACGATTATCATGTGATAATGCAACAACTTCTTCCAATTGCACTTAGAGGTTTGTTACCCAAAGGTCTGAGGGTAGCAATTATATGCTTATGCGCATTCTTCAATCAGTTGTGTCAGTGAGTAATTGATAGGGATCAGATATTGGCAATGGAAGCTGAGATTGTTAAAACTCTTTGCATCTTTGAAAGAAATTATCCTCCAAGTTTCTTCGATATCATGGTGCATTTGACAGTACATCTAGGACGTGAATTTCGGCTAGGTGGTCCAGTTCATTTTAGATGGATGTACCCATTTGAGAGGTATATGAAAGTTCTTAAAGACTATGTGAGAAACACTGCAATACCAGAGGGGTGTATTGCTGAATGCTATCTTTCAGAAGAATGCATCCGGTTTTGTAGTGAATTTTTGAAAAAGACTACAAATGTTCAAGAAAATATGGATAGAAACACTTTGAGAACAACATGATTCTGGAAGGACGTCCAATATCTGCAGGCACTCCAATCACTCTTACTAAAACGGAGAAGAAAATGGGCCATATGGCTGTCATACAAAATATGGCTGTCGTTGATCCTTATGTTGAGTAAGTGCCACAAATTTCTATTTATGTATATTAATTATTATGGTTGTCGTTCACCCTTCTTGTTTTTTTTTGTTATCTTCCAAGTGAACATCTGCAGCATCTACAAGAATCGAATGGAAGATGTAGACGAGATGCATCAAGTTTATGAAGCTTGCATACTCAGAATTTTGCATCATGGCTAAAAGAACAGGCTAGTTAGCACTGACTAGTCATAATATATTTGTCTTGTTTGTTTCTATAGTTTTGTCTGATCTCAATCAATTTCTTTTTTTTTTACAGATACCTCTTGATTCCAATAGACATGAGGAAACACTTAAGTGATTGGCATATGGTCCTCGTAGTTGTGCACGGTCGTATACAGGTTATATTGTGAATGGGTAGCGGTTTCACACAGTATCAGTTGATAACAAAAGTCAGAATAGTGGTGTCTTTATGAGGCTACGAAAATTTGTAGGTCTAGTGCAAAGGACACTTCACAAGTGATGGATTTGGTTTCTTACTATGGGATAGTAACTGACATTATATTGTTGGACTATAATGTGTTTTACGATCCTCTCTTCCGTTGACAATGGGCAGTAAGGGGAAATGGAGTTAAGGTAGAAGATGGTTTCACACTTGTTAACCTGAATCATAGTTAGGTCTCTTTCTCAAGGGATCCATACATATTAGCCTCTCAAGCTAAGCAAGTGTTTTACCCAAGGGAAAATGAGTCATCGAGTTGGTATGTGGCTATGAGAGGTCCTTCAAGAAGATACACTCAGAAAGAATTTGAAGATGGAATAGCAGACATTAGGCCATTGCCACCAGATATTGATGTTGGTGTTGACTTGGATGAATCTGAAAATGAGCGAACAGATTGTGAAGGAATATATGTGTGAAATGTGTGCTTTGTCTTCTGTCTGTTAGTTTTTTGTGCTTTTTCTTCCACGTTTTTTATTTTCTTTTGATGACAAATCATAACCGGTTTATTGTGTCTAATTTCCTCTTTATTATGTCTAACTTTCAGGTGAGTTGACATGACACGTACAAATAAAAAGCGTGGAAGAAAGGGTGATGATAAGAAATTCAATGAGGAGGTACAATTTGTGCGTACTATTGAACCAGAACCTGTAGAATCTGGATTCCAACTACCAGATGACCATCCTTTAGAGGATCCAATTACAGAGCATTGGTTGATGCAGAACCTGAAGAAGAAGAACCTGAAGGTGAAATTGAATTATTTGTTCCTGTTGAAAGAAAGAGTAAGAGACAGCGAGGACCAACACGGATGAAAGAAATTGCCAAGGATCCAAATACCAGGAGTTCAAGTACTGTACACTATGATGGGAGAGCCTTATGGTGAAGGGTCAGTTAAGATGGCATCATATGTAGGCGCATTGGTACGGAAACACGTTCTAATCACAATTGATCGTTGGCCCAAATTAGGTGACGACATCAAGATAGTTCTCTGGAAATCTATTCAGGTATGTCATTTTCATTTACTTAGTTAACTTCGATCAAATACACAAACTTTTTTTCCCTGTAATGAATGCAGGCAAGGTTTGCAGTAGATGAAGGGTATCAAAAGGTTGCAGTGCTGAAGCAGATGGGATGTTTATGGAGGGTATAAAGCAGGCATTGTCAAATCGATAAGAGAAGCTAATACTAACCAAGAGAGGATGAATCTGCGACCTAAGAATATATCTCCTTTCGAGTGGCGTAAATTTGTCAAATATAAAACTAGCAATGAATTCAAGGTATGCATCTACAAATAAATGACTTTCTTTGTTATATCATAGATTACATAATAATTATTCATCTATTAGGTTATAAGCGATAGCTATAAGGAAAGAAGGCGCAAACAGATTCTTCACACATGTAGTCGCAGAGGGATGGATAGACTAACAGAAGATATGGTCAGTATCCTTTTAAATATATCCATTTTTAGGATGGTCATTCTACTTTTAAATACTTGTTCTTTCTAGTAATTTTTTTTTTGTTTAGAAAAAGGAATCTACAAACCCATCAGAGGTGACAAGGCTAAAGGTCTGGGTCAAGTCCCGTACCAAGAAAGATGGTACACCAGTGAATACGAATGCGGCTGAAAAGATTGTGAGTTATATATTTTGCCTTGCTCTGATGGTTTGAATATTGTTTGTGCGTTGTGTGATCATTTGAAATTGTAATTTGCAGCTGAGATTATTAGTGGTACTACACCAACTACAACCAATGAAACAGACGATACACTTGTCCAACTGTTAGGACCTGATAATCCTGGTCGAATGAGGGCAATGGGAAGAAACATGTCTAAGACCAAATTAGCTTGTCTCCAAGTGAATCATAAGTGTATGGCTGAATTGCAAGATAAGCATGTTCATCTCCAGCAAAAGGTCAATGAATTAGAAAATATAATTGACTTTCTCAAGAACAAGGTTAGACACTTAACTATTTATGCATTAATTAACATGCTGAATTAGCATCCAAGATTTAACTATGCTTTTTTATTTGTAGCAAGGACAAGACACTGAAGTTGGTGAAAACTCAGCTGCTAAAGTGAGTAATTTATATAAGATGCGTGATTATTTATTTGTTACTATATACTGTCTGATATGTACTCTATTGGTAATTTTATAGACTGTGAACAAAAAATCACGACCTAAGTATGTTTTGACTGATTGGACTGGTGGTGATGCAAATGTTGCTGAGGGACGCATTATTTCTTCTGATCCGGAGGAGTTAGTGAATGGTTGTCGCTTAGGCCCATCAGATGTTAAAGTTTTGGTTGAAACTGCTATTTTACCATAAATGTTCCTTTGGAGACCTGCGCATAACATGTTGACAGTTGATAAAGCTGTTGGACAGATGATTGCATGGCCTGCCTCTAAGTGTGTTAACTTAGAAAAGGAGCTCGAAATTGAAGATATTACACCGTAATATTGCTATAGTATCATGGCTGTAGAATTATTTGGAAGAATGATTAGTTAACATAATCAGATTGTTGTGTTAATGACTTTGATAGGGACCAATCACAAATTCGCCGAATAAATGCATACTATTGGATTTGTCTGCAGATGATGTAGTTGTTGCAGAAGGACGATGGCAGATGGAAGAACCAACAGCATTAGTTAACGACATTCCTATCGGACCAATTGCAGTCAAAGTATTTGTTGATAAGGTGTTTCAGCCTGAAACATTTATATGGAGGCCTACGGTTGATGTGGCATACCTTGAGGACTGTGTTAAATCTTTTGTAGCATGGCTTGCCAGCAAAGTTGTCATTCAATCTGCACCAGATGCATCAAGTCAAAAATCCTCTCTCCAAATGTCTGAAAGTAGTGAGAAAACTTCAGGAACAGGTTCAAAACATACTACTGATAAGTCTCCACCAACAGGTCCAAAATCTCATGTAAGAAAAACTCAACTTGCTACACAAGCCCCTCTTCGAAGATCTCCAGTAAATATTCTTGATACATCATTTTAGAAAACCATTCTAGTTATTATTCTATCTGTTGTAAACTGGTTAATATTGTTAACATGGCAGCGTAAAAATGGAGCTGTCAAGGAAAATCAGAAGTGCAAGTTACTGGATATTAGTGGAAAGAAGCAGGTTGTTGCTGAAGGACGAGTGCATTCAATCGACCCAGACCTTAAAGTCCACTTTGTTCGCTTGGGGGAAAATGCAGCTAGAGTATGGGTTGATGTAGTAAAGATAGATGATGCAGCAGTGTGGAGGTCATCAGATGAAATCGAGGTACATGAGAGATGCACTCGGTTCATCTATTGCTTGGCCGATGGATAAGTTGGTCATCTTTTGAGTTTATGAAACTAAGGTAAGTAATTTGTGTTATGTTTGTGTTTTCGTTTAACATATGATAGACTGCTACTAATATAAATAACTGATATAATACATTGTTGCTTGTTGCAGGGAATGAAGAAACTTTGGTCCAAGTTAGCTAGTTTTAATTAGTTAAGACTAAGCTAATTACTCAACTTACATATGCCTAATGTTATGTATTTTGGATTCAGACTTTACAACCTCTGTTGAATGACTTTGTAGACTTCTGTTCTGAATGTTGAATTGGAGACAGGTTTATGTTTAATAATTTAAATCTCTACTTGTTCTGTTAATTGGTTTATAGATTTAAACAGGTTTATAGCTTTCTGGAAACAAATATAATTGGACAAAAAAAAACAATTCAATTCATATATCATAGCTCTGATAATTTGTTCTGAAACAATATACTACAGCTAATAAAAATGCTATAAGTATATTATATATAACAATTCTCAAAAGCTATTATATAAGAATATATTATAGCATTGAAATCATGTTGCACCACTATATTTCAAAGCAAAAGATAATTGCTACTGTAGAAGGACCTATGATAACAAAAATCTACGTGTTATATAATAATAAATAATAGCTTCGAAATATTGCTATAGTATCTTTGCCAATCATAGCATACGCAAACAACACTATCGTATGGGTGACACCTACCATGGCTGTCGATGTCACAGCATTTGCGATTTCGCTGTGAAATACCTACCATAGCAGTTTTTCTGCGCTAACAATGTACATATCTCTTGTAGTGCTAGGTCCACAAGAACTTAAACCTTGGGCTCTGCTACCATGTTAAATTTGGGTTTATCTTGGACTTCTTACTAAAAATCAATTGGCAATTAGTGGATTGGCCCTAATCATTTATATATTAATGATTATATTTTCAAACTTCATATGTGGGACTTGGATTGTATCCCAAAATATTGAAAGGAGAAGGTTGTTTGACAAAAAAAAAAAGGTAGGAAGTTAATAGAAAAGAAATTATTTTCGTCGAAAGAGAGTCATTCTTGCACAAGGCATCATTCAAAAGGAAGAAAAACAAATATATATATATATATATATATATACAAATTTGCCTGATCCGCAACCGCAAGACGATTTAGAGTAGATAAAATGAAATTATTGTTGGAAAGGAAACTGATATTGAGTAATGTGCATAGTCGGAATTAGATACCAAAGAAGGATCCTTTTTTATGGACATGGATACAATATGTATATATCATGGCAAGGCTAGTTTAATATAACCACAATGGTGTACCACATCGTTTGGAATCTCATGAACAACCACAATGGTCAAAAGAGTTGTATTCAAGATTGGTAGGTAATTTGGTTGACGGGTGATTCATACAACAATCCAATCTATTTGATCATGTCTCATATCAAGAATCATGTTTACTGGTGGTCAAGAAGGAACTGATCGTGACTGATAGATCTGGGAACCAATGTGAACAAATGATGGAAACAAGGCTGACGATTATTATAACTCAAAAAGAGAAGAAGAAAATATTAAGGTTCAAAAATGTTTTCGATTTATATTGATTAAAGGTCAAAAGAACTAAATCATGATGAAAATAACGTTAGTTAGAAGAATCACGCATCAAGTAGGATCAAGTCGAGCTCGTTCTCCAATGACTGCCTACACTATCCTCACCAGTCACCAGTAATCCATCAACACCAACTTTTGCTTCTTCTTTGTTAGCAAAAAAAAAAAAAAAAAAAAAAAAACCAACTTTTGGCTGCACGACGAACAAATTTAATTTTCTAGTAGATTTTAAAAATCCTTGCAGAACAAAATACTTCGAAACAAAATTACGTCGTCGTTTCATTATAGAAAGATTATAAACTATAAACAAATAATAAATTCTACGTCTAATTACTTTGCCAATACATTTCAACATGAACTTTTTTATATCATGTATTATTTGCATAGTTTAATCGAGTAGCTCATTTAATAATCTTAATGTAGTTATAGATTTCTTTTTTTTTTGTTTCTGTCAACTCATAATAATTATATAACTATTGCTTTTTCATAGGCATCATTTAAGAAAATTAAATTAAATTCGACCGTAACTTATTAAGGTATGGGTGTCATTCTAGACAGAGTGAATAGAAAAAGGATGATGACATTATGTATGAACCAGTCACGTAGACATCACGAGTCTCTTTAGTTACAACGAGCAAAAGCTTTGCCATTAAAGCCATTGCTCTAAATTCTTTTTGTCCTTGTCTCTTCGCCTATGGGTTCCTTATACTCCCCTCTCTCTATCTCTCTCTCTCTCTCTCTCTCTCTCTCTCTCTCTCTCTCTCTCTCTCTCTATTTCCCCATACGCCTGTATTCATCGTAAAATTCATACAACAATCCAATCTATTGAATGTACACCGACACTAAATCATTAAAATAAATATGCATTATCTTGTATATGTTTCTCAAAAGAGAAAATCCAAAGTACAAGTGATAACACAACGTTCGATAACATTAGTAGAAAACACTATAGAACAACTTTTAAAATCAGATGCATGTACAAATACATTTCAGTGAAAGAAGAAAGTATTTCTTGATTTATAGTTTCATGAAGCCATATATTTTTTTAGTCCTCTTTATTCAACATATTGGTGTAATCGCATTGGCACATATATATAGAACTTAGGTGTATATAATACGTTAAAAAAATGTTTGTATTTTGGGTCCACGCGTAAGGGGACGTTGGTATAAATACGGAGGTTATAATGGCCATGCAGGTCCATATGGATCCTGCGATCCTCTCACCAACCTACATAAATCTGACCTTTGATATAAATACGCTTTTGTTTTGCATATGAGCACTTTGAGTAATAAATTACCCAACCGATCTCTTTGACATGTCCTGCATGTAACCCATATACATGTACACTTGTGTACTATCTCTAGAAATCAAAATGACTTTTTTCTTTTAGATATATTTTAGGGTATATATTTGTATATAGTCTTTTTTTTAATAGGGTATATAGATTTTTTTTTTTCTGTTAAAATTTGAAAATGAAATTTCCAATAATAGCCACCAATATTCAAATGTTTACTCAAATCTTTGAAGTGTTTTTGTTTTTATGTTATATGTAAATAAGAGAAACTTAGGAAAAAAGGTTATTTCCCCACAAAAATGTGTTAACACAAATAGTAGAAAACAAAAACACCGTTAATACGATTTACCTCACAAACAAAAAAGGAGTGAGAGTGAGAGAGAGAGAGAGAGAGAAAATGTCAGTAATGATCAATATAGCTGTCAAGTTGGATCTTGTACCCATTGCTAAGGACTTACTTTCAATACGGTACGAAGGAGTTCAAGCATTAACGGTAAAACCTAATATACAAAGGCTTACGAATGAATATGCCTTCGAAATATTCTTAGCACCCCAAAAAAAAAAAATCTATAAATATTTACAAAAAAACTACGATAATAATTCTTTTCAAATCTATAACGCAGCTCCACCATTATTTTTGGTCAGTTTTAATAAGCAATGACTACATACATTTAAAACAAAAATTCACTTTATGCCAGAATGTTGAAAAAATAGAACAATTATTGCCAAAGAAAAATGATTAGACAAATCTCTGATGTACGATCAGTAGTAGTTATATATGCTGTTTTGAACTGAATGGTAAAACTAACTTTAAGGGAAATTGGTGAATTTCTGTAGGATATATATTTTCTCTAACAACTTTTTATCTCCAAAAGTTTTTTAACTAATTTAATATGTAGAGTTTACTCAATATGGAAATTACTTGCTTTCGAAACTCACTCGATTGCGGAAAAATGTGAATCAAATGGAAAAGAAGAAAAAGTTATGATGAACATATGACTCTAAGGATTTGGTGATGTGTAGGATATAGTGAAGGGATTACTATGTTCATTAAAAGGGAAGAAAACCCGGATATAGTGATGTGTAGAATCAAAACTCAACGAGATTTTTTCATGATCTTGACTATTTGGTGACAGAAAAACCATCTTTAAAACCTCAGTGTACCTCTACACTAGCAAACGATGTCGACATCACGTGGAAAGAACGAACAAAGAAGGTTGAACACACAAACATCCAACTGAAAAACTAAGCCGAACACAATGATAATTCTCTCTAGGGTTTTTATTCTTTATGTCTCAGCTTTCTTGCCTTTCAAAGACGTGCCCAACTACTCATTATATAGCCAACACAATTCCCTGATCACATAGGAGAAGATTTTTATATCTCATAAGGAAAAGTAATTTTCCTTTTACACTTTTCCTTTTCCTTGTACAACTCCACTTTCATCAACCAATGAAATAGTAGTTTCCATCTTTAATATCCTCAAACCGTCATTTAATCTTGTCTTCTCAAACCTTCTAGAAATTTCTCACGCAAATAAAACAACAGCAATCTTGTATCACTTCTTGTATCACACACACACTACTTCCGCAATCATGTATCACTTCTTGTATCACACAAACACTACTTCAGACAAATCGATACATCTTCAAAAACGATTGATTGCGTCGAGGAATGATGCAAGGGAGAAGAGATGGAAGCTGGTGCGTGTAAGCAGAGAGGAAGAGATTGATTGCTCGATCAACGACACAGAGAGAATGGTTCGTGTAAAGCAAGCAGAGAGAAGAGTGACCGATGATTGATGAAGTCTGGTGCGTGTAAAACAAGCAGAGAGAAAGAGAGATAGTACCGCCTGCTAGTCTTTTGTTTCCGTTTATATAAGATTGGGCCTAGTCGTCTAGATATAGGCTTAAGAATGCAGAAATGTATGGACCTAGTCCATAAATACTAACCAGCTCACCTCTATACCTTCATTCATGGCCGTTTTTAATTATGGAGTTGAAAAACTAATTCTCCAGTTTAGAAGCCAAGGAACACACATGCTTTTCTTCTCTTTCTTTTTGCAGATTTTGAATTTTTTTTATTGATTATAAAATGTAAAATTAGATGCATATCACGGGGAACAAACCACTATTCAAATGTTTATGCTTTGTGAAAATATTTTTTCTAGATGTACCCTATTATCTCTAGAAATCAAAATAATTTTTTCTTCAAAATGAAAAATATTTTTTTTGTTGAATTCTAAAAATTAATTTTTAAAAAAATATATAGTAACCAATATTCAAATGTTTATGCTTTGTGGAACTCAAATCTGTAAGTTTTCTTTATTTAATTAGGTATTTAATTAGGTCTTATATATGTTATATATCTAAATAAAAGAAAATGAGGAAAAAGTGTTATTTCCCCCACCAAATTGCTAAAAACACACCGTTAATACAATTTACGTCATAAGCCAAAAAAAGTGTGAGAGTGATAGAGAGATGTCGGTAATCACTGATCAGTAGCTGTCAAACCACATCACGATCATATGAACATGAAAAGCCGTACAAAATTTGGATCTTTTACCCATTTCTAATGACATATTAGGCTTTAAATACAGTACGAAGGAGTTCTTGCATTAACGGTAAAACCTTATATACAAAGCTAAGAACTACAAGAGATTTCCAAGTGACTTGTCACGCAAGGAACTATATGAAACTAGCAGAGTAGCGTAGAGAAGCTGGTTCCATGAATCAGGAACTCCAGGTAGGCACCAGTGGCTACAATCTTGAAACATTCTGGCTGCAGGAGAACTTCCACGGACATCCACAGGCTGTCTATAAACCGACGGATGACCGTCCGTTCTGTACCAAGTCATCTTCGTTATGTTCATGTAAAACACAGGCGTTTTCATATCAGAGATTACTGATTCGACCACTTTCATCATCCATGGATACGCTCCTGTGTACGTCTCGTTCTGTATCGGTCTTGTTTCTCCATCGCATTGTCCTCCGCTGTTCCATGCCCCTTTTCTGCAGTTAAAAAACTCAGAATCAAAACCAAATTTCTATACCCTAAGTCCCTAACAGAGATTTCTTGGGATGAAAGGAAACTATTCTCAACCTAAAATGTGAAGAGGAGTAACCGACGAAGAAGACTCTTGTTCTAGTACTGTTGATATTGGAATCAACCCAATCAGCCCATGTATGCAGAGCTTTTGTGTAAGCTTCTTTCACTTCTAATCTTTCGTAAACTCGCTTCCCCTCCTGGAAATAACCTTTCCTAAAAATCGAAAAACCTGGTTATCTCAGATATGAATAGAGACAAGTGTAAAGAAGAAAGGTTCAGTTCATAGTTTCATACCCTTCGTATGTTTTCTGGTGAGTCCACCAGTGACCAGTGTTAAATATAACAATGTCTGCGTTTTTGTATATCTTCGTCATCGATCGTTGGATCATATCCAGTCTCAGCGTCTCTCTTCTCTTCCCGTACACATCTAAAGCTTCTGATTCTTGAACGAGGAATGGTGACTTGATGAAGTCAATAGAACAGTCAAAGTCCTAACCCCAAATCAAATAAAAACTTATCACAAACCTAAAACGTTAATTCCAAAAACCAATGTTTATGTTTCTGTGATACACTTACTTTGAACCTGAAACCGTAAAAACCTTCGTTATGTAGATTACTCTGTTTTCCAGAAACCCTAGAAACTCTGTTTTTGTCTTCTAATGTTGACCTAAGTGAACAAACCAGAGACTCCCACATGTTTCTATTCAATGAATCACCAACGAAAACAACTCTTTTCCCTCTCAGAATCTTCAGCATCTTCTTCCCATCGAATCTAAACAGACGCAAAACAGAAACAATCTCATGAAAACAGAGTCACAAAGAGGGAATAGTAGAAGAATCGTAAAAACAAGAACGCAACCTTGGGATCGAGCATCCATGAGGTTGCCATCGATGACGGAGGAAACCCAAATCAGGTCGACCATTTTTGAAGCAGTTAAACTTATCTTCAACGAAAGGACAATAACCAGGTGAATAAACCGGTTCAGAATCGTCAAAGACCCAAGTCCCATCAAAAATGTCGCAAGAAGTGAGTTCTTTGGTTACGGGATCGATCTTTGACTCGTTATTAACTCGGATTCTTCTGTGAGAAACAGAGGAGAGGAACATAGTCGTGTCTGAAGCAGTTGAAGTGGAAGAAGAAGGGGAAGAGAAGAAGTTAGCTGCTGTGAGAAGACGAGAGGTGAAGCTTGAGACGATGAGTGATGGAGAGAAATCTGAGAGAGATGAAGATGAGAGGAGGAAGAGAGAGAGGAAGAAGAGAGACGTTAGAAAGATCTGTGTGGTTGATGGATGTTTCGTGATGAGGAAGAGATTCTTTGGATCCGCCATTGTTAAACGTCGACGATCTTGTTCTTCGTCTTCTCCTCTCTGTTCTCTTGGAAAAAGGTAACAATTATGATCTGCTCTCTTTGGAGGGGAAAGGGAGATCCAACGGTTGCAATTTTTTTTAATATCTTTTTACTGTGTTTTCGTATTTTATTTTGGACGTGTAATCAATCAGACCTGTATGTATGTGAAATTCTGAAATATAATTTGTAAATTATAAGGACTCTTTAAATAAGTATACAAAGAGATTGGTTTATATCTATTTCTAAATAATCAATATATAGCTATAAGATAATGGCTGAAATAACAAAATAAGAAAGGTTTTAGATAAGCAAGGCAATGGTGAACAAAACAGTCCCAAGGAACAACGACCCAAATCTTGACTTCATCATCTTCTCACTTCCATTTTCTTCTTCATCTTCAATATGCTCCAGAACATTGAAATCACCTGCATGTATACAATACCTAACATTAAGCATTTAAACCAGAATACGAAGTAACCGGTCTAAACCAGATATCAAGAAACCGGTCTTTAGAATCAGATACCTCGTTCGGGTCCGTAGCTGCAACCGGACTTGAGGGTTTCACGGATGTCGTGGATGGTGGCTCTGTTAAAGAATCTGTAGTGGTGAATAATGTCTTCAATGCAATGCAAAGCCAAATGTGTCTCGGAGAAGCATGGTCCTTGGCAGAACTCTTCTGTCCTCCCCAATGGAATATTCAGGTCTCCGGTTAACGTTAGCCTCCATGTTTCTTCACACTCTCTGTATATCTACATGATTTATTTGGAAAGTTTTGTTTAGTTTTAAATTTTTAAACTAAGATCGTGGTTTCTTGTATTGCCAGTAAATGGCTTTTGATTTTTTTATTACGTGTTTCTCATTTAAGCATTCCAAAGCTTTTGCAACTATCTCCGGTGGATCTTCTCCACCACCACCACCGCCTAATCCTCCTCCTCCTCCAAAACCTCCGTTACCACCACCGCCACCTAATCCTCCTCCTCCTCCTCCTCCAAAGCCTCCGTTACCACCGCCGCTGCCTAATCCTCCGACTCCTCCTCCACCAATGCCACTAGCACCCGATCCTCCTCCGCCAAAACATGTCCCTCCGCCGTTAAATCCAGTACCAGAACCTATCCCTCCGCCTCCCACACCTGTCCCACCACCGCCAAATCCTGTTCCGCCACCTCCAACTCCTCCACCTGCACCTCCTGCATCTGATTCGTCTTCGTCACTGTAAGTGTTCCCTGTAAAATTAACATTCTTAAATGAAGTTACCAAAACCTTGCAAAAGAAGTAACATACATGCTTGTGTATAAATGAGCAACAGACCTGGAAAGGAAACTAAGAGGAAGAAAAAAACGACAAGGGTGACTGAGATCCGGAGCTCTCTGATGTATGAAAACGCCATTGTCAAGAGCTCACAAAAATGAGTAAATCCATCTTATATAATTCCAGTTTAGTTGTTTCTGGAAATTGTAAATCTTGTGGTGCAAGTAAGTAGAGTTTAAGTTTCATGTAGAAGGTTAGAAAAAATACATAAGAGAAGTTTGTAGCAGTTGAATACAAAGTCATCACCAACCCGCTCTATGTTTTTTACTTTGCCTATTGTAAACCATTTATTGACTGCCATGAAATCAAATCATATAAGTAAGAAAAGTAAAATCAAACTAAAAGTGATCTCAGGACTCGACACGAAAGAAGATTTTTTTGTTTGTTTACTTTGTTTTATAGCCAAAGAAGGATCTCGAAAACAAAAACTTAAATACATATTTTAAACCTAACAAAAAAACTTAAATACATATTCAAACCAAACCTAAAAGTGATCTCGGATACGAATGAATGCACTTGTAAAATAAATCTCAACTACCACACCAACATCTTCACACCATTCCATGAACCAATAAAGTTGCAGTGAGTCATTTGCGACTTTATGCCCAAAGACCAAAGTTCCAACACCTAATATATATAGACAGAAACAGACAAAAACACATACACAACAAAGTTTAAGGCGTATATGGAAAAACTGTAATAACATATTTCAAGCTTATCAATATGGGACATCGAACTTAACATTTATTTTCATTTATCTTTAGTTTCACCATTTTACAAGGGCTCCTTGTATTTCTTATGTTGGGAGCCACAAGTTACAATAACTTTGGTCCAAATATAAAACAAAGAAAATAAAAACACATATCCAAGAAGCAACCCTTTGGTGCTTCTTTACAAATTTCATACTATTCTTGAGTATTTAAATTTCATAAGAAAATAAACCTATCTCTCTACATAATAATAGAAATAAGAAGAAACACTTCACTTTGTTAAAGATCATGGTTTCCGTATTTGTTGTTTCTTTATATATGTCTCCATCAAAGTTGCGGTTGGACTAAAATAGTATGTTTAAGGTCACCAATGTGCAGCTTATGCTCACCCATTGGGATTCTCCTCTTTCCATACTCATCCACCACACCAAGATGCTTGCAAGCATCAACATTAATTTGAACGGTCTGTTTCCCCCCTGCCGTGACATGAACCTTTTCAAACGTTATCAATTGTTTGTTCACACCCAATCCTTTTATTCCGTTTTTCGGCGGCTCGGCAAAGACAAAGACCGTGTGTGTTCCGTCGAATTCACCGGTGTTCGATACCTCGACATGGACGGGCATTTTCGGAAATGAGTTGCAGTTGGCGTGAGACACTTTGATGGAGTGTGATGAAGAGTTGAAAATGGCATTGGCAGAGTTGAGATTGGAGAGTGAAACTGATAGTTGGGCCAATGGGCTTTTGGCTAAACTATGAGTGAAGGTAGTGTAACTTAAACCGAACCCAAATGGAAATACGACTGGACCTTTGTAGAATCTATAAGTCCTTCCAGGGTAATTTCCAGATGCTCTCATGGCCATTACCGTCATTGGCACCTT
Source organism: Camelina sativa (assembly GCF_030686135.1). Taxonomy (NCBI): domain Eukaryota; kingdom Viridiplantae; phylum Streptophyta; class Magnoliopsida; order Brassicales; family Brassicaceae; genus Camelina; species Camelina sativa. Next base: position 39,529,571 of record NC_141890.1, read on the forward strand.
AGCCACATAATCTTGTGGATACCATGTCATTGGTAGCTTTCCTCCTATCATAAGATTTAGAAATATTGAATGTTACTAATCAAAGCTAAATATATTCAATTTTGACATTGGTTTTGAAACTAAACTCATTATTAGCTACGTACCAGGATTAGCAGCACCAAAGATGATATTGGCAATGGCAGCTCCACCCGCTTGACCCGGATACCCGGCCCATATGATGGCAGAAACACGTGGATCATTCTTAGCGAAGGTTACATCGATTGGTCCACCACTCATAAGGACCAAAATCACTGGACCTCTGGAAGCTTGAGCCACACGGGTCACTAGGTCTTGTTGGAACCCCGGTAAAAGCAGCCCCGTTCGATCTCGTGTCTCCGCCTCTATAGACTGATCTAATCCCATCACAAGAACCGTTGCGTCGGCTTGACGCGCCGCTGCCTCAGCCGCACCAAATTCTTGGTTTCCTTTGCAAGCCACGCCGGCACAACCAGCTTGGTGAAGTGTCCTCGCGTATCTAGAGATACCCTGCAACGGCGTCGTATAGGAGCACGCTTTCCCTGCATAGTTTCCGATCATAGTCTCGGTGACATCGGAGTTTGGTCCAATCACGGCGACGGTGCGATGGCGCCTAGGGGAGAGTGGAAGAGACCGACCGGAGTTTTTGAGAAGAACAATCCCTTGATGAGCCGCTTCAAGAGCTAAATGTTTATGGGCCGGAGTACAAACGTCTCTTGGCCCTAGATTAGCATACGGTCCAAGATTGCCATCGAACATACCAAGTCTCATCTGGACCGTTAATGTATTAGCAAGTGCTAAATTGATGTCATTCTCCGTTAGCAATCCTTTCTTCACCGCACCTTCCGTGAAAATCGCCAAAAACGGCCCGCAGTCCAAGTCCAAACCTGAAAACGACACGATGTTTTTTCTCATCAAACTTAACCGGACGGTTCACATGCATGCAATTGAATATAACAACTTACCGGCTTTAATAGAGGCGGCGGCGGCTTCTTCCGGACTGTTGGTGTAATGTTGTTGGTTGAAGAAAACATCAACAGAGTCACAATCTGAGACGATGTACCTATATATACGTATGCATTGATATTATTAGTCTATGAGTTAAATTAATATGAGCTGTTGATTTTGTGTGTGACTTTTAAAACTTACCCATTGAGACGCCATTGACCACGAATAGTGTTCTTTAAGAGATTTTCATCAGCACATGTGGGCTTTCCATTGACTTGGTTGTACGAGCACATAACACTTGCGACCTTTCCTTCGGAGACACATGATTTGAATGGTACATTGTATGTGTCTTCTAAATCTTGTTGGGTGACCTAAATCCATCATAAATTTAATAAGTACCCATCCTTAAGAAAATTTTGAGTGAGCCACCTACCACTTTTGTACGTTAGTAAATGATATAATTAAGATACTAATTCTAAAATTCACTACAAGAAAATTTGCTCAATGCCACAAAACATTTTGTGGCTATAGGTTCGTAGCTCATTTTTTTCGTGATTGTATTAGCTTAAATGGTTGACTTTTATGAAAAAAATGTGTAAAAACACTAGTTCAAGTTTTATTTTATTTGTATAAACTTTATGGATCACAAATTTCTTCTAGGTTTGAGGTCCCAAAATCTTAGGACCAACCATGCAACTATCTCTTAGCTATCTATAATAATAAAAGCATATATACTATTATCTTGAATTATACATATCAATAATGATTTCGTTTAGATGGTTATGCTTTGAGTTATTTATGCATGAGAAACGAATCTTTTTTGTTATATATAATTTAATTTTATTGCATGTATTTGGGATGAACAAGATAAAAGGAAAGGAGCTTGGCCCAAGTTGGTCCACATGAACCAATAAGGGATAAGATTCTCCACCAATATTACTTAAGACTATGCATATGATACATCACTAAGTCACGCTGTCTATTGGCTTAATTAGCTGTTATATATTAGGCAAATGTTTTGTTTGTATCTGACTGTGACATGCATACAAATCTACACATAGTTTACCTATTTGATGATATATTTCGATTGAATCGGATGAAAAAAGTCTTTTGCAAGATTGCGAAGTGACGCATATTCGACGGAACTATAAATAACTAATGCCTCACGATGGAGATATATATTGATTTAAGCTATCTTCTGAATTTAACGAATCTTGTTACGAAAGAAGATAAAAGACGATTGGCCATTATTAGCGAGAAAACGCATATTTAGTCACATCCAATTCGTTGCGTGGAGCCATAAATAATAGAAAACGACATAAAGTAGAAATTTCTAATTCGAGAAAGTATATTTAGAAGTTTCAACAAAAAATCTAATCTTTTGTTTTTTTTTTCTTGAAAAAACGAAAATGAAATTTGAATTTTTTATTAAATGACGAACCACTTAAAATGGAAGAATAATATAGTAGAGACTCACGGGTTCTCTTTTATATTCCCACACAAATTATAAATTAAGATAATGTCTAATATCTAAATTTTAAAGAGTTTTAGCATTTTTCAACCAAACAAAAAGAAGTTAGTAGTCAAAAACTTCAAAACACATAATTAGAGATAAGTAAGTAAGTAGATGTGAATGAGATTTACCTTAGCGTTGAAATGGAAACGGTCGACGCCATTCCAGTTATCAAGATCATAAGCGGTGTAATGTTTGCAACATGCGGCGACTTTAAGGCGGTTACCGGCGGCGGTGCCCTGAAGTCCCCTGACGTAGCTGGCGGCGTATTTTCCGGCAACGATAGGATCTTCACCAGGAGTTTCTTGGCCTCGGCCCCACCGTGGATCCCTCAATATATTCACATTTGGACTCCAATATGTCAGCCCGGCCACACCTCCATTGTACATAGCTCTTGCCTCATCAGACACCACCTTTTATTTTACCATAAATTATGTTAATTCTAATATATATATTGTCCGTATGCCTTTGATTTTGTTGAAAGAAATATATATACTTTATATTTACACCATATGATAAATAAAAGTATTATTTTGATATTCGCTAGCTTGCCCATCATCATATAAGTATTAAATTTGGCAAACAATACATAAACGTATAACATATGTGATGTATACTATACGTATATATATGTATACAGTATATGTATAAATTCAAAAAATATAAATTCTGTTTAACCCATAATATTTCAAAATATGTTTTATATATATACTGGTTTTGGATTTGATGTCTAAAGTAAAATATACCGGTTTTGGACTTTGTCTAATTTTCTGACTTATTCGATAGACTCATGTCGTAGTCAGTAAAGTTCATGTGAATTATAAATTTCCAAGAATAAAAAATATAGAGCGTCCTACTAATCTATCACTAGTGTATGACCTCTAATGATGTCGATGTCGATGACGTTTTTTCACGTAGAGAAATCATAAAATCTTCATTTTTAAAACTATATTTTTTAAACACAAAAATTCTTAATTATCCTCACCCGTCCGATCTCTTCCCATAGAGACTGGTTGAAAGAAGCTGCCGTGGTGATGACTTGTGGGAAGCTTGTGGCGCCAGGAAAAGCACCACCGAACTTAGCGCCGGGACCAACGTCGGATACGCCGTGAAGGGCCTCGGACCACCACTCATAGCCTCCAATACCGAGGCGTGGCACGGCGGCAGCATTGTTGACGAGGTTGCGTATCTTCTCCTGCAACGTTAGCCTTCCGATCAAATCTTGAACCCTCACGTGGATCGGTACGTTAACCCGACAGAACCGGAGCGTCCGGGTTAACCCGTTTGCCGGGTCGCATGCAAAGAGTGGTCGAAGTGACTCTGACGAGTGAACCAAGCATAAGAGGAATACAAGTATAACGACGACTTTGTTGCCGACTAAAAATGCTTTATTATTATTACAAGACATTTTGATATATCTGTGTGTTTGTGTTTGTGTGTTTTGTAAAACTATATGTGTGTGTGATGTTTGTGTTTTTTAGTTTTCATGTGATAGGAAAGCGAACGAGGTATTTATAGAGAAGTTTTAGGCGAAAATTGATGACAAAGGATAAGAGTCTCTTGTCATGAACATAAAAAATAAGATAAAGATAAAACAATCTAGTTGGGCAAAAATGAGATATCTCAAACGAAAAAAGAAACTGTTGAAAAATATTTAATAATTTATTTTCCTTTTTTTAAAGTGTCAGTTTGTTTTTCCTTTCTTCAACATTATTTTTACGTTTTCTCAGTGATAACATTTGTCGATATTTTTACATAAAGCATTACCAGTGATGATGATTCCTTTGAACCGCACAACCTCTTATTATAATTTCATCGTAACTTAGAAATATGGAATTCACTACAATTTTTTTTTCTCAATAGTATACTTTTACAATAGATCGACTTTAACCAAAGAAAAAAAAAACTTGGTAGTCAGACTATATATGTTCGATAGATCTACAATAGATCATCTATTATTTTTATTTATTAGTACAATACATATATTGTGTTTCCTCAATTTATTTCAGAAAATCATAACTAATAAATACTACATCAATTAAACCTGTTAATTTTTTCCAACGTTAAGACTCATTTGTCGTTAACTGTATGGTGTTTGTTGAAACCACCTACCGTAGCCTCCAGTCATGTCCATGCTTGGACTTGTCCCCCACCGCCGCCACTACATCCGCATAATCCCTAACGCTGGTTAAAAAACAAAAAAATGTTAATTCATTTTTTTGTTTAAAACGAAATTTTCTTTTAGAAAATTAACATTAAATCATAACTCACTCGATGTTCAAAATAAAAATCTTCACTCACTCTTTTCATGACATAATACAGCTAACAAACTACTTCAATTTTGTTTTGTTATATATATAAATTATTATATAATTCCTTATTAAACATACTAACAGTATATATTATTGATTATACTCATAAAACATTTTTATACAAAACAATCTGGGGCCTTGAGGCCTGAGGGAGGGTGGGGAATCCTATCAATGTTTTGTAATTAAAAAATTTCTTTAAATATTGAAAGATGACATAAAAATTTAAGGTTTGGTGGCATGTAAGACTATTTAGACATGAACCCATTCATGACCGTATTGTAGTTGAAAGATGTATTACGGAGTTGAAAATAAAATCCTCCAATTGCATTTTTAATCATGAATAGTAATCGAAAACGTGTTAAAAGCAAATGATGCGGTAAGAGCTATGTAAATTAAGGATCTAATTGTAATTCTGTAGTTATGTAATATCTAGGTTTCTCTTGTATCTAGTAAACCTTACATTTAATGTATTCATTTAGCCTACATTATTATATGGTATCAGACCATATCGATATCTAAGAAGAACCTTAATTTTTTTTTTCTCTTTTACTCTTTTGCCTCCGTTTTCTCATCTCTTTTTTTCGCACGATGTCATCCTCCAACGTCTCATCTGCTGATACCGTTGCTGTTTCTAATAACGGCAGCCTCTTTCACGTTAACACTTCCAATGTCACAAAACTCACTGCTTCCAACTTTCTTATGTGGAGTCGTCAGATCCACGCTTTGTTTGACGGGTATGATCTCGCCAACTATCTCAACGACACTGTCACAGTACCAACCCTGACGGTCACTATAGCTGAGGCTACCACGGTGAATCCTGCCTACACGCTCTGGAGACGACAAGATCGACTTGTCTACAGTGCTCTCCTTGGCGCCATCTCAACCTCTGTCCAGCCGATTGTGTCCCGTGCTGAAACATCGAGGGAGATCTGGTCTACTCTCCACACTACTTATGCTAAATCTATTCGTGGTCATATTCTCCAATTGCAGCATCAAGTGACACAGTGGACGAAAGGTAGTCATTCTATTGATGACTACTTTCAAGGTCTTGTCACTCTCTACGACAAACTTGCGCTCCTTGGCAAGGTTGTTGAGCTCGAGGATCAACTCATGACAATCCTCAAGGGCCTCCCCGATGATTATCAACCGGTGGTCACACAGATCGAAGGCCGTGATACGACGCCTTCTCTTGCTGAAGTTCACGAGAAGTTACTTCTTTATGAAGTAAAGCTTCTAACTATTGCTGCTTCTGCTCCCGCTCTTCCCATCACGGCAAACGTTGCAAGTTATAACAAACACAACAACAACTGTGGTAACAAACTCTACAAACCGTGGCAACAACTCCAACAATCGCTCCAACTAGCCTTGGCAACAGCAACAATCCTCTTCGCGTAACGATCAACGATCTCCCTGTCCTTGCAACGGTCGCTGTCAATTTTGTGGCGTCCATGGTCACAGTGATCGACGGTGTTCTCAGCTGCAACTTCAAGGACCTCCGGTGTCTTACCAACAGAACGTCCCATGGCAGCCGTGTGCAAACATGGTCACCGCTCATCCCCACAGTTCTAATCATTGGGTCCTTGACAGCGGTGCTACACACCATTTAACAAGCGACCTCAATAACTTGGCACTCCATCAACCGTATCTTGGTGGTGATGAAGTTATGATCGCTGATGGTTCCACTCTTCCCATCTCTCAAACTGGTTCCACTTCACCCTCCACCTCCTCTAAACCTTTACATTTAAACGATGTGTTGTTTGTTCCGAATGTCCACAAGAACTTGATTTCTGTTTATCGTTTGTGCAACTCTAATCAAGTCTCTGTCAAATTCTCTCCTGCTCATTTTCAAGTGGAGGATCTCAGCACGGGGGTCCAGTTACTCCAAGGCAAGACTAGAAACGAGTTGTATGAGTGGCCCATCAATCCTCCAGCCTCGATGTTTGCATCGCCGACACCAAAGACGACTCTCTCTTCTTGGCACTCTCGATTGGGTCACCCCTCTCTACCCGTTCTCAAAGCTGTTGTATCTCAACATTCTCTTCCTGTTTCGCAGTCCTTGCAAAAACCTTTGTCTTGCTCTGACTGTCATATCAATATAAGCCATAAGCAACCTTTTTATTCAAACTCTATCACTTCCAATCACCCCCTCCAATAGATTTACTCTGATGTGTGGACCTCACCCATTGTCTCCATTGATAATTACAAATATTACCTCATCTTGGTTGACCACCACACCCGCTACACCTGGTTGTATCCGCTCAAACACAAATCGCAGGTCCGTGACACTTTCATTGCGTTCGCCGCCTTGGTAGAGAATAATTTCCAATGCAAGACTGGCACTCTTTATTCCGATAACGGTGGAGAGTTCATAGTATTACGTCCCTTCTTGTCATCTCGTGGGGTTGCTCATCTCACATCACCGCCACATACTCCGGAACACGATGGTATTTCCGAACGAAAGCATCGCCATGTTGTCGAAACCGGTCTCACTCTCCTTGGTCATGCTTCAATGCCCAAAACTTTCTGGACGTATGCTTTTATTGTTGCTGTCTACCTCATTAACCGTATGCCGAGTCTGCTACTCCAATCTATCTCTCTGTTTCAACGACTCTTCGGCAAACCTCCAAACTACCATAAGCTGCGAATTTTTGGCTGTACGTGTTTTCTAGTGGCTTCGTCCTTTTGCCAAGCATAAACTTGCTGACCGCTCTTTACAATGTGTTTTCATTGGATATTCATTTCATCAAAGTGCATATTTATGCCTGGATCCTTCAACTGGTCGGATCTACAGCTCCTGCCATGTCACGTTCGATGAAGCAAGCTTCCCATTTGCCGTAAAATCGGCTGCACAATCACCAATACCGGAGACATCACTTCCCCAGCCGGTGTCCCCCGCCACCGTCATTCCGATTGATCATCGGCCACTCTTACCCTCGCCGCCTGGACTCCCACGCTTGGATCCTCACCATCAGACCATCTCGCTCCGCCTTCATCCTCCGCGCCCCGACATACTCAGGTATGTGATTCTTCACCCTTACGTGCAACTCCTTTGGGCCCTAATATCCAACCAAGCCCATTACAAAAATCTCCTATCAATCCAAATAATCCAGGCCTAACTACAACAAGCCCATCTTCACCACTCCATCACCCGTCTTCTGATCCCACAAATCTATCCTCTCCCACCGTGTCTCCCTCTCCAACGACTACCACGTCTTCGTATCCGTCACCCTCTCCTCCTCAAAATCCTTCACCTCCTCAAAATCAAATCCCACTCGCTCATCCCCAACAATCCCAAAACCAACATCCCATAAGAACAAGAGCCAAAAATAACATCACAAAACCGAACAAGAAACTCACTCTCGCCGCCATAACGGCTCATTTCGCCAGAACCGACGACCGCAACACAGGCTCTCCGCGATCCCAGGTTCCGACCAGCAATGTGTGAAAAAGTAAGTGCACTCAAACGTTATGATACTTGGGATTTGGTACCATCTGCTCCTAACCAAAACGTAGTTGGCTCTCACTGGGTTTTCACAACCAAGTATCATCCTGATGGCTCTATCGATCGTTATAAGGCGCGGTTCGTCGCCAAAGGTTTTCATCAGCAACGTGGGCTTGATTACTCCGACACATTCAGTCCGGTCATCAAAACAACCATAGTTCACACGGTTCTTGAAGTTGCTATCAACCGTACGTGGGACATACGTCAACTTGACGTCAATAATGCCTTCCTACAAGGTACCTTGACGGACGAGCTTTATGTTGTCCAGCCTCCTGGCTTTGTTGATCCTGATCGTCCACACCATGTTTGCAAGCTTAAGAAGGCCCTCTACGGGTTAAAACAAGCATCTCGCGCGTGGTACCATGAAATCCGTCGTTATCTTCTCAATATTGGCTTTGTTAATTCTCTTGCATATACGTCGCTCTTTGTGCATCTAGAAGGTCGTGATATCACCTACATACTTGTTTATGTTGATGATATTTTACTCATTGGAAGTAACTCCTCCATCGTCCACAAGATGATCTCTTTACTTAGCAACCACTTCTCACTCAAAGACTTGGGACACCTCAGTTACTTCCTCGGAGTAGAGGTCATTCGAACTCCTGCTGGTCTTCACCTCATGCAACGGAAATATATCATTGATCTTCTCACCAAAACTAAGATGCTCGCCGCTAAACCCATTGCCACTCCAATGTTGCCGACTCCAAAGTTAAATCTCTCCTCCAGCTCCCCTCTTGCTAGTCCAACCGAATATCAGATGGTTGTTGGTAGCCTTCAGTACCTCTCGTTCACTCGTCCAGATATTGCTTGTGCTGTGAATCGTTTGTCTCAATTTATGCATCGCCCAACGGATCTCCATTGGCAAGCTGTCAAACGCATCTTGCGATATCTTGCTGGCACACCATCACATGGCCTACTCCTCTGACCAGGTACACCCTTATCACTTCATGCCTTCTCCGATGCCGATTGGGCTGGTGATATCGATGACTACGTCTCCACCAACGGTTACATTCTATACCTCGGCGGCCATCCTATCTCCTGGTCCTCGAAGAAGCAACGCAGTGTCACCCGTTTCTCCACAGAAGCTGAATATCGCGCAGTTGCCAACACCGCAGCGGAGCTCCGATGGGTATGTAACCTTTTTACGGAGCTTGGAATACGGTTGCCTTCTCCTCCGGTCATTTATTGTGATAACATGGGTGTCACTTATCTCTGCGCTAATCCGGTCTTCCACTCACGAATGAAGCATATCGCTCTTGATTATCACTTTGTTCACGACACAATTCAGAGTGACGCTCTCCGTGTTGCTCATATCGCCACTAATGACCAACTCGCTGATGCACTTACCAAACCGCTCCCACGTCCGCGCTTTCATCTGCTTAATAACAAGATTGGAGTCCGACAACTCTCTCCATCTTGCGGGAGCGTGTAAGAGCTATGTAAATTAAGGATCTATTTGTAATTTTGTAGTTATGTAATACCTAGGTATCCTCTTGTATCTACTATATATATTGTAAACCTTACATCTAATGTATTCATTTAGCCTACATTATTACAGATGCACAGTTTTTTTTTGTTTTTGCAGTTTTTCTTGATCATTAAAGAGTTCAATTATTTACATATGGTTAGATGCATAGCATGGGAACAAACCACGCGAACAAGGTCGTGGGCAGACGAGGCAATGTTATTATTTCTCATCAGAAGCAAATAAAACAACAGAAAGAGTAATATTTAGTTATTTTATCAAAAACATCTAGTATATACATATAATAATAAGGAAAAATGATTGTCAGCTATCTGAATTACACGTCAACACATAGCCACACAATCAAACAATATAAATGTTCTATTAACTATATGAACTATTGTCATCATATAAGGACATCCATAAACAAACATAGATTATGTGTACAAAACCATAAACATTAAATTTTGACCGGAATTCGGCATTGACCAATGTTGACTGGCATTGACCAGTGTTGACCAGTGTTTTTTTCTAAAAATAATATTTGTTTTTGGTTTTATATTTTTATTATAAATAAATAAATAAAAATTAAATGATTTGTATAATTTACAAAAACAGAATGTAACAACATAAAGTTATATGACAAAAAAATATAAGAAAATTATGTACCAAAAAAAATTAAAAATTTTGTGACAAATAAAATTTGTGGTATATCTAGTAACTAATTTTGTTAATATAGAAAATATACCAAAACTAATATAATAAAACTATACCACCAAAATTTTATGTGTAGTAGATTTTTTTTTATAAAACTATAACAAATATATACCTTTCCGTTTTAAAAATCATTTTTTGTTTTGTATTTTCAAAGATGGAGGTTTTAAATATTTTTTCTTTTTTACCTATTTATAAGATTATGTCATTTGAAATATATCCAAGGCATTGCCAACTATTTCTTTGATTTTAATAGATCAACCTTTGATTTTACAAAATCAACTTTTGTTTTTTAACTATCTTCTTGATATATGTCTTTTATGTAAATAAAGAAAATTTTTATTATTTTCTTCCTTAGTTTTTCTTATTAGAAACAAAGAAATAGTTGGTAATGTCTTGTATATATTTCAAATGACATAATCTTATGAATAAGTAAAAAGAAAAAAATATATCTAAAACCCCACCTTTAAAAATACAAAATAAAAAATGATTTTTAAAAGGAAAATGTATAGATTTGTTATAGTTTTATGAAAAAATCTACTACACATAAAATTTTGGTTGTATAGTTTTATTATATTATTTTTGGTATATTTTATGTATTAACAAAATTAGTTACTAGATATATCACAAATTTTATTTGTCATATAATTTTTAATTTTTTTGGTATACAATTTTCTTGTATTTTTTTTGACGTATAACTTTTTGTTGTTATATTTTGTTTTTGTAAATTATACGAATTATTTAATCTTTTTATTTATTTATCAAAAATACATAAAAACAAAAAAATGTTATTAAGAAAAAAGAAAAAAACATTTTTTTTTAATATTTTTTCTGGTCAATGCTGGTCAACATTGGTTAACGCCGGTGAACATTGGTCAATGCCGGATTCCGACCAAAATTTAATGTTTATGGTATTGTATACATAACCTATATTTGTTTATAAATGTATTTATGTGATGATAATAATTAATATAATTAACAAAATATTTATATTGTTTGTACGTGTGGTCATGTATTGGCGTATAGTTCAAGTAGTTGGCAATCATTTTTCCTAATAATAACATATACACATTTAGTTCTATATAGTATATACTATGCATAAAGATTAGAAAAATCTAAAATGAAACGTAAGACATAAAAAAGCTGTGAGACAGAGAGCGAAGGTTGTCACGGGTCTCGAGTCTCGACTCTCATTAACCAAATTGGCCAATAAGCATCTAGTCATGTTGCCCACACTTTCCTATTTCTTTTTCCGAATTGTTATTTTTGATCATTAGTTCTCTTTTTAAAAAGTTTCCCAACAGATCAGCTTATTGTTAGATATTCATTAATTATTAATAATTGACCCATCAACTGATATCAACATAACGACGCCCGTTTACGTTTCTTCGATTATATATATATATATGTGTGGTTTAATACAATATAAAAGTTGATGTTGACGTTGTGATGCAAAACTACACTAGAACAAAGTATTATATGACTTTGTAACTATTTTGGGTTATAAAAACCAGCATGCAATTATTTGTCTTTGATTAATTAAGGACACTTTCGTTCGAGTTATATTGGACACGAAACTTTATATAAATATTAAGATTTGTATTTCTGCTAGCAACTTATCATTTATTCGTTGAAAACGAATGACTACCATTCTGTTGTCGAGAACAGTCTGATTGTTAGCGATAAATTGATAGTTAGTTAATTACTAGTCAATTCAAATTAGCTTAACCAAATCATGAGTTAGACAGAAATTTAAATGACTGTATAACAAATTTTTATTCCTATTGCAACAACTATGAATCTTATCGGATATGATTGGTCACATAAAATGATATTAGTTTTTCTAATAATCTCTTCATTCAACCCTACCAAAAAAAAAAATCTCTTCATTCAAGCGTCTTTCCACTTAATAACATGCATTAATATGAACTAGATGTTTTTTTAGGTAGTTTGAACTATGAGAATCTCACAAGTGATATTCAATGTTGTTGACTATGTTTACGGTGAATATTTCCATTTTTACACTACAAATTTCCGACAAATATATCTATAAAGGGTATGAAGAACAACAAAAAGGAAATCACTTACGGTTAGTCCATCAATGTCAAATTTTTCGACTCTCTCTCTACATATATGTAAGACCTAGCTAGTCCGATTATGTCCGATTTTGTTTACTTTTTTACTTTGTTGGCTTTATTCATGTAACATTTTTAATGGATAAAACTTAAAACAAATACATTTACGTTACTACCTTAAATTTTAGCTAAATGTTATTGTTTACCTAAGATAACTTGATTCATCTTTGCGCCGTAAAGAGCTTAACCGTTTGCTTTATATACGTTGGTTCCCTTGTACATACTTATTATTTTGCTTTGTAGACTTGATATATATGTAGAATATTTGTTAATCTGGAAAGCAACCAAGTCCTTAAAACAAGTGTTTCATTTAGTAAATATGCCACTATATCCTCGATAAATTTATTCTGCAAACTTTTTCATATTCTTTTTGCTGAAAACTGTGGTAATAATTTTTGTAAGAAAAAAAAATCGTCAGCAAAAAAAATTGTTACTTCGAGCGGATAAAAAGCAATTTTTTCGAATGAATGACAAAATAAATGTTTTGTTATAACGTGTTTTTTTTACTAACAAATCTCCTTAAGGATAATATGTGAGCACATATATTATGTGTAAATAGTAGTTTTTAAACTCTAAACATTTTAAATTTTTAATGTAATTTTTTTTCCACCCAATAGTAACAAAGCATGACACATCACATAGCCACAATTCCATATGTTTTGTGGACGTTAGTTTCTCGTTCGTTTAGACTCTGATAAGTAAATGGAGACCAACGGTGTGTACTTCTCATATTTGCATATCATTTTTTTGGCATCTAAAATATTTATAACCAAAGTATTCGTTTTACGTAATTAAAACAAAAGAACAAATTGCACGAGCTTGGTAAGGTTGATACAAACAAAAGCCAAAAAAATAAATTGACTGAACGAATATATATAACGTATAATAGGAATCTTATTGGTGGAATGATTTTTAACTGTACGGTTCACAAGTGGTCTGAACAACCGAAGAAGTTTTACAGACACGTGATTCCCAACAAATAACACTCTCTCGTGACACATTAAATTTTACTTTTGTTATCTTTGTTTCTCACTGAAGTAGCACTTTATAGTTTTTGTCTATACCAAAAAAAAAAACAAAAAAAACAAGTTACAGTATTATTTTATCTTTTGAAATAAAGATGAACAAAAAAAATTCGAATTTGACTGGCCGCATTAATAGATAATAAGCCTGATTATAAAATTCTAAAGAAATCATAGGTTTTTTTTTTCTTGATACAGAAGAAATTATAGTTTGCACACATGAAGTATCAACGTTTCTAGTAAACTAAAAACCCCCATAAAGATGAAATGATGGAGAATATATTAAAATATGTAAGCAAGTAATCTAAAAGAACATGTGCCGGTAACTCATGGATCGAGCTAAGATCATTTCAAATAAATATTTTACGATAACAAATGATTAAGATATTAATGCTGCTTAGATCAAAATTCATTTTCAAAGTCTACTCAAACCTCGTGCAAAGTATTGGGTATTATTTACATGGCAGCCTCAGATCAATTATGGCGGTTTGTTATAAAAAAGATTCAGTTACCAATTATTCAAACATATATTTAAATTATATGTTATCGTAAAAAGTAAGTTGAAAAATAATTTGGAATTTGGATAGTATAAGACCGTAAAGTAAAAGAATAATATGTTCTTATGGTCAATAAGTTATGGATGCGAGTACATATTTTTTTGGTAAAGGGATCAAAAAGCACATTATTAACCTGATTTTTTTTATAAATGAAAGAAATATAGAAAATTGCATTGTATAACTCAAAAAATATTATAATTCATTCAATAGCTATATTAACCATATAAAAGTAATATAGTGTATATTTACTATAATAATTACAATATTAACCCTCCTGTTATTACCCTCTACCACTATTCTCTGCTATCACCTCCGCCTCTCACCGCCGAAAACCACCTCCAGTCGCCATCGCCGGAAACCATCTCCGACCGCCACTGCCGGAAACTACCTCCGGCCACCACTGCCGGAAACCACCTCCGGCCATCCCACCACTCCAGCCACCCTCCACTACTGCCGGCCACCCTCCACCACCGCCGGTCTCCTTCCACCACCACCTCCTCCAAACTATCAACACCACCCCCATTGGTAATTTTTCCTACCATATTAGTATGCTATATTCTTAAATACATTATCAATTTTGGCTACTGCACTAATTCACCCAAGAAATATAGTAAGAAGTAACATGTTAAAGAGAAAAAAAAAACTAGAAACTAATTTTGTTTGAAATAATCGATAAAATCTCCTTATATTTAAGTAATATGAGAACTTGTAGAAATATATTCATTGGTAAACAAAAGAAGTGGTCGAAATTATAATGATACCCACCAATTATAGTTTTTTTTTTCATTAGAAACAGTACATTTTGTCAACTCATAAGAATTTTCATGAAAATATTAATAACTAAGTGGACTATCAAAATACTTTATGTGAAAATTTTATGTTATCTTAAAAGTGTTATCCTTTACATTCTAGACTTCTAGTGTTCTATCTAAAGCTCAATAGTAATTCATTTATTCTTTGCCAGGATATGTGCTTATCCTACGAATGATACCGTCAGATTATTAAACTTACATGAACAATTAACAATTTAAATGGAAACATACATTTCTACCAATCAAACAATAAAGTTATAACATAGCAGCAAAATGTATAAATGAGTACACCTATATACTGTATGTGCGTATATATATAAGTTGGTTACTGGATGATGTGAGGGGCCAAAATTATGTATTTACTTTCTCACTTATAAATGTTTATTAGGGAAAAAAATATATAATATTCTAAAAATAAAAGAGAACATTCATATGATTCGATATGTCCGTTTCTGTTAACTTTCTTCTACGAAATTGATTACGACATACTGTGCCACGTCAGCCTCCCAACCAAGTCAATTCGTGTCAATCCACCCAAACAAAATAGTTTCTTACAATATATTGTAATGAAGAAGATATATTCATATGATCATATCTAATTATCTTCAATCTTGAGGTGATCAATGGTTTTGCAGAAAAAGATTTGAATATTTAACACACTAACAAGTCAAAATTATGTTGAATAGATCTAACCAACCGTTAAAGATTTAGTCAAATATAGAATCATTACAAGTTTTTATATGAAGATATCGCATCTAATAATTAATTTAATTATTGTCAATCGGTTATAAATTATTACAAAAATAATTACTTCGAATCTCAATCGGAATTATTTGATACATCTTATATATTTTGATATGTAGATGTGGTGGATATAATAAACAAACAATCGCATTAATGATGAACGTCTTATATCTCTAGACAAACTTATACAAGTTGGAAGAAAATTTAAAGATCATATCTATATGGGAATCTCAAAAAATAACAGAAAAAAAGATAGAATTTTAGGATAAAAACTTTTTGTGGTTTGCTTGGAGGCATTGCCAACTAAACAATATCTGTCTCTATATGTATGAATTATGATGTATCCCTCCCTATTCATATACTCATAGTCTCATATGCATGCACATGTTACATACACATGTTACATACACATACATAAATATATACTCTATATATATCTTTAAGATTATTATATAAAATTGTTTCATTAAATTGGCAACGTAACGTGACTTCGATGCAAGAATGCGTCTTCTTGTTTCCAACCTTCCAATGATATTATTTAGACAGCTCTATCTCTATCTTAACGACTCATTTCCTTTCTTTGGATTGTATCACACTCTATCCACACAAATGACACAACTCACTTCTCATCTAATCATATTTTATTTTTTCATGTTTTTTTTCTCTTTCTATAGATAATTCTTACAAAAATGAAAGTATAAAAAATCATATACATGGGTTAGTTTATGTTATCACCGGACGCACTCGGTGTGAACTTTGGTCTCTCTCTCTAGTTAGAAACACTAAACAGGACCGGTCCAATCAACATTGTCTTATACTAGTCGAATTTTTTTTGTTCCTTCTATGATTTTAAATTAAAATTTTTGTAAACAACAACTTCTTAATTAAAAGAGTTTTTGTTTTTTTTGGATAATCTGCAATGATTGATTACTAGAAACAAAACGTAGTCTAATTTTTTTTAGCTTAACCCGCTTTTGAACCGAACATGTCTATAAAATAATGTGTATGTCTTTTTCAACTTTAATTTCTATATTAGCAAGCTGGAAGTTTATAGTTTAATACAATTGTGGAGAAGAAAAAATTGAAAAACAAAAGAGGATAAGGCCAAGGCTGGGCCCGAAACCGAACCTAATTTGATAACAAATCTAAATTTGATCCATTCCATAAGACTTATGAAACTTTTGCCGTCCGGGTAACATCAGTTGGAGGGTCATGCTATCACACACAAACCCGATCCGAAGTTATATTCTATTACACGTTACGTCATACGTTTGAAATTAAATTGATTTATATAATAATTTCAAGATTATTATAAAAGTTATCAGGAACACTTCATAATCCACACAAAGTGAATCTTGATGCATGCACTCATATCATATACTCATATTCTCCAAATGAATCATAGTGCACTTCATATTCTCCCTTGTCTCTTTGCAACAACACAAGAATTGAGGTGTCATAAACAAACCATGCATGAACGCTCTCATTCAGAAGAGTCATTTCCCCCCCCCCCCCCCCCCCTCTCCCCGGTTTTATCACAACTCACGTCTGAAGACTTTATAAATTCTTCAAAAAGAAGAAACAAATTTTATAATTTTAATAGATTTTGGGATAAACAAAATTTTATCAAATTTGTAACGTAATACAAGTTAATTTTCAAAAATCGTTTAAATATTTTTTAGTAAGGATTAAAATGACTTCATATACTTATTTAATGTTCGAAGATGATTTAGATCGTTATAATCATACGATTAGTTAGAATCTCTAAACCGGTTTTATCTCGGTTTACCATTAACCGTCTATGTTGGGGGGGTGGGGGGGGGAAGTTATATTTCTCACAATAATGTATGTTGATTTTAATATGATTTTTTAAAACTATCGTCAAGGCATCCCATGGCCTTACTAAAATCATGACCCCAAGTTATACACAAGAGGGTCCCAAAGCACGTATCAAGTTAGATTACAAAACAATTTGTGGAGGTTGCTTAAGAAGACGAGCAAAGGCCCAAAAACTTAAACGTAAAGCCCAATCGGTTATTTTATTATTTATTAATAATATATTCCGTAATTAATTGAAATTTGAATTAATTTTGTTTTTTTCCTTTTCTTCTCTAGCGGAAGCCAAAAAAACGAGCTTGTGCGCAGCAAAAGAAATAACAGAAAACACAGAGAAGTGAGAGAAGAGAGAGAAGAGAGAGAGAAACTAGAGAGAAGAAATGTCAAAGTTTCTTGGTTCTTCGTTAATGGCGGTTACGAGTTTCTGTTGATTTCTCTTCAACCTTAAGAAAATTTCAAAATCTCCCATCTCTATCTCCTCCGTTTCGTTCTTCTCTTCTTTCTTCTTCTTCTTTCTCCAAGAACCCTAAATTTCGCTCCCTCCGACCACCGTACTGACTTCATCGGCTCGATTCGGGGATCTACGGTGGTGATAGTTAGCTATGGATGCTCCGGTTAACTCCAATTCGATTCAGGTGTGTCTCTTAGCTCTTTATCTTTGTTTATCTTCTTGTTCGTTAGTTAGTCTGCGCGGAGATGTAACTGAGAATTTTTAGAGTGCTCGCGAATCGTTTCTATGTAATGTGTTTGCTATTTCTTGGTTCGATTTCGAATCAAATCATTAGTGGAGTGAGGTTTATAGAGGATCTCAAAGAAGGGATTCACTTGATTTGCGTTCTGTTAGGGTTTGTGTATGAGGATATAACAAATACTATGTGCTTAGGAGTCCCGAAGTGAAGAGAACTAAGATCTTTAACATATAAGATTCAAGAGTTCATTTCCAATTGTTTTTTTTTTTTGGGATTCATATAAGTACCCATGGACGTTGACGTTGGTATTACAAAAAATGGTTATATTAATCATTTACTTGCAATAGTTATGTTCTCCTAACGCTGTTGTATCTTATGCTTGTCATTATTGTTCAGCGAGTGAAGGTTTATCGTTTGAATGAAGATGGTCAATGGGAGGATCGAGGAACTGGATACGTTACTATGGACTATATGGAGGTTTGTTCTAATTCCTGGATCCCTCCTGCGGCCAAAAGTTCTGCAGTGCGCATTCTGGAAATAACTTGTAGCTAAATGGAAACGCTAAAACATGCAGCGATCGGAAGAACTCGGTCTAAATGTCATTGATGAAGATGATAATGCGACATTGCTTGTACACCGCGTAAGCACTGAGAATATCTACAAGCAGCAAGATGGTACGCCTTGTGTATTGTGTTTTTATTAACTATTGTATCTTCGGTTGTAGAGTTTGTTTGCATAACCGGGTATCTGTATCAATGTACAGACACAATCATCTCATGGAGTGACCAAGAGCTTTCAGCAGACTTGGCTTTGAGCTTTCTAGAGACTGCCGGATGCACTTACGTATGGTGAGTGCAATAAAAGTTCTATTGTCTTCTTTTGGAGGAGCCTCCATTCTACAGATCATTCCCCTGACTACAAAAATGGTGCTTCGTCCTATTCAGGAATCTAATATCCAGTATGCAACAAGTTCTACATTTCAATGCTCTGAACGGTGAGATTTTTCCTGACCAAAGTATTTGTTCAACTTTCATATCAGTCTGATTTTCTGCTTATATTTAACTCTTATATTTTCATTTTCTTATTATAT
Source organism: Camelina sativa (assembly GCF_030686135.1). Lineage (NCBI taxonomy): Eukaryota > Viridiplantae > Streptophyta > Magnoliopsida > Brassicales > Brassicaceae > Camelina > Camelina sativa. The sequence continues at coordinate 39,548,925 of NC_141890.1, forward strand.
GATCAATGTGTCATAGGGCTGGGTTTGAGGTTTGCATTTTAATATTTCTGTAACAGTAGTTTAAGGGGTTTACCTAGATAGAGTTATGGATTTGTGTGGCCAGTTGCTCATTCACCATCTGTGAACAGTTAGACTTCCGAATAGTTGACAAAAAATAATTTGTTTCAGAACTTTCACAGTGATGAAACTTTTGATCAATTTCTAGCACTAATTATACTAATATTGAATCTTGTATTGAAATATAATCATAATGATGACTGCAACTTTTTGTTTCAGCACTATCATGACGATTTGAACATTTGATGGCTTTCCAAGCATTGTTTTTTTTTTCTCCATGTATGTTTTCTATGTAATGGTCACAAATTTTGTATTTGACAACATAAATATCTTTGCTTGAGCAGGCGAAACGTTTGACAACGTGATCAGTGAGTTAGAGAAACTTCCTGTTGTCAACCGTTCTAATCTTCCCCTAATACTCAAGGTTCTAAGATAATAGTGATTGTGTGCTTTCTTTGCTTGTGGTTAACTGAGAGCTATACCCTTCTTTATAGTATCTGTTGTAGTTGAGACTTTAAGACTGTTTTTCTCTTGATTACTTTTGGATACCTACTTTTTTTTTTTATTACTTTCATTTGTCTTTTCATCGTCTGGAGTACTACCGATTTTTCAAAGTTTCTTATGATGATTTGTATCTCCCAGAACTACGATTGTATGTTCTCATCTTTATTTACGCTCTCAGTGCTTTTATGTTCAATTGATAAGTGGATATTTCTTGTGTTAAGTAGTGCCAGTATTATCCTGATTTTGCATTCTAGGTCTCTATTTTATCGAGGATTTGATGTATTTGTTTCTTTCTTCCTTGCAGATTGTTACTAAATATGGCAGCGCCGATGAGATGCGATTAATCGAACTTATGTTGAAGGATGTAAGTAATAAGTGCATTCCAAAGTTCTACTGTTTCTTTTTGTATGAAAGAAGTGGGTTGTGATTCTCGTCCTCTCTTCATTTTAGTGTAATACCTTAATTTTGTTCGCTCTGGGTAGTATACTTTTACAAGCAAAGGTTTTTGGTATCTGAGCTATTTCGTCTTAAATCATATAGCCGAGATGTAATCTTGTAGTGCTTTCATCACCTTTTTAGGTTTTATTCTTGTTAATTTTTTCAAGGACTGACACTGAAACCCTCCTTAACCTACTTTCTTTCCTGATATCTTGATGCAGGATGCTTTCTTTCAGAAATTGATGGCTGTATTTGAAGCCTGTGAGATCAAAAAAGATGTTGATGGCCTTCACATCATGTTCAATATTGTCAAAGAAATCAGTTATTAATCACATACATCTCAACATCATTTTTTCTTACTCAAGCTTCTATATTTTGTGTTATAAGCTGTATCTTGTTTTTATTTTTATGCAGTTTCGCTCAACAGTTCTCAGATCCTGGAGATTATCTTAGGGGATCAACTGTTAATGAAACTTATCGGGTGCCTTGAGTGTAAGCTTCAAGACTCTGGTTGAACGTTGATGATTATAACTTTCAGTGGCGAAGAAGGGCATGACAAGTAGGATGTAGCTGTTTTGTATCTATGGGATAGATGAGAGCGTTTAATTGTATATCATGTGGACTTAAACTGGGAACTTCTCACCAATGGAGAGTGAAATATTTGCGTGCTCTTTGGTGGACTGTTTTTTCCTATCTCCTGTTAATTAAAATGTTATAGGCCAAATTTTTTTTCGTGCCCTCTTCGTAATGTTTTGAGCTAACGGATTCTAAATGTTTTGTTTCTCCTCACAGATAATCCCGATGTTCCCAAGTCTCAACAACACCGGACTTTTCTGAGAGAGGATGTTGTTTTTAAGGAGGTAATATAAAGTTCTCGTATGTTCATGATTCCATGTAATTCTGGACCATATTAGCATGAACTGTGCTTAGGGAACAGATAATTCTGGACCAACATTCTGTGGGATTTTTGTGGAAAACATTGTTATTGAACCTCACTACTGTTTGCAGGTTATACCATTTACAAATCCAATGGTTCTCTCGAAGATACACCGAACATACAGAATTCGTTATCTGAAGGTTCAATCCCATGAAATCTTCTGAAAACATTTTACGAAATTTGTTTTTTTTTTTGGGATTTTGGTCTCACCTTTTTCTCAACATTCTGCAGGATGTTGTTTTAAAGAATGCATTAGATGATGCTACATCCGCAAGTCTAGATTCAGTAATCAATGCAAACAATGCTGCTGTAAGCCATCTAGATAAACAATCTCAAACTTAACGCATTGAATGCAATACTTATGCACCTCATATGTTGCTTTCTTAATGACTATGTTCTGTAGGTTGTTACACTGCTGAAGGATGACATCCAAGAATTATTTGCAAGGCTACAGTCACCTTCTACATCTGATGAATCAAGGAATAATTTGGTATTCCCTGCATCCGTCATATCTAAGATTATGGTCTTTTTGTAATTCATTGAGTATTGTATAAAAATGGTTATTTTAGTTGAAATCCATGAATAGCCCTGCCAATAAGATTCTCTGATTTTAGGCAGAGTCCTGTCGTTAAGGGTCCTGTCGTTAAGATTCTTAGATGCAAAAATTCCAAACATTTGTGTCTATTCAAATATTAAGGCATTGAAAGGATTCAGCTTAATTCAGAGATTTTTGGGGACAGCAGTGATGTCTCTATCAACAACATAAAACTAATAGATGCATACTATATATCTTCATCAAAACCATATACAGTTTCTTGGGTGAGTTTGACTGATGTTTTTTTATCCTCCAAAAATAGGTGGACTTTTGGCAAGAATTTTGTCTTTTAACCAAGAGATCACAGAAGGTATCGGTCTTGAGGTACGTACTTTTTAGAAACTGATTCTGTTGTACTGAGAATTAGTCTTCTGAAATGGATCATGTATGCCGCAGTTATTGCATTATCATTTGCGGATTGTCAATTTTCAGTGCAGAAGAGAGTGTTGTCATATTCTGTATCTTATGTGGCTGCTTGTCTATTTACGTATCTTGTAGGGAACTTATCAATGATGGTCTTTTTGACATTATTGCGGATGTCTTGAAGAGCCCGGATAAGAAACTCGTATTAATGGGGTATATTATTACCTTGAACTAATTATACATGATAGATTGGTTGTGAATTCTTTTAGTTATTATTGTCTTAGGCCCCCAGTCTCATCTGGGTTCTTGAGGAAAAAACAAGTACAAAATTTTCTAGTTCTATACTCAAGAGAATTATTTTCTGTTGGATGCAGGGCACAAGTCCTTAGTATATTGGTGGCTCAAGATTTCACCCTCCTCTGCTCTTATGTTGTTCGACCGGAAAATCCCCTCCTTGGTCTCTTGGTAATTTTTCTTTAACTCTTGTTGGATTGTTTTTCTTTTCAGCTGCGAGGTTTTTCCTGTTTCTTTCTATATTAAAATGAAGTAATAATTGGTTTTGGTTATGTGCAATAGGTTAAGGGAATGATGGAAGATTTTGGTGATAAATGTGTGGACATTATTCAAAATGTACTGGGATTAGATGGAACTCAGGTGCAATTCACCAATGATCAGAAGAAGATGGTATTCTCCTCTTTTTATATGTTCCGTTGTATAAAAAAGTCACAGTCAAGCAAGGTCATCGAGAAAACGTTGCTATATTTCTTCTGACTTTGCATTTCTGTTCTGATTGGTTATGGTTGCATGTAATAGTTACTAGAGGAGAAATGTTACAAATGGTTTCTGTGAAGTCCACATAGAGTTAGTTTTTTCTTGCCTTCTATTGTTAATTCTTTGACACATATCTGTTATAATGTTGGGTATAAGACCGGTAATTCTCCTTTTTCTAAACTGCAATATATCTTGATTTCTATTAAATAATCTTTGATAAAATTTCCAATTTTGTAGCAAGGGAACATTTTGGATATTTTCTGTGAGAAGCATCTACCTGAATTAGCTGATTTCATAATGGCCTCATGTCCTGAAAGACCCGGCGATACAGTTGGCAGCCATCGTGGGGCAAAGAGCGAAGTCCTATTGGCGATTTGTGAATTGATGTGCTCTTGCGTTCAGCTGGATCCATCCAGGACAAAGTAAACTTTATGATGATTATCACATTATTTCTGTTATATTCTCAGTAGTAGTCTTCTAATATTCTTGTGCATTTTCTTCTCTTGTCTGCTACGTGCAGTTTTCTCCATAACAATGTGACAGAAAAGGTTTTGCTTCTCACACGACGAAAGGAAACATTCCTAGTGGCTGTGGCGGTGCGATTTGTCCGCAATCTCCTCTCTGTCCATGTAAGTAGTCCTCAATCAGCATTTTTTCATATAATGACTTTGGCAAGACAAATATTAGTTTATCTGTATTAGCTGAAAATTAAGGCTCAGAGGTCTTTTGTAATTTAAAATAACAATAATTTTAACGGTAGTTCATGATTCTTGTGAACATGTGCTCAAAGTCATCACATAAAATTACTCTGGTAAGGTTCAATTTCAGTGTCGCATGTCATATTAAAACTGAGATTTTTTTTTCCACTTGCACGAACATGAGAATATTTTCTATAATGGCTACAAAAAGTTCTATGAAGAAAATAAGTTATGCAATTTCTAAAATATTGTTCTATTTCAGAATGATAATGTTCAGAATTACATTGTCGAGAACAACACGCTGAAACCGATTATAGATGTTTTTGCTGCCGATGGTCACCGAGACAATCTGCTGAGTTCTGCTGTCTTAGCGCTTCTTGTGCACATATACAAGGTTCCTAATTTTTCATCCATTTCTCTTTCAGTTTTTAGGGGTGTTCCTCTGTACATATTACTGTTTTGTGTGCAGAATAATGCAGTGTTGGCCGAATATGTAGTTGGCACATTTTGGGACCAGTTAGCTCCATTTGAGCACCTGCCTTCCATCCGGGATTTCAAAACGGAATATGAGGGGGTATCATTCCTCGATCTAAACTCCTACTTTGAAAAATTTTCCTACAGTATTCTATATTCAACAATGTGTCATTGTGTGTTCAGCTCATAGAAAGTAGGAGACCAAAGAGCACCAATAATGATCAATCTGATATGATACAACATGGGAGTGCTCTGGATGAAGAAAAGTCAGCTGAGCCACAAAATTCCAATGTCACTGCTGCAAGGTCTGCGATGAAAGAAGCTGAGCCTCATAGTTCCAATGTCATAGCTGCAAGTTCTGGTGCTTCTAGTACACAGATGAAAGAAGCTGAGCCTCATAGTTCCAATGTCATAGGTGCAAGTTCTTCTTCTCAGAGGTATTTCTTTCTATTCTCTCTTGATAGAAATTCATGGAAGGATGAGGTGCATCATAAGCAAAACAACTAATAGTTAATGGATTTGCTTTCTGTTGTCTATTAATCATAATAGCAAGAGGTCTGGAGGTTTGGTTGATTATGAGGATGACGAAGATGATGAAGACTGTAGAGAAATTGAGCAAGAGAAGCGTAAAAGACCGAGGCTCTCTCCAACAAGTGAAGAAAATAAGAACTCCTCTCCAGAACAAGGTGGCGAAGCTAAGGAACCTGGAGAACTCTAGGAGCTAATGACCGATAGCAGCAATAGTTGTAGATGGAAGAAAATGACAACATGTAGATGTAAAGAGATGTTGTGATTAAACATCCCCGACAATAGATAGGATTTTCGGTATATCATCTCTAATTTTTTTGAGTATAGAAAGCTGTCCACAAAAAGAAGAAACTGTGAATAGCCACAATAGACGTTTTGAAACATTTGGATGGTCCGTGCAAATGAGTCTCTGCAATTGCATTTTTGTAAAAAAAGGGCAACCTTTTATTGAAACTGGGGATTTTTACTTGTTTGCTCAACAAGTGAAGATAGAGAGGACCCAAAATCTACTTTTGTTTTTAAAGTATGGATGTTTATCCTCGTGTTGTTTCCATAGTTTACGTTGGAGTTGTAAGTTTGATTGGAAATCATATCTAAAGAAAGCTCACCCAAAACTTTGCAATGCCTTTTTTTTTTTTTTTTTTTAAGAGTATTCAATTAAAAAAGATATGTGTAATGGGCTATTTCCTGATTAAACTCATACAAAATCCTCTTGGGGCCAACGCATAAACATCAAACCGAAACTAAACTATTGGAATTCAAAATCGACCAGGTTCACAAACCGAAATAAACCAGGACTTCCGGTAAGCCTGGACGACACTAGAACACGTTGTAGCCGCCTTCTAACAGATCTGCAGATGTTTACTAGAACAGGACTTCCGGTAAGCCTGGACGACACTAGCCGAACGGAGATGGTGATCCAAGATCCGTTTCCATCCGTTACCGTAGAGCCTTTTTGAGAAAGAGGAAGAGAACTGAGCTCGTCTTTGTCGAGGAGGCTTCTTGCTTAGTCGTGAGGGAGAAAGACAATAGGGAGTAGATGAAGAGACCTTCGATGGTGGCTTAGCTTTACTGGATCAGAGACTACCTCCCCTATCGAAACCGATCCCGTGAAACCTCCAGAATCTCTAGTCCCCAGATCTAACTATCTTTCCTCTCGTTTCTCGCCGTGAATCTTCCTCTTCTACTCCGCATCGCTACACTGCCGGTAGAGCTCTTACCATAGGAGTCGTGCAGATGCTTCTCCCCTCAACTGTCCCCTTGATTTTGATCCAATAGTTTCGCCGAAAAGATGCAATAAGTCGCGGATGAAGAACCATGAGCCGTAGGGTCCTCATCGTTACCGGAATTGACAGAAGACCCGCCGTCGGTGCACGAATTTGTGATCAGAAGAGAAAATCTTTTGAGAGAAAAATCGCCGCGAGTGAGATCCACACGCGCGACTTCCCCGAAAGTTCTTTAACTTTGTAATTTTTCAATGGAAACTTCAAGATTATATTTTAAATATTATATTTGTATCAATGTATCATAGTAATTTAATTTGGAAAAGTATTGATTATGCTTTCTTTTATATAAGGTGTTAAGAAAAATCCTTTACAAAACATATCAAACAAGAAATAGGAAAATATCAAGAAAGAATGAGTGTGTGTAAAAAAAAAAAATCAAGAAAGAAAGAATATTGTTGCTAAATAAAGAGAAGGAAAAAAAATAAATAGGAAAGAGGGTAATTTGGTAAATACTGTCTCTCTTATGAAAATAATTAGAAAAAAGAGTTGCGAATACTTTTGTCTCTCTCTCTCTCTATATTTCGTCTTCCTCTTCGCTCTACGCCGCCTTCTCACTCTCTCTGTTTCTCTCAGATTGGCTCAATCTTCTCCATTAATTCCCCCCCTCCCAAACCAAACGAAGCACGCTCTTTCAAGCATCCTCTTGGTTGGTGGTCTCTCGTCTCAAACCAAATTGTAAGTTTTCTCCACTTTCTTTTACAAAGTTTCGTCTAGATCTTGGAATTGAGTAACTAGATCGGTAAAACCTAGTTTCGATTTCTCTGGATATAATCTCAAAGTTTTGGAATTTACGAATCAAATCTTATTGTGATGTTTTAGGTAGCGAAACCCAGTTTTTTTTTTTTTTTTTTAAATCGTCGCATCAAGTAGAAACCCTAATTTCGAATCCCTCTGATTAGGGCTAAAACCCTAAATTGCTCAAATTCTCACTTTTGTTTTGTTTGGTACGCAGAGATATGTCTGATGCAAAGAATGAGAATACACAAGTTGCAGCTGATAGAATCAAGGCTGCGACACTCTCTGCTGCTAAAGGTTTAAGTCGTACACAAGCTGAGCGAGCAGCTGCTGCAGCGGCGAGAAACGTTAACGCTTATGGGCAAAAAGAAGAAGGTCCGAGTAGATGGCAGGAGAAAAGGGAACTAAAGAGGCAGATGTATCTGATGAGTACTGAGAAAGCTGTTAGGCTTGGTGAAAGGAAAGACAAGTCCATGTCAGCAGCTTCCGCTGGAAGTGCTTCGACGGCTTCTCAGTGCCAGAAATGTTGTCAGACTGGACACTGGACGTATGAGTGTAAGAACGAGAGGGTTTACATCTCGAGGCCTTCGAGAACCCAGCAGCTTAAGAACCCTAAGCTGAGAATGAAGCCTTCTATTGATGATCTTGATGGTAATGATGATGATGAAGAAAGGCGTGATGCTGCAACTAATGGGAAAGCAGAAGTTGAGAAGCGGTCTAAGAAGAGTAAGAGGAAGCACAGGTCAAAGTCTGATTCTGGAAGTGACAGTGAAGCCTCTGTGTTTGAAACAGAGAGTGAATCATCTGGAGAGAGTAGTTCAGGATACAGTTCATCTTCTGACTCAGAGGAGGAAAGGAGGAGGAGGAGAAGGAAGGCAAAGAAGAGCAAGAAGAAGCAAAAGCAGAGGAAAGAAAGGCGAAGAAGATACAGCTCTTCTTCATCGGAGTCATCTGAGTCAGAGTCAGCTTCGGACTCAGATTCTGATGAAGACAGAAGCAGTAGGAAGAAGAAGAGCAAGAGACACAGCAACAAACGCCGTTGAATTGGTTTAAGGGAATCGAAAAGTGGATGAAATTTTCTTAGAGAATCATTTTGAGCTTCATGAAGAATACTCAGTGCTATGTTTCTTCTTTTTCCCTCAAAGTTCAACTTTACTTTTTGTCAGCCATATAATGGTTTTGTGTTGTAACAGACTGATGAATCTTAGAATCCCCTTAAGTTTTTTCAGAGCTCAATAGCTCTTGTAGAAGTTTATAAACCCAAAAGAAAGTTTTCATAAAATGTTACACATGTTCTGGTAGTGTGGGTTTGATTGACATTATATACTTGCAAGGATGGAGGATTTTTTTGGGCATAAGCAAGATCGATCCATTGTCTTATATAGAAGACACCAACCCAACCTAACCCTCAACATAGAGCATCTCTGTTGAAGGAACCAACTCTCTGGCTAGATGATCATTAAAACGCATAAACCTACAGCCGCATGAGCCTTCAGGACAAGCCTCAAGTGCTAATTTGGTGTAAGATTACCTTGGTCTAGTGTTTAGTGATCAGTGATAGTTACATGTTCAAAACTAAAGGCCACTAATTTGTCAGGGTTGTCTCTACCTTTCTCCATCCTCAGAGCTTGCTCTTGCCATCATGGTTCACTAATCTAACATAGCTAAATAAATTATGTCACACTGATACATTGCAATCCAACGACAAAATAAAAATAGAAAGCAATCACTTTATAACCAGAAAATTTGCCAGATAGTATATTTAGCGATTGATCCAAATTATCTCACTAAATTGCACTTACAAAACAAGAAATTGGAAAGTAATTAGTACAAATAAAAGAGTTAGGCTGAAATATAAAAATATGAGTAAAATGAGGGCTCATTATATAAATATCAATAGTTCATGTATCTTTTACATGTTTGTAAATTACTCTCTCGACTCTCGAGTCATACATAGCTGCAATCTCTGACCTTCCTCACAGACTGATCCCTCTGTATTTAGAGACTTGGCTGCTCGGGATTGTACTTTGTGGGTTCTTACCTTTTGAAATATCTCTGTGTGTTGATACACGGGTAAGTCCCATATTGCACACATAGTGTTCGCTAAAATGCCTAACTGAGACTCGAGCTGTAAAAGTTGCATATACGCGGTTGGTTTCTCATTCTCTATTCTTCAAGATCTTGATTCATGAACATGATTACGGGTTTAATCGCATCCATTTCGTTAGTAGTTTAAATAATTTAACAGTTTTGGTTTTTGTGTCTCAACATAGTAGTGATTTGAGTTTTAATATGTTCTTCATTTCTTAGCTGCTGAGAAAACAAAGTGAAGTGATTTAGAGTATGTTGCGGAACATGATGATGCCGTGGAACAGAAGCAATCAGAATGTAGTTGGATTGTTGATAAGGCATTTCGCAACGAAACCTAAACCCAAGATGAAACCGATCGAGCTGAACACACCACCGGAGCAAACCCAGACGATCACCCGAGTCATCTTTGATATTTTGAAGGATCATGGACCTCTCACCATTGCTGAAACTTGGGATCGTGTCAAGGTACTCTCTTCTTTAACATAACCAGATGAAGTTTTTTTAGACAAGTAGGATGAATGAGTGTTTCTCAAATCTGTTCCAAAGGGTAGAGAGTGATATCTCAAAACCGATTTGAGAGATATCACTCTTCTACATTACAACATGCTTTCACTTTCTTTGTTCTTGAGGTTTGGGAGTGAAAATTTTCAATTGGCCAAAGGCAGAGAATGTAAGGTTGATGGGTTCTATATCAAAACCAAGTGGTGATGTCACTCTTTCTCAGTAAGAGATGATCTCATTTTTCATTATTAGAGGTTTTAGGACTGAAACTTAATAAAGCTATAATGGCTGTTCTTAATCTGTCAACAGTCGAGAATGTGAAGTTTGATTGAATTTTTTTCTCAAAACTGTGGCGATGTCACTATTGTCTAACACTATCAGATGCTTCCATTTTCTTTCTTAGAGGTTTTAGATTGACATTTTGATAGCTAGAGGTAGAGTAGAGATTGTGAAGGTTCATAATCATAGTTTCCATCTAGGATAGTTTTTTTTTGGTTAGCTTTCAAGCAAACTATGAAAGTATCACCGTTGATATTCAACACAAAGTGTATTTTTCAATCTGATCATTGGTATGTAAAAAATTAAACAGGAGGTGGGATTGAGAGGGCTAACGAGCAAGCGTCACATGAAGATAATACTAAGGTGGATGAGAGAGAGACAGAAGCTGAAGCTGATATGTAACCATGTTGGTCCTCACAAGCAATTCTTGTACACTACTTGGTTCACTAAACACAACCCTTCTAAATTCCCTAAGCCGCCGGAAAAACTCACAGGAAAATCCTCTGGCCACCCTTAAACTTCCCTGAGCCAACACTGTTAATTTGCAAGGCTTTGTTTCTTGGAGCTTCGTGTTTACTGTAAAAAGTCTGTTTTGACAAGTTTCTCTCAATGTTTCTGCTTCTGAACACTTTTCAAGGTACACCATGTATACAAATAATGCTTTTCAAGATTCTTAATCTTTTCTAAAAAGGTGTAGGAATGACATCATCATTCATGCCAACACTCTTCTTTGTTCGATGAATAGGAAATTTGTTTTTCCATCGCAGCACCAACCAGTATTTAGTATAAAATTTGTAACAATTATAATAAGTACAATCTTAGGTAATCTTATCTGTTGTTTCGTTTCTTCAACCTTTGGTATCAATTCTTCACATTTTGACATTTGGACAATTTTTATCTCTTGTACACAAACAATATTATTCTCAAATTGGATTGGATCAGCCAACGAAGGTGATTCTCTATTTCCCAAAGCACCAAATGTTAATGACCTCTCCAGTGTTTTTTTTTGTTACTTACAACTTTTAAAAGAAAATTTCTCTCTAACTAACCCTAAACCTAAAATCCACTAACTGAAAAAAAAAAAAAAACTAATACTCATTTCTGCCGTTAAAACCAGAGTTTTTTTTGAAAAAATGCAGAAATTCTAACTAGATAATTTGGAAACATTAAAAAAATATCTACATAGGCCGCCACTAATATTAGGATGATGATAATGCTACAACGAAGGTAGCGTGCAGTCGAACCAGTTAGAGAGATGTGATATTTTGGCTGCTACGCTTTTATTTCGACCAAAGAAAGTTTCTGCATTCGACAACATTACTGATACGTCATGTCTTAGTGCTTCCATACTCCGGTAATAGTTGTTCTCAAGCCGTGATCTGATTACTTCAAGAGACAAAGGAACTGGGAACCTGCAGAAACAAAACCATGTCAGCTTCCGCTCCACCAAAGCCTCTTCCAGTGTTGTAGAAACTAGTTACCTGTTGGTGTAGCTGGAGTTTCCCACGGTCTGCCTCAGTTTTTGTAGGCCATATGAATCCTGAAACGAATTCGTCGAGATTATTATGTCATATTGTTATGTTCTTGGGATGGTGTTGTGTCTTTGTCTCCTCTTAATCCACTAAGTTTTAGACTTTATATTAGGCTAACTAAAACCTGAGTATAAAGAGTGTGATCTATGAACCAACTAAGGTGATATAAACATGGGCCTAAGCTTTTTGGGTGAAGTATGAATTTGGTGGCTAGGATCACATACCTGGGTTCTTTTGTCTGAATTCTCTAACTTTGTTAAGGCCGAGAGAAGACGGTTTCGTTGCTCATCATCAATGTGAGGCTGCTCCCACTTGGTATCAGCATCAAAAAGCTCCCAGGGACTGTGAAGATGTGTCTCGGTAGGGTCACTCTTGTATTTAACTGTGTACCTCTCCCATGGACTATCAGGAAAATCAGGTGATTTGGGTTTCACAGCTAGAATCCGCCCTTCCCACCAACTACCATCTTCTTCCCCTTCATCTCTCCACCAAACCTTACACTTGTCCCTGCAAGTCCAGTTCCTCTGTATTGCTGCTTCATACCGACTTCTTTCCACAAGAAAATCTGGAAACGTCACCACCTCCTCAGGCAACGTAAGTTTGAAAGCTTTGTTGAACAGTTCGGAGTTTGGATCGATGACTTTAAGTATCATTTTGCAGCAGCTATCCCCAGAACCAGGAAGAGTTGCATATTCAAGACTTTCCACTTTACAAATCTCCACAGCCTTTATATCTCCCCCTTTTATTGAAGTCCAAGGACCCTTTTCCCCCGTTAGGGTGCTAAAGTTTAAGTATTCTTGATGCCCCTGAAAAATAGAATAACAGCCGCAGATAAAAGAATTGATACAAAAGGTTACATAAACGAAACAACAGACAAGATTACCACCAACACTTACCTGTCGCAAATACGCAACTTCATCCCCCATTTGTGGAATATAACGAGAACCCTCTTCATGTATCGATAATGTCAGCCAGGATACATTTTCTGTTAACTGCTGAGGTTCCTTTGTTACAGTAGGTTTAGTTTCAAAAGGATAAGTAGACTTTCTATTTCTTGTGGATCTCAAACGAAGTGTTGCCCCGGAAGCGGATCTCAGTTCTTCTTGAGAATTTTGGTTTCCACGTGAATCACTTATTTTATCTTGGATGCGTGTCAAACTGCCTTCCGACTTCTCGAATCCATTCAACTGACTTCCATTGAACCCATTAGACGCACCTTCATGGGACTTAGAGCCACTACCTTGATCCTGACTACAAGAACCTGGACTGATTTCTTTAGTAAGAGTAGCATCCCTGTCAAAATTGTTCTTATTCTTGCGTCTATAGACAAAATCAAACATCCTTTTAGGATGTGAGTGTGACACAGGAACATCATTAGCAATTGAGAGAGCATCACTGATCTGAGGATTTAATTCCCGAACACAATCATTCCGCAGAGATATCTCTGTCCCAACCACACCATCCTTTTGACTATCCAATGCCAAATCACATCTAGCGTCTTCAAAACCATCACTTAATGCATCAGGGCCACCAGTCTCTTGATCTATTGATGAAGGTTTTCCCTCTGGCCTCAAAGATGCATCAGAAGCCCTTGAAACTCTCTTGGATCGTATCCTCAAACTCCTAGAGATTGGTGGAAGGCTATCTATTAGATCTTGCCGATGACCGGTTACGTCCTGAGAACCATTAGAGGTCCCGTCATCAGCCAATCGACTTGGCGACCCATCCAGTTCTGGATATCGTTTCCCACCATTTGGAGTACCATTCGAGATCACCGTGTCAGTGTCAACTGTCATGCCATCTATATCTGTTTTCAATTCCAAACAAGTAGATGCCGTAACACCATTTCCATGGTGATTTGCATCTTTGTTAACATTATTTTCTTTTCCCTCCGGGTCACAGCCATTAAGTTCATGCGATACTATTGCTTCACCTCTTAATTCACCTCTTATTCGCTTTGATGTACGAGCCTTAACCATTCCCCATTTTACTTTACTTACATCTATCCCTTCAACTTGATTTGTGTGAATTTCAAGGTTCCCAGGAATCCTTGAGTCTTCAGCAGAGCCGTTCCCTAAAGTTGGAGATGGAACATCCGAAGACGATCCAGGCAGGTTCTCCAGCAAGGTAAGCTTATCTGAATTCCTAACAGGAAACCTAAGAACCAATCTCCTCCTTTCAGGAGGATGAGTTTCTCTGATATCACATTGCTGAGCCCCATCATCTGAATCACATACGAGGATATTTTTCCCTTTTGATTGCTTCCCATGCCCATTTGACAAAACTACATCAAGTTCACTATCCCCAGTGCCTGATTCTTGTGTTGTCGATTCACTTTCTGATGAATCACTCAATTCAGAGACCTCCTCTTCTGCGTCTTTAGATGTACCTGTAATCTTAGAAAACCAAGAGAGGGCATTTCGAGCAGCTGCTCGCCTAGGTCTGGCCGATTTAGATTTTGAAGACTTCTTCTTCGATTCCTTACGACCACTCCTAGATTTCCTGGTTCGTTTTTTGTTGCTTGGAGCTCCCTCGAGCTCATCAAAGTTTCTCTTTTTGACGCGCCTACCCGAAGAAGTCATAATCCCAGCCTGGTAAAGAGGTTAAAAGGGATTAGAACCCTGTTTAGAAGGCGCAAGATCAAAGAAACATATACAAAATACTCACTTCTTTCTTATGTTTTTTCCTTTTGGATCTTCGAAGGCTATTCTGATGATCATCATCCTCATCGCTTTCACCGGAACTGGAACCTGACTCACCAGAGGTTGAAGAATTTAAACATTCTTTCTCTTTTCCAGATGAATACTCTTCTGGCACATTGTATTCAGAGTCGTTTTCATCACTTAAGATATCGACTTCTGGTTCCCACTCCATTACATCTATAAATTCTGGCAACGGTTCAGCTAAGTCTAGATCTGCCAGAGGTGGCATTTGGTAATCTTGGTCTAAAGTGATATCTGGCCCCACAGCAAGCTTCAAAGAAGATGGTCGCCATTCTTTGCCTAAGGCGCCGAGTCGCCGTTTCTGAAACATGGTCTGATATGGCTCTTCATATGGAATCATCCCTACAATGCAGAACAATAGAGAGTGAATGATATGCCCATCCTCAGTGGAAGGATCCAAAAAGCATTTATAATCATCGTAAAAGAAATTAAAACCTGAATCACAAAGAGGATCCTCCATATTTCGGCGATAAGGTTGAAGTTGAGATTCCTGAATCAACGTTTCCAAATGCCAATTAGCGATCAAAATTATGCCTATAACGAGCACCATTATAAGTAGAACCACTAGAAGGGGGAGAAAAGACGAGCCCCTTACCTGGTCAAGGACATTACCATATATGTCCTGAATTAATGGCCGATAATCCCCCAGGAAGAACTGGAAGATGCAAAGAGCAGTTAGAAGAAAATACTATTTTTGCATAAGCTATCGCTAGACGGCAGCTCTCTTAGACGAGGTCACTGGTGCAATTAGAACTAAGATATTTCTATAATGCTTAGTAGGAATTTACAAATGTGAAGAGACATGTTTCCTATACAGAGGTTTTTAATGTTTATAGAATGTTTTGATCGAAAGGAGATTTCTTTTCTCTTCAATTAACGAAACTAGGACATACGTGAACCTCTAAAAGCAAACCATATCCGATTTAAGGTTCTATAAGAAATGTAGACAGTAGAAGTACAGTAATGAAGCTCTCTCCACGATTAAGTTATATTGGTACCTGATCATATTTAGCGTCCTTTTGAGAATCCCCTTGGCCTGTACTTAATATGTACATTTGGCCCACATTGTCTGACAGTATAATTGAAGTTCCATCCCTACATTAAGAAGACATAGATTAGCAATCAGATGGAGTAGAAGCATAACGAGTACAGCCCAAAAACTATTTGCTTACGGTGAAAACTTCCCATCAACCAACTGGTATTGTGAAATCTCGTATATTTGGATAGGTATGCCTTCCCATATCTAGAAGAATAGAACAAGTGCTTTAGTAATATAGATGCTGAAGAAGGGATTAGACAGTGAGGAAGGTTAAACTTACATCCCACACTATTGTTTTTCCATCATAGCCAGCACTCATAGCTATACGAGGATTGAAAGGATGGACATCCATAACATATGTCTACAAACAGTAAGTATAACATGTTAAAAAGGGTAAATAAAAGGAACAAAGAGGAATTCAAGCCTGGAACACTAAAACAAAAATCAGACTAACTTCACTAGTCATACTTTTCAGACACTAGAAGGCATAAATGAAATTCGGCAGAGTTGGGAGTGTTTTCAGAAAACGAAAAGAAATTAACTTATGCTCAAATAATGCAGAGCAGGGTCTTCTTAGGAGAAATATGATTTTGGTATTCGTTATTTTTAGCATGGGCAGCAAATTTCTTGTTCTTGTTATTTTTATCTTTTAAGTACACAGGTCAAAAGTCTTTGCAATTCCCAATCTTGCCTTAAGATAGTCTACCAAATATACAAAAGGGATCAGGCACTCACAGACAGTGTGTGACCAGTCAAAGAATGTACCAAGCTACCATCAGAGGCATTCCACACGCATATTCTACAATCTTTAACATAGAAAATGATTCTGGTTATCAAGAGTGGAGCGCTCTAGAAATCGGCCTGGATAAACTCATAGCCATTAAGAGTGTCAAAATAGTCTTACCCATAATAGCGGCAAGGACAAAACGATTATCTAGACTCCAAGTAATCATGTTAACCCCACGGGGTGTAGGTAGGATCCGTTGACGTGGGCCACCTCTAGGAGGTTGAGGAGGCATGGGCGGAGGTGGAACCTTGAGATGATATGCTCGTGTCCATCGGTAGCTTTTTCCCTGAAAGATATAAATAAATATCTGGTTCTCTGCTCGTATAAAAAAATGTATTGAATGAAGTGCAAGTCGCAGTCATTTTGGCGAAATTAAATATTACATGCGATCTCCTTGATCTTGGGATCCAAATGATTGCACTACCATCACGAGAGCATGTAACAATGTTATCATGACAAAACCTAGAAAAGACACCGTATCAAACACAAAAAAAAAACTTTAGAAAAAGGTGAAAAGTTAATAGTAATTGTATGATTATCTACTTGCAGCAGAGAATACAAACCAGGAATTCTTAAATTTTGGAACATTCTCGTCTTTCGAGTAGTCAGTTACAGAAAATTTAGATCCTGCAGCACAACCACTGAAAAGCAACACAGCAAATGAATAGGATCAGACAATTAGGATCTTATGAGTAATGTAATTTTAAAAGTGAACAGCCAACCTGAATTGAACATAGTTAACATCATTCTCATGTCCAGCTAGAACATCCATCTCATGATTCGGCTGGTCCAGATCATCGTTATTAATCTTATTAGCACTCCAAACCTGTAACCAAGAAAAACTTTTGTAGTTAAGTAAATCCTATAAATCTTGGCAGAAAATTGTGGATCTGCAATTTTGAACTCAAACCAAGATACAATTAGGAATTTTCATCACCGAGTATACTCTAGCAAGATGGTCAGAGCTGCCAGTGACAAAGACAGATCCATTAGCATTGAATGCACAGCAAGAGATACTCTTCTGATCATTACTAGAAGAAGGGCCACTGTTCTTTCCTGGAATAGGATTCCCTAGTCAGGTCTACAGCTTCCAATAAGTCAAAGCAAAAATAATTTAACTAGGAGCGTAAACAATCACCATCAGGAGTAGGAGGCCTAGGGACATATATCCGGGGAGAGAATTGGGCACCCCGAGCATCCCATATCCTACATGTACCATCATCGGACGATCTGCAGAGATTAAACAAAAGTCTCGTTTATTAAGATACCAATGAAATAAAGGCACCTTTTTCGAAACAGGCAAATAGAACCTCAAGACAACATAAAGGCACGAGTAGTGACATAGAGTAGAGAAAGATTCCACGGCTTAAATAATAAATTAACATCATAACTTCCATCTGAGGGAGTATGAATAAGAATGCATTTAATTTTTCAGCATTGTGACCAAAGTGGTTATTAGTTGATTCAAAATTTCAAAACAATAGACATAGGCAAACACCAAATCAACAGCATGTAAGAAGATGACAAAGCATAGTAATTTATTAATTATTCTCCAAAAAAAAAAGCGAGAAAATAATGCACCAGATAGCGTACATGATGCCAAAAGAACAATTTGAGAAGAATTCTTACGAGAGAAGCTGGTACGGGGATCCAGGTCTGGGACTAAATGCGATAGCAGTAACAGTTCCGGTATGTCCACGGAGAACAGAAATTGGTAAGCCATCTGGCAATCGCCACTACAAAAAATTCAGATGGGTGAAGTCATGAAGAGGCTAATATTTGGAAGCCATAATGGAATCATATACAGAAAACAATACAAGAAACTTACAATGCGGATCACACAATCATTTGATGCGGATGCTATGAAAATGTTGTTCGAACTCACAGCAAGATCAGTTATGTCACCCTTACAAATGCACCAAAAACACAATTGTTTAGCACCACTTAAATATACAGTAACAAAATGATAGCATTCTCGTAGAGTACTTGGAACTCACTTCATGCCCTCGACAGCTGGCCAGGCAGTATGCAGTGTCCATTGACCATACTTTTACAAGGCGGTCATCTGAACCAGTGATTACATACCTTCCTGAGCGATCAAATATAGCTGCAGAATTTACAGATAAGTTCAGGTATGCAGTTCATCTAATGGATTAGTCTATTATTTAGGAATGGAACTTGACACTAAGATTCATCCCTAAACCATTAAATATCATACCACAGTACACAGCGTTTCTGTGTCCACGTAGCCTCTTGATGTTTTGCATCTTTTGTACCATTGAAGATGGTTTTGCAATGGCATAACATGCTGCACGTATCGATGGGGCACGATGATGTCTGGCAAAACCACCACCAATCTCCCTCAAACTAATACCACGAACCTGATCAGCATGCATATGAGGCCAACGCATCCCAATAGGTGGTGCTTTGAGATCACTTCCAGCTATTTCCTTGTCAGCTGCCAAACAAAACGAAATAGCATATAGCAAACCAAGATTTTCAAAGAGAATTTAGTAAATGATAAATTCTAAAGCCCCAAATAATTTATTAGAGGAATTGATATTATTATGATGTGATTATATCCGTATCCAATTATATATACGTATGTGTGTGTGTGTGTGTGTGTCTGTGCATGTGTATGAGTTAAACTCGCCAATAAAACAAGAATTTATTTTCGAAATCACCTACAGCTCAAAAGGGAGAACGAGCCAGTGCCTAAAAGTGTTGGAGCACCAGCTCCAATCATTTTATTTCCATCACCAACCCCTCGTGAGGGACTAGGCCTATTTGACACAAAGACCAATTGCTTTAGAAGCTCCACCAAGTGATCTTTCTTTACATGAGAATACCTGATAAGTGCACATACAATGCCATGAAACAAGTTAAATATTTGGGGTGGGAAGAAACCCTAAACCAGTCATTAACAAATTAGAAATACAACGATATCATGAGAAACTTCTTCACATAAAAATTCATTTCAAATTCACAGAAGTACTTCAATCAGTGAGAGCAACACTATTAGTTACCTTTGAGCTAACTCAGTATAATTTAAAGGAAAGGAATTGCCATCATCATTCTCCTCCCCACTACGCAATCCACTCCTCGAGTACCAAGCATGATATCTTCTAGGAAGAAGCTCATGTTCAAGAAGTTCATGTCGCAACAGTGCATAAGTTCTCTGGCATGGCCCAGATGAAAGTAAGTGGAGCATCAAAAAGTAAACTTCCCGGAGGTCCAAATCAATGTTAGGCGCAACATTTTGAGGAACATCTGGGACTGGAATCTGCACATTCCCTGGCAAATTTCGGGAGATATTCAAAGGCTTCATAGGAAGTGAAACTGAATCGCCTTTTGGAGTATTTTTCCTAAGAGCCATTAGACCCTGTCAATTTGCCCGACACTGACGTCAATCATCAATGCAAACCGAACAGCTAGAACATGAATAGTCAAACAAATAACAACAACAAAAATATAATACTTACAACAAATAAGAAAAAGTAAAATAAGACCCTGGGAGATTTTCTTTTAGTCCTACTATCCGGAAAATTACAGTGGGAGAACACTGGAAATCTAGGGTATTGCAGATACGATAACACTGAAACCTATGCATCTCCAAAATTTGAGTGTGCTAAAACCTGCTCAACCAAGTAGTCCTATTTAATTCTTCACAGCAAACTCTCTAAACCACTACATGATAAATGAAAAAGTGAACAAACCGGCGTAGTATCCATCATTGTACTAATGCTTAATACTGTCTACTCCTAATGTTATGGCACTAGAACGAACTTGAAACTACAAAACTCAAGCATCCAAGATCAAGAAGTCCATTGAATAACAACTTCAGTATCTTAACTTAAATATACAAAGGTTCCATAAGAAGTCATGAGAACTAAAGAATACCCTAAACCCACAAAACACATACAAAGCTTTCCATGAACAACGGTACAAAAACTCTACAGCCAATCAAATGCAAGTTAACCTTCGATATGCATAAGAGGGCTTAGAGCCAATCAAATGCCAAGTTAAATTTGATAAGAAGAAAAGGGCTTAGGAAGTGTACCTCCTCTGGTGATGCAGCGTGAGCAGAGGAGAACTAAGATCACAGAGCAAACGAAACACTCCTCGTAAGAACTCCAAAACCATAACACATTGTCTCTGCAAAGCAACAATTAACAAAATAAATTAAAACAAAAACCCTAAATCAGAATCGCCCAATCTCTCTAACCACCAAAGAATCCAAACGCAAATCAAATCCAAAAACATTTCAAAACAGAATTAAGATTGAATACAGCGCATGCACAATGCTAACATCAGTTCCTCAATACAAATTTAAGAACAAACAAATCTCCCCACAAGTCACGGAGATTGAAAAAGAGAGGCAAACCAATTGAAGTCTCTTCTCTGTTAGAGAAAAGGCGGCGGTTAGAGAGTCGTCGAAACCTCTAAGCTTCGTTTAGAAATTGGAGGTTGAAGAAGATTAGAGTACCAAAACAAAAAACCAGATACCGAAAAATTGATAATAGGGTATTGTGAAGAGAGAAGAGGATCAAAAAATCCAAAAAAAGCAGTTGAAGTTTTCAATCTTTGTGAAAGCTTTTTAGCAGTTTGCGTTGTTCGTTTTTTTTAGTGAAAATTTCGGCAGAAGAAGACGAAAGGATTGTGGAGAGAAACGCACTGGATAGGCACAGAGAGAGACGAAACAGAACACAGCACCAGAAACGAACTTGACCCAAAACGCTGCGTTGCCCTGGCCCATTAACAGAACCAAATTGGTTTATCAGATTTTGAGTAACAATAAACAAGGTGGCTGGTTGTAGTTTAGTGGTAAGAATTCCACGTTGTGGCTGTGGAGATCTGGGCTCGAATTCCAACAGCCACATCTTTTTAAAAATTTTTGTAGTGTTATATTTGGGAATATTTATTTTGATACATATAATTTTTTTTGTATGTATGTAAGTTTTCAGAGTTCAAGCAACTTGTTATTATTAGCTTAATTATTAATTTCTTATATTTAAAAAATTAGCTTCATTTTTCATTTTTTATATGTTAAATTTTTTAAATACCTTAGTTACAAAATGAATGAAGTGGTAATCTATTCAAGCTATGTTTGAAACAAATAATATTGGGTTTAAATTCACCTCTTGGTGGTTAGAGTTAAGACTACATAAATGTGTGACCAGGTTCCAAATGCATATCATTCCCCATTACGGAGTAGTAGTTTATTCTCCTCCAAAAACTGTGCAAATAGACCATAGTGTGGATTGGTTCCTAAATTCAATTCATAGTAAGATTGGCAGTCTGTCATGTATTGAAAGTTCTACTCTACTGAAGTTCAATGTTTTTTTTTTTTTTGGCAAACACTGAAGTTCAATGGTTAAAAGTAAAATTTGATAAGTAATGTCCACATTGATAAGATCTTAGTTAATGATAAAGTATGTGAACTGTAACTAACGATCAAAACATTGTTTTTACATCTTTACGTCTCTTTTCTACTTTTTTGTTTTTATTTTTTGTACGACTTTTAGAAATATCAAAACCTTACTAAACAGATAAATGGTCTTATGAGTTTTTTTTATTTTTTTTTGAGACAAAGACTTGTTTTCATTAATCAATCTAAAATAGGTTCATACAAACCATAGGATAAAAGATAATGAAGCTTAACACAAATTAGAGACAACATCAAGGGAAAAAACAGCGGCTACAGAAAAGTAGATCGATGAAGGATCCATAAGAACTTGTAAATTAAGACTAGGAAGCAAATTGGCGCAAGTGATAACACGGTTTGTCGAACATTCATCCACGACATAAGTCTTGGACGGAGAAATGGTCACGGTCAATAGACTAAGTGATGTTGACGAGGGTTACTGTTAGGGGTAGGCCCGTAACCTAACAAAAGGCCCAGCCCATAAGAAGGCCCAAATAAACCTTCAGGAAGGGAAGGAATATTTTGGTCTTTGTAATGGACGAACCGACACAGTTCCCTATAAAAGCAGGCGCACGGCGTTCGATCAAAGGGAGAAAAAAGGAGAGACAAAAACAAAAGGTACGAATAGCAAGTACAAGGCTTTTTACCTGTTGAAGGTTAGAAGCGAAGGATTCGAAGACTCGTCCGTCTAACTCGTCCATTCTAACTCGTTCATTACTTGCTAACTCGTCTAAGTTGTATTGTAACCCGTCTTTTGTGCTTCGACACCGATTAATAGAAGAAAACTTCGACCATCCTTTTACCGAACTTAAACATTCTAATTGTGACCGATCTGGACATCAACAATTTGGCGCGCCAGGTAGGGGGAGCCAAGTCGAAATCTTCTTTGAAAGTTTGAAGAACGGACCTACAACAACTAGACGAGATGACCATTGTTACTAAAGAAGGAAGTAAGGAAGCTGGTTCGTCGGGTGGAACGACGGGTGGAACGACCACTCCAGCGGCGGATCAAGGGGAACAAACCACACTCCCAACTCCGGACGCCCCAAGAAAGGCTGCGGCGACAGAGAGCCCAGGGACGTTCGTCATTGCGACAAACTTAACCAGCCCGGCGACCGAAGAGCCAACGCCGAATCCTGCGCAGCTCGCATTGCTCAGTAGCCAACCCGTTTCCAGTATAGACGAACTCTTTCGCGGGATATTGATGCGTCTCGACCAACAAGAAGAGCGAACTAATACTCGGCTAGACGCGCTGACTGCAGCACAGATCAACTCTCAGGACGAGATCAACCATCTCCACTCCACCAGGAAAAATTTGGCAAGTTTCATCCCAGCCAGGACGACGCTAGGGACAAGTGTACGAGGAGGTTAACCAGAGCGCAATCCCGCCCCACGCATCGACGAGCGAGACAATGGGACAAAAGACACCGAGCTAAAAGAAATTTGAGAGAAGATGCAAGAAATGGTAACAGTCTTCCATAGAGCAACAAGTAAAGCACCTGAAGTGGATCTCATGCTCGAAGCAACGCAACGAACCCCGTTCTCTAGAAGACTCGCTACTACGGCGGTAAAACGTGCAGTCAAGCCAAGGTTGGACTATTATGACGGCATGGTCGATCCGCGAGACTTCTTGCTTACCTTCGGTGTATCCCTCGGCCCTTTACAGTTCATCCCGACGGAATACGATGCTGGAGCCTGCCAGGTCTTTGCTGAGCATTTGACAGGAACCGCTTTAAGCTGGTTCTCAAGACTGACACCTGGGTCAAGCGATAGTATCAAGGACCTGATAACTGCATTCTTAAAGCAATTCTCTGTTCTAATGGAAAACAAGAACTCTCATGCCGACCTATACGCCCTGCCTCAACAACGAAATGAATCACTCTGGTCTTCTATTGGACGCTTTAGAGAGGTTGTCGTCAACATCTCGATCCCAGACGCGGCTGCTATCATTGCACTCAAGAACGCACGTTGGTACGAGTCTAGATTTAAAGAATAGCTATCTTTAACTCATGTGGAAACCATAGCTGACGCCCTGGGACGAGCCGCGAAACACATCGAGCTTGAAGAAGAGAAAGTGGTCAACGCTAAGAAACACTCCGGCGAAACAAGCGTCGCGACCAAGCAGCCAGTAATCACAGCTCCGAAAGTCGAATATGTCGAGCCACGAGAACACTTTACCAGAAATCAAGATCGAACTCGTCGAACTTTTGCCATCGGCGAAAATAAATACATCCGGAAGGAAGGAGGTGAGAGCAGTGCGACCCAATATTGTGATTATCACCAAAGTGCCACCCACGCGACTGAGGAATGTCGTTACCTCCAAACGATCCTAATGGAATGATACAAAAAAGGGACAATAGTCATCGAATCTGACAGAAGCAAGACGACCCGGCCCGGTAACAGCGACATCAAGCGAGCTGAGAATATCGCTCGAAAATTTGTCAAGGATTCCAAAACCCTCGCCGATCAAAGCAAAGACGAAATGGAAACTCTAGGCGCCATCAGTCATGAAAAACGGCAACGTACAGACCGACAAGCCGACCAGCGCCCCCAACCATAAGACGGATAAACATGATCATGGGTGGATTAACAGGATGCAATGACTCGGTCAGGTCAATAAGAGACTATACTAAGCAGGCCAAAATAAGGAAGTCGTGGCCTTCAAAAATCAGCTCCGAAAACGCAACGATTTCTTTCGACAATAACGACCTAGAAGGTTTGGATCTGCCACACAACGATCCCCTGGTCGTCGAATTACTGATCAGCGAAAGCGAGGTCTCAAGAATTTTGATTGACACCGGAAGTTCGGTAAACGTGATCTTCAGGAACGTCCTGGCACAAATGGAGATCGGAGAGAGTGACATCAAGCCAGAATGCCATTCTTTGACCGGTTTCGATAGGGATCATATCATGTCAGTCGGCACCATCGATCTGCCAATTTTTGTGGGAAGCATGAGCAGGTATTTTAGGTTCGCCGTCATCGACAAGCTGACTATCTACAACGTAATCCTTGGGACCCCGTGGATCCATAAGATGAAAGCAGTACCATCGACGTATCATCAGTGCGTCAAATTCCCAACCCCGAAAGGTATATATACGCTGCGCGGAAACCAACAGAGTGCAAGAGCCTGCTTCCTGATCAAACACAGAATTCTCACAGGAAAGAAGTTATAGCAATCAAAGCAGCGGGTCGGCGACGACAGCTCGTCACCGACCGACGGAAATCTGACCCCAATTCAGCAGGGCGTCGCTGCAACAGAAGAAGTATGTTTGGACGACACTGACAAGAAACGGTGTGTGAATATCAGAATAGAGATCACCCCGATCATGCGAAGCGAGCTAATCCTTTTTCTCAAAACAAATATATCGACATTCGCATGGACTGTAACTGACATGAAAGGAATCGACCCAACCGTCACAACCGTCACAACTCACGAACTTAATGCCGATCCAACACACAAACCAGTCAAACAAAAAAGACGCAAGTTAGGACCCGAAAGATCTCAAGCCGTAAACAACGAAGTGGACAAACTCCTTGGCGCTGGATCCATCGTCGAAATAAAACATCCTGACTGATTGGCCAATCTAGTAGTCGTCAAAAGGAAGAATGGGAAATGGCGAGTCTGCGTGGATTTTACCGACCTAAACAAAGCTTGCCCAAAGGATAGTTTCCCTTTGCCACGAATCGATCAACTCGTCAAAGCAACCGCGGGAAACGAGCTGCTGACCTTCATGGACGCCTTTTCCGGGTATAATCAGATATTAATGCACAAAGACGACCGGGAAAAAACATCGTTCATAACAGACAGGGGGACATACTGCTACAAGGTCATGCCTTTCGGCTTAAAAAACGCGGGGGCAACTTACCAACGACTGGTGAATAAAATGTTCGCTGAACAACTCGGTAGGACGATGAAAGTTTATATAGACGACATGCTTGTCAAGTCACGGCGGGCAAACGATCATATCACCCATTTACGACAATGTTTCGACGTCTTAAACAAGTACGGAATGAAGCTAAACCCAGCCAAGTGCACTTTTGCAGTCAAATCGGGAGAGTTCCTCGGCTACTTGGTGACCCGGTGAGGCATTGAAGCAAACCCCAAGCAAATTAAGGCAATACTCGACCTACCATCACCAAAAAATGCTAGGGAAGTGCAGCGACTAACTGGACGAATTGCGGTCCTAAATCGTTTCATATCCAGGTCAACTGACAAGTGCCTACCTTTCTACCAACTCCTCAAGACCAAAGGGAAGTTCGAATGGAACGAAGCCTGCCACGATGCATTCAGCAAGTTAAAGAGCTCCTTATCCACCCCCCCCCCCCGATCCTTACCAAGCGAGAGTTTGGAGAAGTCCTGTTACTCTACATCGCAGTTTCCGAATCAGCCGTCAGCGGCGTTCTCGTCAAGGACGACCGAGGAGAACAACGACCTATTTTCTATATACGTAAATCCCTTGACGATGCAGAAACGCGTTACCCGAAAGTCGAAAAGGTCGCCCTGGCAGTCGTCACATCGGCAAGGAAGCTCCGACCATATTTTCAGTCACATACCATAGTCGTCCTATCCAACCAGCCCTTACGATATGTATTACATAGTCCAAATCAATCTGGCCGGTTGACGAAGTGGGCGATCGAACTCAGCGAGTACGACATCAAATACCGCACACGCCCAGCTGCTAAATCCCTAGTGTTGGCCGACTTCTTAATCGAGCTATCACTAGACGTATCCAGGCCAACCCTCGCCGACCCGACAGACGACCGGTGGACATTGCATGTGGATGGAGCATCTTCGCACCTTGGGTCCGGTGTGGGAATCCGCCTTACTTCTCCAACTCGCAAAATCTTAGAACAATCTTTTCATCTTCGGTTTCAAGCAACCAACAATGTCACCGAGTATGAAGCACTTATCGCCGGACTTAAGCTCGCCAGCGGGATGCAAGTCAGGCGAATCCGCGCTTTCTGTGATTCACAGCTCGTTGTCAATCAATATAGGGCGAATACGACACAAAAAGCGAACCGATGGCAGCATACCTTGACGTCGTCAAAATTCTGTCCAAACGGTTCGACAAATTCGAGCTCGTCAAAATCCCTAGAGGGGAGAACGCCCAGGCCGACGCCTTAGCAGCACTCGCTTCAACGTCCAACCCGGACCTACGACGTATCATCCCAGTTGAGAGCATCAATATGCCAAGTATAGAGGGAACACGAGCCGAGACATGCCTCGCCCTTCACCAGCCTAACGAAATCCGAACCACCTACCGAATGGCGACATCGCGTCGGCAATGCGAACCTCCCTCAGAAAACGACCCAACGGACTGGCGAGTTGAAATCCGGTCATATCTCGCCGATGGTGACGTGCCAACAGACAAATGGGCCAAAAGACGGCTCAAAGCAAAAGCTGCTCATTATACCCTAATGAAAGACCACTTACTTCGATGGACCGCATCAGGAGCCCTTCTCTTATATATACACGGCGACGACACAGAACGTGTCATGGTAGAAATCCACGAGGGAGCCGGCGGAAACCACTCGGGTGGACGAGCCCTGGCACTACGAATCAAAAAGCACGGCTATTACTGGCCCAAAATGATGTCTGATTGCGAAAAGTTCGTCGCCAGATGCGAAAAGTGCCAGCGACACGCCCCCATAATCCACCAGCCGACCGAACTCTTGCGAGCCGGCGTATCCCCATACCCATTCATGCGCTGGGCGATGGACATTATCGGCCCACTACCCGCTTCCAGACAGAAACGCTATATCCTCGTCCTCACCAACTATTTCACCAAATGGGTCGAGGTCGAGTCCTACGCCAATATCAAGGCCAAGGACGTCCAACTCTTTGTGTGGAAGTATATCATTTGTCGTCACGGTCTTCCTTACAAAATAGTCACCGACAACGGTTCGCAGTTCATTTCTCTGCAATTCGAAGATTTTTGTGCAAGATGGCGAATCAAATTGCGAAAGTCAACACCAAGATACCCACAAGGAAATGGACAAGCCGAAGCAACAAATAAAACTATACTTGACGGCTTGAAGAAGAGGTTGGACGCCAAGGGCGCTTGGGCCGACAAACTCGACGGTGTACTTTGGTCTTACCGAACAACCCCACGACAAGCTACCAACCAAACTCCGTTTTCTCTGGCTTATGGTATAGAAGCAATGGAACCTGCTGAAGTCGGCAGTACGAGCCTTCGCCAAACAATGCTCGTCCAATATACCGCACTCAACAGTCAAATGCTCCTTGATCGACTCGACGAGTTGGAAGAAGAACGCGACAAAGCGCTGCTATGAATTCAGAACTATCAACTCGCCGCAGCGAAATACTACAACAAGAAGGTCCATAACCGACACTTTGACGAAGGAGATACTACAACAAGAAGGTCCATAATTCAATGATGTATTGTTGGCTAAACAGTATTGGTATTTAATTTATTTTCTGAATTCTTTATTTGCTCGGGTGTTTAGGGTCAATATTTTAGAAACAAGCATCTATTGATGGCAAAGAAACCATACTCTTCTTCATTTGGGTGGAAAAGTATTTTCTCAACTAAAAGTTTAGTGTAAAGAGGTGCACGATGGACGTTAGGGTCATGGTGTAATATTTCGGTTTGGCGCGATCCTTGGATTCCTGACCAACATCCCCGACCAGCAAATTGTATGGGCCTACAATTACATCCAAATCTAATGGTTAATCACTTGATTAATCCGCTCACGAAAGAGTGGCATTTACCTATTCTCCAGGAATTTATGGATCAGGAGGATATCAAAATTATAAGGAGTTTGCCTGTTAGCAAATAATTTAAGCCAGATCGGTTGGTTTGGCATTATACGAAATCTGGAGCGTTCTCAGTTAAGTCGGGATATAAGTTAGCTCAAGCCATGACAGTCGAAATCGAGTACGGTCCTAGTTCTACTGCCCCGAAGGCTCTAACAGGTTACTTTTAATTCAGGTTACTTTTAATTGCTAGGTTCATAAAAAAAATTCCCATATCATAAACTATAAGTCCTAGGGATCAGGTTTGGAACCTTTGGGTCCCACCAAAAATTAAATAGTTTTTCTGGCAAAAAGCGTCTGGTTCTCTCTCGGTGACAGCGCGTTTAGCTTCTCGGGGAGTTCAGTGTGACACATTGTGTAAAAGATGTGATTTTGCGGCATAAACTATTAATCACACATTCTTTGACTGTCCTCATTCCTGTCAAATATTGGATTTGGTCTTCGTTGGATTACCCCCATGCAGTTTCCCATATTAGTCAGTGTACTCAAATTTGGATTTTAGTTTTGGCAATGGGACATTCTCTATGGCTTTAGGAGCCTCTCATCATTCAATACCATGGCTTGTTTGGTTCTTATGGAAGGATTGGAATAAGAACCTATTTCAAGGGATATAGTCAGAGCCAATAGATATCATTAATCAGGCTTTAAGTGAACAATTATTGTGGAAGAAGGCCCAATTAGTCTCAAGGATTATCTCGGGTTCTCCGGAACCCTTGCATACCCCAGAACCAATTAATCGCTGTCAAGTTGATGGTTCTTGGAAATCATCAGAACTTAATTCAGATATAGACTGGTGGTGCCGTAATTGTGAGGATCAGACTTTAGTGCTAGGTGCAAGATGTCAAAGACGAAGTTCTTCCCCTCTAGCATTCGGAGCTAGAAGCTTTGTTATGGGGTATGGAGTTTATTCTTTCCAAAGGAGTTGATTGTCGAAGATTTGAGACGGATTTTGCATAGCAAGTTACAATGGTACAAGCCCTAGAGGAGTGGCCGACCTTCTCTACGCTCCTTGATGAGTTCTAGACTCTTAGTGTCTCCTAACCTCCTTTCACTCTCTCCAAGATTCCTCGGACGTCCAATGTGAAGGTTGATTATTTAGCTCGTTCTTCTTAATCGTTAGTGTTGGAAATTACTTAATAAATAACTTTTCTCTGGTTTATACAACTAATCAAGGAGTTTTGTTCTAATTATTGTTAGGTGAAAAAAAATTTATACTTTTTTTTTTAACAGCTGCATTTATTAATGATGTGCAATGTGATCCTCAAGGAAGATTGATACAAGATAAGGAGGAATATAATAGTAAGACACAAAGTTTCTTGGATGAACAAATTCTTCTATTGCTAATCGATCCGCTGCTTTATTATTGTCTCTTCTGGTCCAGTTGAAGATGACGTCTGAGAACTTGTTTCTCCAATGATGAACTTCTCTTATCCAATTATGGAGTTTGAAATTGTTTGATTCTCCATTAACCAGAATTAAATTAGTAAATTAAACAAAAATTGTAGCATATCTACTATTAGGTTATTATTTTTAATTGCTATGTTCTAATAAATAAAATAACATGATAATTTATGACCGGTCTTTTCAATCGCAATTACTTTTTATAAATTGAAAATGATATAATGACATAAATAATTTTATTAATAATTATTACAATGATTGCATAAATGAATTTCTTTATTTTCTTTTCGCTTATTTCAATTTACTATTTCAATGTTTTAATTTTTTTTTTGTGATTTACAGTGTTGGCAGTCAAAAGGATGATATGAATACAATAAAAATAAGATGCATTTTTCTTATGGTGTTGACACTTAAGCATTTTTGAGTAACCTGGAGCTGACACATCAGATTATTTTTCTGCCAACAAAATCATTTTGTAAATACAGCTCAGCTTCGTTGTTTTACACCTAAGCATTTTTCTCTTTTACTTCTTGACACATCTCAATAATTTGTCGTCATATGAAACAAATTCACAAAAAAAAAATGCTAATCTGAAAACAAAAAAAAACTTAAGACGGATCGAGATGGAGAAGAAGATTATCATACACAAAGTAGAAGATTAAGAAACATGGCTTGAAGTAAAACACATCCCTTAATTCTACTGTTTGATTCTCTATGGCTATTTCATTTGTGTGAAATTGGGATCATGGAGTTTTTAAATTTTTTTTTGCATTTTTTGTATCATGAATCTGATGTATGGAATTGGTGGAGACCCTTAATTTTGATTATGGGGAAACCTTTGTTCTTTCTGGGTTATTAGGACTTGGGGCAGGTGCTGACGTTTTTTTGTTTATGTAGTTTGGGAAATTAGAGAACTAACACTCATAACATTTGATTGATTCGTTTATTTTTAACTAAGGGTTTTTGGGAGCACAGGTTACGTATCATGGATCGAAAATGGGACTATTCAAAACAACATCTTGTTTGGTCTTCCAATGGTTAGATACAAAGTATGGAGAAGTTCTTAATGTTTGTTGCTTTGACAAAGACCTACAAATGATGGAGTTTGGCGATCAGACTGAGATTGGGGAACTCGGTATCAACCTCAGCGGAGGGCAGAAGCAGTGTATACAGCTCACACGTGCGGTCTATCAGGAATACATTGTATACTTGCTCAACAATAATTTAAGCGCAGTGGATGCTCATACCGGTTCAGATATATTCAAGGTAACAAGGGATAGAAAACTAAAAAACTCTTTCATGTATTAAAAGGTAAAACAGGTTGCGCTGATATTTGTTATTGTGATGTTTTGGTATAGAATTGTGTAAGAGGAGCTCTGAAAAGCAAGGCCATATTGCTCGGAACCCATCAAGTGGATTTCTTGCACAATGTCGACTGCATTTTGGTAGAACAATTATTCCTACTTTTATCTTATCGAAATCTAAAGACTTGAATTTGTTCTTATGAAATAAATGGACTTTCAGGTTATGCGGGAGGGGAGGATGGTTGAGTCAAGAAGATATGACAAATTAGTCAACTCCAGGTTGGATTTTGGGGAACTTGTGGCTGCACATGAGACATCAGCGGAGCTAGAAGAGCAACTTCTTCAGCCCAATAACAACCGCTCCAAACGCTCAAGTCTGTGTACGACCCAATCTTCCTACAAAGGAAGATGAACTTGATGCAACACAAGCTAAGATGGCTCTCTAGATTAACTTTCTCATGTGACAAAACAAACAAAATCTTTTGAACATTTTTTATATTTTATCGGATTGTTAAAACACTTTTGTTTATATTTCTATTAATAAAGTCAAAGCTATTTAAAGAAACATATTTAGTTATAATTAAATTCTACTTTGATCCATATAGTATAACAAACACTAGATTTGAATCCGCCCTACACCGCGGAGCTAATTATTTATTACTATTTTTTTTTAATTTTAAGTTCTATTTACTTGTTAATTTTGTTAGTTTAGTTTAGTGTTTAAGATTGTATATTTGTATTTTGATTGTAATTTTAAGAATGAACCCACGGTATACCGTGAAACAATTTGTATTTTTACATAATATTAATTTCAACTTAGTATACTCAATATTGATAGTGTTGACAAAATAATGAATATGATGTTTTTGCCCGTGTAGCTTTGAATTAATGATATTTTAAATTTCTATCAATATCGATCCAAACTCGTCCCATATAACCATGTCCCAACATATTTTAACTCGTTGTACACCGCATAATAAATATTTTTCTTTAATAATATCATCTTACTTTTTACTATTTGTTGTTTTATTTTATAATTATAAGATGAGTTAATATGATATTTATTAAGATTGTAACCATTTAAAAATTATGAAATTAAATAAATAGTTTTACATACAGTATATAAAAATTAAGAAATTAAATAAATAGTTGAACAAAACAAGAAATTAAATAAATAATTAGGATAAGTATTTTATCGAATATTTAGATTTACCTTAACATATATATCACTATGGGAACTGATTTGATGATTCTCTACTTCTTTGAAAAGTTGTTTTGGCTTGGACTTCCATCCCATGATCAATGCATGAAAAAAGCAGAGTTTGATTACTAATCCTCTTGTTTTTTTAAAAGATAAGCATGTGTGATGGAACATGACTTTAAACTATATATCTTACTTTCTTAAGTATTTATTTTTTATATGAAATGAAATTCAAATACAGATCAGTAAACAAAGTTAAATTAGTAAATTAAACAAAAATGGTAGCAAATCTGCTATTAGGTTATTATTATTCAATTGCTATGTTCTAAGACCATGTGTAATGGAGCTGTTGAATATATTTTTCAACAGTTGAATAATTCCCATAATCTTGTTGAAAAAGAAAAAAATGAAGGAATTAATCACAATTGAATTTATTCAACATGTTGATAAAAGATAATTGAGGACCATTTGAAACATGTGGCAGTTGAGCGTACGTTCAATGTTAAAGTGGTTTTTTTTCCTTTTTGCTAAAAATAAATTGTCAAAAGTGTGACAGTTGTTTTATTTTGATTGGTGTATGAGAGAGTTTTTAATTTTTATCTCATCTTTTTATTTAAGATAAATTATTATATAACAAACAACTCTATTTATTAATAATTCATCATATTTTTTACTCTATAAGATTTATTTCATTTCATTTGGACATAAATTTTTTTTTTATTATAATTTTTTAGTTATTATCGAACAAATTCTTCTTTATATCTTTAAACATCTTATTTATTGTGAAATTGATCTAAACAATAATTTTTACTAATATGTAGGGGTGTCAAAATGGATCCAAAATTATGGATCAACACAAACCAAACCAAACCAAAAACTTATTGAGTTGATAATTTGAGTTTTAATGGGTTAATGGATCAAAATGGTTTATGGATTTAATCGATTGGGTTGACATGGATTGGGGTAAAATGGTTGATGAGTTAACCAAAACCAAACCAAACATAGTTGAATTGATTTTAAATACCAAATTGAACTGATTCTGTTTTTAATAAAAAGTGTAAACCGGATTGAACCAATAAAAATAAACAAAACCAAGCTTCTTCTTCTTCGTCGAGTCTTCGATTCAAACTTCTACTTCTGAGTCTTATTCGATCATCTGGGACTCAAACTTCTGGTATGA
The DNA here is from genome assembly GCF_030686135.1 of Camelina sativa. Lineage (NCBI taxonomy): Eukaryota > Viridiplantae > Streptophyta > Magnoliopsida > Brassicales > Brassicaceae > Camelina > Camelina sativa. The sequence continues at coordinate 39,582,553 of NC_141890.1, forward strand.
ATCACTCAAATATCTGGGTTTCCCTAAATTTTTGCTTCTCTTATTTGTTTTGTTTGATTTTGTGTCTTCTTCTATTGGGTTTGTTTGATCTCTAATCTCTTGTTGGAACGTTTGAATTCTATTGAAGGCTTTGAATCTAATTGTATTTGGGGTTCTTTTATTGGGGTTTTTTGGATTAGCTTATGTATTTGTGTGGATTGTTTTGTAGATGTTTCTACTTAAATCGGGTATAGTGTGTTTTCTAGTTATCTGTAGATGTATTTGTGTGGATTGATCTGTAGATGTATTTATGTGGATTGATCTGTATATATTGTGGATTGATTTGTAGATGTATTTGTGTTAGCTACATTGCATGAACAAATGTGGCTTGAGTTTTGACTATTTGTGTTTTGATTCATTTGAGTCTTGTTGAGGACGAGACTTTTAAGTTGTTAGAACTTATTGCTTTATGGGGGTTTTAAGACTAGTGTCTAACGTTGTTTTTGTTTGTACCAGATAGTCATCTTCTTTCTTCTTTGTTTTCATTATCCCGATTTTTTTTCTTGGCGATCTAAACAAGTCTTTCCTAGAAAACACTTAGCGCTCAAATTTGGTTTAAGATGAGTGCTTCACTTTGTGTCACCTCCGTATTCTTCTTCTTCTTCTTATAAGTCAGTACTTTAAACTCATATGTAGAGTTTGATTTCAGATGGAGATGATGGGGTGTCAAAGACATTTTAGAAGAAGATTAAGGAATTTGAGGAAAACAATGGTGTCAAAGACAGCTTGAAGAAGAATAGAAGATTAAAGAAGACATCTTAGAAGAAGATTTTAGAAGACAACTGAAAACAATGATGTTATTTTCTGGATTATTTTTGTTTACAATTTCTGGTTTTCAAAATCTAAACAGAGACATATATCATGTTTATCATAAACAGTTTATCTATAAAATTACACAAACTTTGATGATTTATTGATTTTGTAAAATTATACATAGTCTTGTGATGATACAAAGTGGGTCAACTCATTTAACCCATTAATCCATTAATCTAAATGGGTTGTGGTTTGATCCAAACCATTTGCTAAATGAGTTGGGTTGAATCATCACCCATTAAACACTAAAACTCAATGGTTTTGGGTTGGTTTGGTTTGGTTTAACCAATTTGACACTCCTACTAATATGTAAGCATAAAATGAAAAGAATATATTAAAGAAAATAAAAATATGAAATAAAAGTTATAGGTGTGGTGTTGAATTTTTTTATTAAACAGAACTATTGTAGAATGTAAAAATTAAGAAGATGTTGAATCATTAGATGGAATGGAGAGAAGATGATGTGGAGTGTAAAGTTGGGTGTTGAATGTGTAAACTATTGTACATAGTCTAAATAAAATAACATGATAATTTATGATAGGTTTTTTTCAATCGCAGTTACTTTCGAAGAAGAAATGGTTGATTTTTTATAAATTGAAAATGATAGAATGACAAAAATAGTTTTATTAATAATTGTTACAATGACTGCATAAATGAATTTCTTTCTTTTTTTCGCTTATTTCAATTTACTATTTCATTATTTTAATTTTTTTGTGATTTACAGTGTTGGCAGTCAAAAATAGTATGATATTAACTTTAATTACATTGCCAACACATTTTTCATTAGTTTATTGTATTTGGTTTCAAATTTAACAAAATTGCATACAAATCAGTAAACAAAGTTAAATTAGTAAATTAAACAAAAATTGTAGCAAATCTGCTATTAGGTTATTATTTTTTAATTGCTATGTTCTAAATAAAATAACATCATTTGACAATAAGTATTTGATATTTTAGGATGTACTATATTTGCTTTCTCTATTTTTTCTAGAACCACAAATATTGTACCTTAGAGCATCTCCAACAAACCCTCAAACCTTCAAATTTGAAGGGTTTTTGAATTCCAACAAACCCTTAAACCTTCAAATTTTAAGGGTTTGAATAGTGAGCCTTTAAATTTGAGGGTGCACTATTGATACCCTCAAATAGTTTTACAAATTTTATTTTAGTCCTTGTAATATATATATCTTACAAATAATTTTATCAAATTCAATTGTTATAAATATACCTATATAAATTCAAACACACTAAATTAAAATTATTGATATATAAAAGATATACCATTTACAAAATATTTTTTACAACAATAATGCAATAATTTATCATATATGGGAGCACTATGAAAATAGTTATATTGAGTAATTTTATTATTTTACATGTAATTTTTTTTTATGTTTTTTGAAAATTACATATTATTTTGTTTTATCAAGTATTGTATTTTTTAATATTGTTTGATATAATTTTTTATTGTGTTTTATATATATATTTATATGAAAGTTTTAATCATTAAGTATGTAATTTATATTATCATGTAACTGTTATTATGTAATAATGTGTGTTGTATAATAAAATAAAAATATTTTATGTTGTATAATATAGAGAATATATGTTATAGATTTAGTTATGAGTTTCTATCATTATCAGTAAATTTTGGACACATTAAGGATTATATTGCTAATTAATTAGTTATTGTTGGAGCAAACTACCCTCAAATCTTCATTTTAATGATTTGCTCCTTTAAAAATGAGGAGTTTTATTGGAGATGCCCTTAAAATTGACCCAATAACCCGAACATAATAAGACCTATAGAAGAAGAACCTAAAAAGTTTCTAAACTACCCAACCAACGAAACGAAGTCCATATATATAATCTTTTCCATTTACATATTTTACCTTTAGTACTCTAGAGACAAGACAGTACGTTCACCTTAAAGAATATTTTATTTTATATGTGATAAATAAAAATAATATATAAGTGGGCAGAAGGGATAAGGATGATGCATTTTATACTATATATCTATAAATATATTATCGTCATCTTCTAGTGTCTTTGTATTTTCATTTCAAAAGAAAGTACCAAAGTAGGGCTGGCTGCTTCTCTTTATTTTCTTATTAGTTTCTCCATTGGAAAATTATTTGAGATAAGACACACGCACAAAAGTAAAAATCAAATGGAACTTTTCTTTTAAGTGATAATATTCTTTATTAATAAAATTGTCAACCATGTTATAAGCGTAATCTCTATATCCACGACCACGAACCAATTAAAATAGTCGTCATTGCTCCACGTTTAACCTTTCATATTCCTAACGATATAGTTTACGTATGGTTCTTTCTATATGTGGTACTTTTTTAATCCTATTAGCAATTCACATGGTTTTGTAACTTTTTAAAAAAAAAACTTAAATATTTAGGCTTAGTTGGAACTTTTTTTTTTCTTAACTTTTGCCATTTACTACAACATTACCCACTGACATGAACTGAACCAGTTTCGTACCTTTTTCCAGGATGTTCTCATATCATGTTCGATGTTCATTGGATTTGCAAATTTGGACAAGTACACGTAATTAGAAAGTTATAGAATCTTGTGATATTTATCGTACGACTGTGACAGCCAAAATACACAACGAAACAAATGTTTAAATGCAAAAATAAAAGAATAGTAATTACTGGTCTACCTGTTAGGAACAACACCAACACCTATGTTTTGTTATGTCCTACTAAAAATAAATAAAATAAAAAACCAAAAAATGTAAAAATGTAAAAATGTTATGTTTGACCAAAACTATTCTTTCTTCTCCCATTCGTCATATTCGATGAATCTACCCTTCATGAATATATTTCGGATAATCTTTTGTAATGTAGAATATTTAAAATTTTACAAAAGAGAATATATATTTATATTTATATTTATATTTTTATGAATGTAATCTATAAATAAGAGCAACCTAATAAGAACAACTTCTCCCACTTTCATCTTTTTCGATCTTATCCTTATCTTCTTCCTTGTTCTATTTCGCTTCTAACTAATCTCTCTCTCTTAATACCAAACATAATCATAAAGATCCTTCTTGTTTAATTTTGTCCAGATCCTCGTCAATCACAGATTCTTGAAAAAAATATTGAGAGTTCTTTGAGTTATGAAATGACAATGGACAGTGTTATGAAATGAGAAACTTCAACCAATTCTCAAGATTACTTGTTTATCATTCCGTATCCGTTGTCATTCTTCATTGGTTTTACGTTATCTCTTGAAGCAGATTTTGATTAGACAACGCACAAACATGGCAAACGCAGAGAAGACAACAACAAGTTCAGGTTCCGACATAGACGAGAAGAAAAGAAAACGCAAGCTATCGAACCGCGAGTCAGCCAGGAGATCACGTTTGAAGAAACAGAAGCTAATGGAAGACACGATCCACGAGATCTCGAGTCTTGAACGACGAATCAAAGAGAACAGCGAGAGATGCCGACTTGTGAAAGACAGGCTTGACTCGGTCGAAACGGAGAACGCGGTTCTTAGGTCGGAGAAAACGTGGCTGTCGAGTTACATTAGCGATTTAGAGAATATGATCGCTAAAACGAGTTTGACGCTGACGCAGAGTGGTGGTGGCGGTGGGGATTGTGATGGGGATCAGAACGCAAACGCGGAAATAGCGGTTGGAGATTGTAGACGACTTAAACCGTGGAAGTTGAGCTGTGATTCTCTACAACCAATGGCGTCTTTCAAGACATGATGAGATTTGTGTATTATTAGTGTGTCTGTTTTTACTTTGGTCATTTTTTCTCGTTTAATTTGTAATCGTTATATTATATCGAATTGTTCTTCTCATTACATTATGATACAATTGTTTTTTGTTCTTGTTTTCAACATTTTTTATTTAACATTAAATGATTTTAAGTGGTTGACCAAAAAGAAAAGAAGAGATTTTCCGTGATTTAATGGGAGAGTTTGTGATAATTGAAGGAAAAATATGTGGGCAAGTAATATATTCATAATTGAGAAAGATCAGTTGTGGTACTAGACCAGACCGATCGATTAAAATTGCTTTGATAACATGATTTGTTGTTTAATGGACGACAATTCAAAATGTCGTAAATAAATGAAAATGACAATTATCAGTTTTTTCCTATAAACTTTTATAAGAAGTTTTTTTTGACACATCGAATAAATTTTAATTCTTTCAAATATGTTTGAGATGGACTTTTAGCTCTAGCAGTGATGTGTCAATTAATTTTTGGAAGAAAAAAAACGTATTAGAAAATATTTCACATTGGTAAATAGGATAGATCTTTGGATATAGGTATGAGACAATCCTCCTTTTTTAAGTTAGTGTTTGGATGTTGGTTAGGCCCAAACTAATAAAATGTTTCTTTAAAGTGAAACAATCCGTATAAACATGAGGTCTGCACAACAACCACGACAATGCCCACATAACTTTGAACGGCGTAAATTTTTCTCCCATTTTTCTAATGCTCAAGTTAGAAACTATGTACCTCATAAATAATCAGAAAACAAAAGGTAGTGAAGTATGTGATCTTATATACAAAAAAAAAAATAGTGTATACCCAAGTCAATCTCTTCGTCTCCTCCATCATGATCCTTTGCGTCGATTTAATCACCCAAATTAATGAAGGTTGCGTTGTAAGTTGTAACCCCTTTTCTTCTTAATCACCCAATGGTCCCAATCTCTTGGTCTCCTCCATCTTTATGTTGTATATAAAGATGGCTTGAATAGTGGTGTTTTTTTTTTTTTTTTTGCTAAGAACGTAAATATTCATTAAAATGAAAATAGTTAGGAATTACAATGAAGTATTTTTTTTTTTTGCTAACAAGTTTACAATTAAGTATAAAACCTATGGTTTGGTCCCATGGCAAAAAAAAAGATTAAAAACATGGAAGCAAAGAACAATCAGTCCACCAACTTCGATAAGAACAATAAAGCTTTTGGAATCAGCGAAGTGATAAACACAATCAGTCCATCGACATCAACAAAAACAATAACATTTTTGGAGTCAATGAAGTGATAAACGATTTCGAAGATTCTCCTAGATGACACCTCAAAGAGAAAGAAACCGTGCTGTCAAACGGCAATGACCGATTCATTGAAAACCATAGCAACTGGAAGCCTATCACCGGTAGTCCGAGAATATTGAACCGTCAACGGCGTAGAATACAGAGCTCTCAATCACCGACTCCACCCGCGTCAAGTAAGAGATCCTCTTTGAACAATCCATGAGCTTTCTCAGAGCGGAACCACGCGAACCAAAGGAAAACGAAAGCGCTAGCTCACTTTCCCCGAGGTATCTCGTTATCAACCATTCTGCTTTTCTTTTATTTAGGAAACTTTTTTCAACCTGCATAGCAAAAATTGAACATGAAAGTTTCAAAAAGCGATGATTTTTGAATGCGTAGGACTTACAAAAACATTTTGTAAGGAACCAATTAAAAACCCTATTGTTAGCAAGAGAGATGAATCAAAACTCAAAAACCGTAATGTTAAAAAGAGAGACGAATCAAAACTCAAGAAACCCAAGTGTTAAACAAAATCCGTTTACGGGAGACATAAGGAGAGAGTGTGAGAGAGAGGGAGAAACTAAACTAAACTAAACCACATTGAGACTAAAGTCAGGCTAGGGTTTTTTCAAAGTCTTATCGAAGATGATGATGATTTTACAAACAAATTACACAAAAGGGTAAAGTAAGAAGAAGAAGAACTTAACAGTGTTTTTAGTCGAACGGAAAGGAATCACTCGCGGGAACAGTAAATCGTAAATTCGCCGGCGGGAAAAGAATCAGTTGCTGGAAATGGTCGGAGCTCTCTGCATTTGATTCTCTCTCAATCTCAAGGCTCTCTCTGTATGTAAAATTGATACACAAATTGAAAAGCCCAACGCAACGATCCAACAAGGCCCACTAATTCTGAGTTAATATTGAGATGACTAAAACAAGTTCAACAATTCCAATATTCCATGGTTAACTGAATTTTCTATGTAAGTTATTTCTTATTTTATTTTATTTTTTATGGTAGCATTTTACATATGTATACGAAGACCATAATTTGTTTTCCAAAAAAATAACAGTCTAAAATATATCTAATTCTAAAAATAATGTATTCTACTAACATGTGAACAGAACAATGTTGCAATATAATATATTCTACTAATAGCTCTGTTTCTTCCCGGTGACACCAGCAATATTAACCTGCAAAAGCAAATCGGATCTTCAAAGAATTCATCCTTACTGTTTGTACCGGGGATTACGCAGTTTAAACAAATAAGATTTAGTGGGAAAGAGCGAGCTAAGTTCTTTATTAATCGGGGAAGGCGTGAGATCGTCACTTAAACAAATCGTATTAGAGCTTGTTAGTCCACAGACGAACTAGTAAGCTTAAAATGACGAACTGAAAACCAGACGAATTATATGAAAGATAATAGCAGTTTTCGATGCAAAGTATTGCTCTGGGGGTCTTGTCCGCGGGTCAGGATGATGATCCCAATAAATGCCCTCTCCTTTTATAGGAGACTGTTGACCTAGGAAAGTTTAGGGTTTCCTTCACGAATTCCCGAGATTGCCCTTCTGCGGGAATTAATGACTTGCTTCCAATCTCGCTGGGCCGAGAATGCAACTAACGAGTGTCGTTGGGCCGAGTGGCATATTGGGCATAGCCCATATCCAACAATAGTCCCCCCCTTAGTCCGGAGAGTGGCAGTCTTTCTGCGATCGGCGGGCATACTTAAATCGTTCGTAATATGCCTGCTCGGCACAGATTGTCTCGGTTTGCCTTTGGGGAAGAAATTGCTGTAGTAGCTCTTTTTGTAATGCCAAGCTCGTCCTTCGAGGGACACCGTGAATATCCAACGGTCCTTACTTCGAGCGCGGTATTCGATGAATTTCTGGAAACGGGACATGTCGCAGATCGAGGTGACGGATTACGACAGTGAAATTTCCGTTTTATTTACTTATTTATGTATCCACTCTCTTCTCCCTCTTCTTCACTTCCTCCACTTCCATAAGAAGGTAACTTTCTCTCTCTTTCTTTTTTATTTTTATGCTTTTACTTCTTTCTCTCTCTATTTTTCTCTCCTTTGCTTGGTCATATACCCTTGGAAACCTAGCATCCGCCGCCGAGCTTCCCACCGTGAGATCGCCGATGGTCGGCTCAATACCATCGGATTGTTTGGATCGGCAAAGGTCGGCCGCCACCGTGGATCGTTCAGCTCGGCCTTGTGAGATTGGCCGTTCCTCGTTGAAGCACGCACCCGTCGAGGGTGACTCCGCCAAGAGGAGCTCGGCGCTGCCTCTCAACTCCGTCATACAAAGCTCGGCGCCGGCACTCGATTCCGCCGGCTGCGAGGTCGGCCGTGAAGATGGTTTCGCTAAACGGAGCTCGATCGCCACCGTGGATCGTTCAGCTCGGCCTTGTGAGGTCGGCCGTTTCTCGTTGGAGCACGCATCCGTCGAGGGTGACGCCGTCAAATGGAGCTCGGCGCCGTCTCTTGACTCCACCATACAAAGCTCGGCTCCACCTCTCGATTCTGCCGAGTGCGAGGTCGGCTGCGAAGATGATTCCGTCGAACGGAGCTCGGCGCTTCCCCTTAGTTCCGCCGTACGAAGCTCGGCGCCGTCTCTCGATTACGCCGGCTGCGAGGTCGGCAACCGTGAGGCGAGGTTGGGCAATGTCGACATAGATCCTCCCGATGGTGGAGATCTCCGAGGTCGGCTGGTCGAGGGTGAGCTCGGCAGATCGCATGAGTGGGCGATGGGATCCGCCGGTCGCAAATCTAGTGAGGTCGGCGCGTTTTTGATTTGTTCCAATGACGAGGAAGGAGATCGGCCGGTTGGTTTTGAGCTCGGCGCGAGCAGTGGGGGTCGATCTGACGACCCGAGACTTGGTGGTCGGCAGAGAAGGTTCCGTTTGGGCAGAGCCGAGGTCGGCGTAGAGGCCCCCGTAGGTCGATTTGATGGTTTCAATAACAGTTGTTGTGCGAACGATGCCGACTCTGATGACGGCGATCCCGATCTTATGATGGGAGGTCGCGAGGTCGGCGTGTCTCACAGGAAAGATGGCCGTCTTCCGACGAGCTGCCGACTGCCAACGCACGCGCGTGGTAAGACTCTTGCGGGAATCCGACGCGCTTTCTCCCAAGAATACGGGTTTTATAAAGATGTTTTCGATGACGTTGGTATCGACATTGGAGCAGAGTGTGGAGATCTCGACAGTCTGGCCAACGAGTACAGTTTCGCTGATATTCTTGATTTCAGCGGGGACAGCGACAGTGGTTCTGGTGGGAGTCCTATGGATGTTGTTCCGGCCGAGGATACTGGTCCACGTTCGGCTGTTTTGGGTCTCAGTGCTGCGTCGATTGCTGCCAATCTTTCAGTTGGTCCGGCCGATCACGGTCCTTCGTTGTGCACATCGGATAGTATCGCTGAGATGGCGCGATGGTGTAAGATGCCCGAGGGACTGGTTTTCCGGGTTCCTGAGTCTCACGAACGTCCTTGGACACCTCCGACAGGTTTTATCGCGCTTTTTGAGCATTACTTCACCGAATGCGGTCTTTGGTTCCCTTTGCCGGAATTTTTGATACGTTATTGTGCGAGGCGTAGGATTGCCATTTCTCAGCTTTCTGTGGGAGGTATTCGTAACGCGGTCGGTTTGGCGATGCTTGGTACCAACTGCGGTATAAAAGTTGACGTGCATTTTCTGGAGGAAGCCACCAAGTTCACGAAAGTTAGAGGTAGTCCGGGATACTTCTACACCAGTGCCAGATCGGGTCATCAGATAATCGTCGGGGCTGAGAAAAAGATTCGTCGTTGGCAGCGTTATTTTTTCTTTGTCAAGCGGGACGAGATTTCATTCGACGATCTTGATGTGTTTTGTGCTACCGAGTGGAATATGTTTCCCGGTAGCTTCATAGTTTCTTACTCATACTTGTTTGATTGTCATTTGGCTGGTTCCTGACCTTTTCCTTATTTTTGTTGGCGTCTGCAGATCCTGTCGTCCGTTTGCGCGCTCATCCTCCAGGTTTTTTCGATAATCTCAGACAGATCCGAACACTAGGGGCGCTTCATTGGCCTTCGATTACTCAGAGATCTCGTGAGTTTCCTCCTCATTTTGTTGTATCGATTGTTGCTCTCCTTAATGGTTATTGGATTGTTATACTTCTGTTTTCCTTTTTAGGTCTACCGCGCTTAGGGATGGGAAAAGTTAACACTCGTCTTCCTCGATACGCCGATCAGTTCAAGAAGGCCGTTGAAGCTGGGTCTTCTTTGCGTGCTACAGACACTGAAGTTGCTGACCCGTCGCCGGGTGGAGGTGCCGATCCGCGAGTTGCAGGAGATTTGAGGTCGGCGGAGGTTGGCGCCACCCGTGCTGACAAAAAGGGCTGCCAAGGTTCCGGCTGTCATTCCGCGTGGGCAGAAGTCACGTGGCGAGGCTTCTGATGCTCTAGCGATTGTTGTCGCTGATTCTGGGCGTCCTACTCCATCGAGCAAGAGGGCTTCCCATGGTGAAGTGGTTGTTCCCGAGCCCGAATCGTCCAAGAGATCTAGGAGGGATGGTATTCCGCGCGACACCACTGAGATTGATGATTCGTTCTCCTTTTCTTACAAGACGAAGGATGAGTTGTTCATCAACAACGCTGCTGCTTGTGGTGAACTCGCTAGCAAGGTTCGCGGCTCCTTTGACCCGCTCCCCTCTGTGGGTTCTCTCTACGATCCAGAGCTGTATAGATCGTGGGCTCGGAAACACTTCCAGGTTGGCATTTGTCTTTATGCTCTTGATTGAATTTCCTCAATTATCATCTTAATTCTTTATTCCTTGCGTTTCAGGATGGCGGTGGCGTGAACCGCATGGTCGTCTCGTACGAGCGTCGTATTGCCGAGCTGGAGAAGCAACTTGCTGATTCTCGCACTTCTGAACCATCGAGGAGATCGGCTGAGGAGCTTCGTCAGGATCTCGATAAAGAGCGAGGGGTTTCTGCTGTTCTCACGAAGCAAAATGCCGGTTTCAGGAAGCAAGTAGCCGATCTCAAGGCTTCTCTTGACGCCTCTCACTCTCGTCTCGAGCAGTTCGAGGTTGATCACGCGTTTCAGAAGGCGCAGTTGCAGCAGCTGCAAGCGGAGCGGCATGGCATCGATGTCGAGGTTGCTGGCTACAAGTCTCGTATTGAGAGGATGAGGAAGCATATTCTTGACAACAGAGCAGCGCATGAGTCTCTTCTGACCTTGAGCCAGGTAAGCGGCACCTATGATTGTCTTCAGGAGTTAGCGAAGAGTGGTACGATCGTTCCGTCGAAGACTTTGCTCGGCTTGGAGGCTAATGCGAAGATGTGGGAGGACAAGGTTCTTGGTTTCGATATCGCCGACGTTCTGGACAGCGACCTCGAGGCTCTCCCAGAGACTGCGGTCGTTCCTACGAACCTTCAGGCGGCGGAGGTTCCCGTGATCGTAGGAGAGGAAGTCGTCATAGCAGGAGCACCTGCGAGATCGGACGCTCAGGTTGCTGCCGAGCAGTGACTCGCTTTTATCTTGTTGTTTTGTTAGAACCTATTCCCGTTTGTAACGGATGTTGGGCCGTTTAGGCGATGTATTTTTCTTTTTGAACCTTTGCATTATGATTGGACTTGCTTTACGTGTTGTCTACTGGTTTTATGATATGTGTCCATCGTTCTATGGATGTGTTTTTCGAGAGTTGCGGTATTGATTGCTTTGCCTCGAAAATTGTACTGTTTGCTCTATAAATTGGCCTTCAAGTTGCCCATTTCTCATCATCCTCCTTTCTTGTTTTAAAGATAAATCTCTCCTTTTAAAGGGTAGTTGAGATCGGTAATATGCCTGTGACAACGAGGTCGGCGTGGCTGAGGAGGGCGCGAGAGCGGCTCTCCGTGAGGTCCGACGACGTAGTTTGTTCCGAGATGGAGTTTTATCGTGCTCGGATCCAGAGGTTGAGAGCATACATTCTCGCTACGCGTCGAAAGTTCGAGCGTCATTTCTGGTTTCATCGTGTTGACGGAGTTATCGGATATCTTGAAACTATGATCGACGAGGGATTTTTGGTCCCGAAATGGAGGTGGGATCGTTTGTTAGAGGAGCGCTCTCGTCGTGAGGAGTCAATGGCTGAGGTGGAGATTCCCGTCCTTGAACCGGGCGATCTCGATCCTATTGGGAGCAGGCCCTTTAAAGGTCGGCCCGAGCTCGATGCATGCCGGACTCGGGTCGATATATTGCGTCGTTATATTATCCAGTTAGAATGCACGGACCATTTCTTCGTTGAAAGCAACCGTGCTGAGGGGATTCGCTCGTATCTCGAGGAGATGGCTGTTAGGGGTGCGAATGTTCCGATGGACACGCTGGAAAGTCTGCGGAGGGAGTGCCAGGTCTGGCATGTGAAAATTTGCGAGCTCGAGTTTGATAAACCCTCCGATGCCGATCTGGGGTTTGAAGACTAAGTTTGCACTTTGAGACTTGGTTCGTTTTGTTAGTTTTTGTGTGCCGAATGTGGCTTTTCGTGTTTGGCTTTCGTTGCCTTGTCTTGTGTTTTTCCGGAATAAGGATGTTTATGGAATAAGAATGTTTTTGTGTTTTTCCTATCTTTGGTATCGAGTTGTATTTTACGGTGCAAGACGTCTCCTGGCTTATCCTATTACGTGTTTCGAATACCAAATGTTTAGGGTGGTAGTTGAGATGGGCTCGTCGTACCTTTTAGGTGCGGCTCTGGTGTCCGGCTTACCCTGTGTGTGCCACGAGGTCGGTAAGAGAGTGCAAGTAAGAACTTGGCTTATACAAACTTAACCGCCTGCTAGCTAAATGCGATCTGGGTCGGCTTATTTATGCAGATTATTTCACTGCTGCATCCATGAGGAACGCGTTTTAAATCGTTCCCCTGGCCAGAGGGTCGATGTAAGAGCTGGACATCTCGCAGAGACGGACTCGTTCGAGAGAGCTCGTGTGTTTTGATAGGTTGAAACTTTTGTTTTATAATTTTTTGGTATAGTTGTGCCGTGTGACGGGCTGCCTACATACCCTTAGAAAAGGGATCAAGCCATTCGTAGTTCGTATTACAAAGGGAGAGCTCGGTAGTACGAGCGTTCTTTTTTTTTTTTTTTTTTTTTTTTAGCAAGTTCTAATGGTAATAACTTTTAAGGTTGCCGGAATTCCATGAGCGAGGAATTGGTGTGCCGTCCATGGCGAGCAGCTGGTAGACGCCGGGAGTGACGACCTTGGAAATCAGGTAAGGGCCTTCCCAATGAGCGCCCATTTTTCCTGCGTTGAGCTCGGCCGTGTTTTCAAAGACTTTGCGGAGGACGAGGTCGCCTTCGTCGAAGTGGCGTGGCTTCACCTTCTTGTTGTAATATTTAGCGGCTTGCTGTTGATAGTTATGGATTCGAAAAAGAGCCTTGTCGCGTTCTTTTTCGAGGGTATCGAGGGTATCGAGCATCATCTTAGCATTGAGAGTAGGGTCGTGCACGAGCATTGAGCGTCGTAAGGTAGGTACGCCGATTTCCTCCGGTGCGAGGGCTTCCATTCCATGCGCAAGGGAGAACGGTGTCTTTCCTGTTGATCGGCGCGGGGAAGTTCGGTGCGACCATAGAACGCCATCTAGTTCGTCGGCCCAGAGACCTTTCTTGTCTTCGAATCGTTTCTTTAGTCCGTCAATGATGGTCTTATTGGTCGCTTCGGCCTGTCCGTTGCCCTGCGGGTAGCGGGGGGTTGACTTGCTCAAACGGATTCTCCACTTTGCGCAAAAACCTTCGAATTGGAGCGAAGTGAATTGCGCGCCGTTGTCAGTGACGATCTCATACGGAATTCCGTGCCTGCAAATGATGTTCTTCCACACAAATTTTTGGACTTCGTTTGTTCCGATTTTTGCGTAGGCTTCGCCTTCAACCCATTTGGTGAAATAATCCGTCATAATGAGAATGTATTTCTTTTGACGGGACGCAGGGAGAGGTCCAACGATGTCCATTGCCCATCGCATGAAAGGATATGGTGGAGAGGTCGTTCTCAACAGTTCGGTTGGCGCGTGGATGATCGGAGCGTGGCGCTGGCATTTCTCGCATCTAGCGACGAACTTATCGCAGTCGTCGTTCATGGTTGGCCAATAGTGACCATTATTGCGTATGCGTTGTGCGAGCGCGCGACCTCCTGAGTGATTACCACCGGAACCTTCATGAACCTCTCTCATTACATCGTTGATTTGTTCGGGACCGACGCAAGTCAAAAGTGTACCAGATGCTGTCCAACGGAAGATGTTGCCATCGAGAAGTGTGTAATGCGCGCAGCGAGTTCGAAGGCGTCGGGCCTCCCACTTGTCTGAAGGGACGATACCGTCTGCGATAAAACAACGGATTTCTTCTTGCCAATCCTGTGGTCGCTCGTGAAGTTCAGGATTGGGTTGAGCGTGTGATGATGACGCTCGTTCGTGAGATGGTGACGATTGTTCCTGAGACGACGAGGTTCGTCCTTCTTCGCTGGTTGCGGATCCCTGCTCGGCCGAGCACTCCACAGGTGGCACATTTGCCGGTGGTTCGATGACGAATAGCGTGAATATGGGGTCGCTGTCCTCTGTTCTTTGCTTTTTCAAGACTTGATCGCTGAAAGCCTTGTGTTCGATGAGCTGTTGTTTCTTTTTCTTATCTTGGATGTTGGGCTCGGCGTGCGCGAGGAGATTGATGCTTGGTCGATTGATGCTCTCGACAGGGATTACTCGGCGTAAGTCGGGATCGGAGGTGGATGCGAGGACGGCCAGAGCGTCGGCCGGTGCGTTGTCACTTCGGGGAATTTTGTTCAGCTCGAATTTTGTAAGGGGGGGACTATTGTTGGATCGGCAATGTCGGAGTCGGCGGGCTACCGCTCCTTTGGTCATGGCCGTCTCGCAGCTCCTCATTTGGCTCCTCTCGACCGCGGCGATCAACAGATCCTACGATAATGGACGTCGGGTGGCGTCTGTGGCCGTCGTATTGGTCCTCCACAGAAGGTTGCGCTGGGGGAGGATTCTCGTTCTCGCCGGCGGGACTGCTGTCGTTTCGGCGCTCGCCTCTCCTTCGTTGGAGCCTGCTGATTTGGTTCTGCGAGGCCTCTTGTGCGGCTGCGATGGCCTCGAGCCGTTCGTTCGTTCGTGTTTCCTGGCCATCAAGACGACCGAGAATGATCTGCATCATATCGTCGAGTCTGTTTCTTTGTACAGGTAAGGGAGAAGCGGCGCTGGGGGGAGCGGTAGCGTTGGTGAGAGCGGCGGTTAGGAGGGCAGCGGCGCTGGTAACCAGCTGGTCTGCGACAGGTCCGGCTCCGGCGTGCGCAGCTACGGGAGGCTCGGAGGATGTGTCAGGCGCCGGCGGAGAGACTGTGCTCGGCAGTGGGCCCTCGTCTGGGCTCGGCAGGGACCTCGGCAGGGAGCTCGGCAGGGAGCTCGGCAGGGAACTCGGCAGGGGAACAGTTCGCGTTCTCGTTCGCCCCCATCGCTGCCCCGTTGGTTGCTCCGTTGCTTTGTCGAAGTTTTCGCTGGGGTTCGTCATGACCTTCGAGATTTCGAGAAAGTGAGGATCGTCGGTTTTGAGTCGTTAAAAGAAACGCTTTACTCTTGCCCCACGGTGGGCGCCAATTGTTTGTACCGGGGATTACGCAGTTTAAACAAATAAGATTTAGTGGGAAAGAGCGAGCTAAGTTCTTTATTAATCGGGGAAGGCGTGAGATCGTCACTTAAACAAATCGTATTAGAGCTTGTTAGTCCACAGACGAACTAGTAAGCTTAAAATGACGAACTGAAAACCAGACGAATTATATGAAAGATAATAGCAGTTTTCGATGCAAAGTATTGCTCTGGGGGTCTTGTCCGCGGGTCAGGATGATGATCCCAATAAATGCCCTCTCCTTTTATAGGAGACTGTTGACCTAGGAAAGTTTAGGGTTTCCTTCACGAATTCCCGAGATTGCCCTTCTGCGGGAATTAATGACTTGCTTCCAATCTCGCTGGGCCGAGAATGCAACTAACGAGTGTCGTTGGGCCGAGTGGCATATTGGGCGTAGCCCATATCCAACACTTACTGAGCTTTGGTTGTCACCGTGTCATCTAGCTTTGGCACTGAGTCTCTCCCCTTAGAGCAGCCACGTATCTTGCATATGTTTAACAATCAGCCTAAGGTTAAACTTCAAGTGAATCGACATTCTGAAGCAGAGAAAGAACTCAAAATACATAAAATTCCTAGTTAACACAGAACAACGGGTGGCAACAGAGGTTCTGCAAATGCTCAACTCAACAATCCACCACAACAACAACTCTTAAAGACTCAATCCCGTAGGAGCTTTGCAAAGTAACAGATAGACGATGAATTTCTAGTGTATGAAGATAAAAGAACATTTGACTGTATGAACATAAATCAAAGTTAAAACATCAACAACCAAAGTCAAAGTTCTTACAAACTGATTCATTTCATAGGACACAAAACTAAAAGTCCATACAAAAGGAAAAAAAAAAAAAAAACACAAAAACAGATCAAGATCGATTCACGAACAGAAACTGATTCATGATACAAAAGACACAAAACAGATTCGTGACAAAAAAAAGACACAAAACAGATTCATGAATGAGAAGAGCAGTCTTCAAGAACAAATTCTAGATTAGTTGCAGTTCATAAAATTCAATTCAACAATCATTAAACTGCAAGTGCTTTCACAAATTCAATTCAACAATCATTAAACTGTAGGCAATCGTGACTAGAACCATGGATGGAGCAACAAAAAGAGTTCTTGCAAATGTAATTCAACAGTTTTCATTTCATCTTTATTAAAAACATAAA
The DNA here is from genome assembly GCF_030686135.1 of Camelina sativa. NCBI lineage: Eukaryota > Viridiplantae > Streptophyta > Magnoliopsida > Brassicales > Brassicaceae > Camelina > Camelina sativa. The sequence goes on from NC_141890.1 coordinate 39,599,205, forward strand.
TAAAAACCCTAACACTTGCTTTCATGTGTGGCAGAGAGCTCTCTTTCTAGTGTTATACCATTCTCACTCTACAACGACTTCACATGTGATGGAGCGTCTTGGGATTTTCACGAGCTTCTTCAAGATGCCATTGACATTTGCGCGATCATTCACACGTAGAGTCAGTTTCTTGAGGATTACAGAACTCTCTAGGAAGTACCTTACTATCTTCATTTCTGAAGCATATCCCGAGATGCTGGTTTTGATCTCAAGAGACTTGAGCGAAGATAGCAAACACTCGGGAACAAATGGAAAACTCATTTGATTCATTTCTTCGGAATGCAACTGTTGTGCTTCGTAAAAATCCCATACCTGAGGTTAAAAACAGAGGAGAAAAAAAAGGCAATGAGAAGAGAAGATAGGCAGAACACATTCATAAAGATAACATAGCGTTTAGGAGATCATTACCAAGATGAGGGATTTCAGGTTTGGGCAGCTCCCAAGAAGAGTTAGTAACCATTTCAAATCAGGTACATATATATAAGCATGCAGGCGGGACATATAACTAAACTGAGGCATCGGTTCTAATTTCGAGTAATGAAAGATGATCTGGAACCACAAAGAAACATAATGTGGGTCATATGACTTCCATGATAAAGACAAGACTGTATACATGGATATTGATATGACATATTTACCTTTAAAGTGTTTTGATATACGATCATTTCCTCGACCTTTGAAATCCCAAGCAGAAAATCACGGATGCTACTTCTCCTCGATGAGACGCTTGCTTCACCGAAATCTTGCAAACCAAAATCGAGATTAATATCTAACTTGGCATTGGCACTCAAGCTGTTTATCATATAACTTTCAGCTTGGTCATCATCAATAGTGAATGAGCTCAGCAGAGGAGCATCAATCACAACACCGTATTTCTTACTACCACTTATACAATCGCGTAGGTTTATATTGAGCCTCTTCACTGACAAAGAATGGACCCGAATGCACTTATAATGATCTTGAGTCTCACATCCAACAATCTTCAACTTTTCCAAGACAGGACAACAAGAGATCAGTCTCTCAAAAGTGGCCACTTTGCCGTAATAACAATATTTGAGATGCATAGTCTTCAGACAAGGTAAGAAAACAAACTCGGCATTAGTCATGACCACCTCATGGAGTTTTAAGGACACAAGTGTCTTACAGATACAAAGGCTTGTGGGGATTTCATAACGACCAATGTCCGGAGGACAAAAAAACATCAAGATGTTGGACCCCACGCTTAACTGCAGCCTCAATCCATGAGGTGAGATAAGAGACATCTTCTACATCGGATGCACCATTGTCATCAAAAAGATATACCTTGAGTTTGTTTATGCCTGAAACCCTATTGGAATGGAAAAGACGGTTACCAAGACTCAAAAAGGCATTGAAATTATTAGGGAAATCTCGGATATCCAGTTCCAAACGAGGAAGGCAAAGCCAGAGACTCCTGTGGGATAAAATGCTTGTCTTAACAGCTTTCTTTAGGGGAAGACGAGAAAGAATGTCACATAGCAACGGATCAGGTAACTCGCTTATCCCGTCAAGCTTCACCCTCTTACTATTAAACCCTTTGGAGGAAGAAGCCACCTGTTTCGATTTCCCTCTACCAGCCATTCGTTTCTCAGACATGGAGGAAAATCTGTAAAGAAATAATCATCAAAATTTGAAAATGAACTGGTAAACATAACTCCTCCGAACTTTCAGTTCAAAACTATTCACGGTTAGGAGTTTATAAGGTTTTCTGAAAAAGATTATATATAGAAAATTAGAAATCAACCAAACAAAAAGTCGTCAAGTAAGAAAGAAAGAACCTGCCAGTGTTTTTAGCCGGCAGAATGCAATCACTAGCCGGGGAACTGTAGACCGTAAGATCAAAGGATCAGGCTGAACCCTTTGGAAGAAGCTATCGTCTGTTTTTCTTAATTCTGAGAGTTTCCAATCAGTGACTTCTCTCACGAAACTTGTAAGCAAATTCAAAGGACAATACCATATCAAATCTATTCTCCTCGACATTTAAACTCCAATGTTTTACCAAGTAATAACATGATGAGCTAACTGCAATTTACTTGTGGCTCAAAGCCAAATATCCTCCAGAAATCAACTATGATCACAAACTTAACCTCAAACGAAATGTTCAACAATCTCATTTACTAATTTAAAGAACAAGGACTTCACAAGCGGTAGAGCCTCTTGGCATTGCAACGAGTTCTTTAAGGAAGTCACACATTGCCTTTTTCGTGTAGTAAACATTGAGCCTTAATTTCTCCAGGATTGTTGTATTCTTCAGCAAGTATCTTATCAGCTCTATTTCTCCTTCATACCCTGGGATCGAACGTTTCAATTCCACAAACTTGAGCGATGTTACCAAAGACTGAGGCACTGTCGAAAACATCACCTTTGGATCTATGGATAGGTCCTTGACCAATTCCTACAAAAACAGAGGAAACGAGATTGAGTAGAGTGATACAAAAAAAAAAAAAAAAAAAACTTTCACAGACTACGGGTAGCGTACATCAGAGCTTATATTTCATTACCAATGTGAGAGATTCTAGTTTTGGGCAGCTCTCAAGAATGAGTGGCAAAAATTCAATATCAGATTCAGAAAATCTAGCATTCAAGCGGGATAGGTCTCGAAACTGTAGCACTGGTCCCGATTTCGAGAATAGAAAGATATCCTGGTAACACAAATAAACACGTAAAAATTGTTATGTTTTTTGAAAAAAAATATTCTTATTTGTATATGCTCAAACGTTGAGAAGCATACCTTCCAGGAAACATCACTAATAACTAGATCCCTGACCCTGGAGATATCGGTGAGGATGTCATGAACAAAGCTACTAATGTATGTCGCATAGACTATAAAGGCAACATCAATATCTAGTTTGGTAAAGAAACCCAAATTGATGATCTCAAAGGTCTTTGTTGAGCCAATCTTAATCCTCAAGCATTGGAGTAGAGGAGCATCAATCGAAACTCGGAACTGATGAATGTGGATTCTCTTTAGAGTCTGAGAGCGCACTTGAAAAACCTTTGCATTATTATATAGTGAAAATCTTATGACGCTAAATCTTCAAGAACTGGGGAGCCTGAGATAAGTTTCTCCAAAGTGGACTCATTGGGGTATCTAACGTATTCTAGATAGATGATCTTTGGACAAGGTAATAAAGGAACAAAGTCGACATTAGGCAAAGATTTCTCCATCTGGTGGATAAAACACTCGTTATTACAGCATCCTTGGTAGTAAGATGATCTTCACATTACCCCTTCCTCAGTTTGAATATGATGGTTGTTCATCTATATCATATTGTAATTTATCATATGGCTTTTTAGTAAATTTGTGTATTTTCAATCAATTTGGATAGCTATTTGTTTAATAGAGTATACAATAACTTTTAATTCATTATCATGTATATTAATATTTTTATTATTTTACAGGAATGTAAAATAATATGCAGTTTTATAAAAATCATATGTTATTATGCTATGCGGGTATGTTATTATATTGTTTATAGTTTTGTCATATAGATTACAGATTGAGTAATTATTTATTAAAGGCCAGCAAAATACATCTCTTCATGATCCAGCACGAGCCGTATCCCAAGGGAATATGTTTTACAGCCACTTAGATCCAGATGAGTAATTACCATATTCAAAAATGTCGTAGCAAATATTGCCTAGCTTCCCAAAATTGCACCAACCATTTCACTATTACAAGCAAGCATTGTGAAATTTTATAATGTAAATATCAATAACTCTCATAAATTAATCTCTTTTGTTCAATATAATTTTATAAAAATTATATAATTTTACAACATTTTCACTTATAATATATACATATAATTAATTTAGATGCAAAACCAGTAAACATTTCTCTGTTCTCTAGAGGACATATTCATCATTCCCCCGTTGTAGAGGTCTTAACTGATCATTACTTTAAATTAGTCATTTTTAAAAATTCTCAAACTTAATTATTTACACAATTTTTTTCATGTATTCAATTTTGAACATTAATACAGTTACTCATTATTTGTTTTCTTCTTTTATTTGATCCAAATTTATGATAAATATTAAAATATTTTCTGTTTTACTTTATTTTACTATATCAAAACTCATTATATTACCATTTACTTTTTCCTTTCTATTGTTTTATCCAAATTCACTGTATAAATATATAATCCACCGTAATATATATATATATATAATTGAATGCACTATCCTGAACTAAGAATTTAACATATTCCAATATGTTATGGAATGTATGTATTCGTGAACTTTCTCCTGCGCTGTAGCGCGGATCCGATTGTTATTATATTTCGAATCAATAAATTAGTTCCTTTATTTTTAACTATAATAAATATAGAAAATCTGTATTTGATACTAATAAATAGATTTCATTAAAGGCGAATATTTGTTATCAAATAATAGGAAAGTTTTCGATTTTGACTAAGATAGTAATGAATGAAGATCCGATTAGTGCAATCATTTTTTTTTAATTAAAAACGCCCGACAATTAGGATTACACCAAAAATATACTCCAAAAATATTAAAATAGATTTTATTCTTTTTATTCATAACCAATACTATTAATTATTTAAAGAGCATATACGAACTATCGAAATAATGCACAATGACATACACATAATTTAAAATTATTTAGTAAACCTCATTCCATCCATTGTTAATATATTTTGATAACAAGTGGACCAAGTCGATGTTAGTGAAAGAGTATCGAAATCAAACAAATAATTGTTTGAGTTGAATTGATTGGAGAGAATATTATTGTTTCTATCATTTTGGAATAATGTTAAAAGGTGTTAATTTTTTGAGGAAATTAGCATTGAAGTAGAGATAATTTAGGGATAAAAATTTCCGATTAAAGATTTCATTTGATTAAATATCTGATTTTCGGTAGATATATTTCCGTATACGTTTATTTTGGAATATATATATATCTATAATTAACTACTCTGATTAATTAAGGATTATTTAGATGTTATTAATTAAGGATTTAAAGCACGATCTGATTAGTGCAATCGATTTGTTTGTTTGAATTAAAACCGATCCCTTTTTTAAAAAAGAGGATGACACAAATTTGTTTTTCAAAATTGTTAAGATAGATAAAATTTTAAGTTATATTTATGTGTTAGTTTTGTTAAGTGTAAGATTATATAATTGTATTTGACTATTGTTAATTATAGGATTTAACCTGCAATTCATCGCCAAATAATTTGTTTTCTACACTATCATAAATTATTCAATTTCATATATCTAATCTATATATACATTTTTGGAGACATTCATAAAATAAATCCTGAAAGTCAAACCTATTTACAAGTATGCCATTGACATTAATTATTAATTTAATAAAAATTTGTAAAACTTGGGGTTTGTTCAAAGTACTCTCTCTTACAAATGCCCAAGCTCATTGCTATCCTAAAATTTTGGATCTGAGATTTTAAGGAGTTTTGGATCCGATATTTTCCGAGATCTTACCTATTTAGTCGGTTGAGACCAAAATAAATAAATAAATCAACTTACCCAATTGTAGAAGAAGAAGACACGACCCATATATCTCTCTCTATAACAAAAATTATTATTTAATTTAATTTTTTCATTGCTAACATATCTATATACACATACGTATCATAATAATAACAAAGGAAAACATTAGTATGGATCAACTGAAAGTTTAAAACGTCAAAAATTAAAAGGATTATATGCACAACGAAACTGTATATTCCAAAGTGTCTAATTATAAATAGATTAAACAAACTAAATTACAATGTCACAATATAGTATACGCATATAATTTTAAAAATTTTAAATAATTTCAAATACTTTTATCTATACATTGCAAACCAAATAGACACGTAAAAAAAATCTGTACATTTTATACTACATAAAATTTAATTAACAATATGATATCCTAACTTCACTATAACACGATACACCACAAACATACTACTTATGCACTACATAATATATTGAGTTAACTCTTCACTTAAAATTTATAAAACAATACTTAAATTGTTTAAAACTTAAAAATAACCTCGCGGTGAACCGCGGATGAATATCTAGTATCCTAATATGATAATGTTAGCAAAATATAGAAATAAGAAATTATCCGTGTAACACCAAATTAATGATAATTAAATTTATATGCATATTAATCCAACTCCTGCGCACAATATAACTCCATTGCGTGATATTTTAACTTTGAAGTGTAAATATTCATTATATATTAAAATAACTCAAATGTAAAAGAATCTATATCCAATATACTTGTTTGGTTACAAAAATCTTAAAACAATTTTTAAAATATATATCCGTTTATAAAAATTCAAATCACATCATATGCTGAAAATAAATCTAAAATTTTATTAACTTTATGTATTAAATAGTAATTCAAATAATTAAATATAAGATTAAATAAAAATGAAATAAGAATTATATTTTAATATAACATATTGCCTTAAATTAGGTAGATAGATTTTAGGAAATTTGAAATTAATATTATCAAATAAGAAAATGATTGTGTTTGGTTGTAAGGATTGTAGAGAATTTAGTTGGAATTTGTTTGAATATAAAAATAAACAAAAATGACACAAAAATGTACTCCAAAAATGTTAAGATAGATAGACAAATGTTAAGATAATGTTAAGATAGATAGACAAATGTTAAGATAATGTTAAGATAGATAGTTAAAATAGCGAGTATATGTCAAACTGAGTCTCTTGACGATTCCTGTGAATATAGAACTGTACTGACCTAGATAGAAACCTTGAAAGCGTCTAGATGTATGATTATTATTACCCTGCCTTTGATATAAATATTTAACTTGGGATTACAATCCAAGTTCGAACAGATTCCTGCAATTTGACAATTCTTTAACAAGCCATCAGATAGCAAAAGAGCTTATCCATTAAAAAAAAAAGAGACCTAATTAGTGTTTGAACAATTTGTGGAGATAACCATCAAACTGAAAATAAAGTTGGTAACTAGTGACTATTACATGAGCAGCAGCAACCACCAAGTAAGAAAAACTTAAAACTGCAATATTTGCTTTTCGGCACAACGCCTAATACATCCTCCTAAAATCAACTAATTTAACGACCAAAAAGATCAACCTACCTTAATCGAAATGTTCAGCCAAATATATTCTTAGGAATCAGTGAACAATGGAGTTCACAGACGCTAGAGCATCTTGGCATTGTAAGGAGTTCTTGAAGGAAGGCACACTTAGCTTTTCCGGCATAGTAAGTATCAACCCTAAATTTCTCCAGGATTTTTGAATTCTTCAAGAAATATCTTACTAGCTCCAATTCTCTTTCATACCCTGCGATTGAGCGTCTCCATTCCACAAACTTGAGCGATGATACCAAACACTGAGGCACTGTTGTTGAAAACATCACCTTTGGTTCTGTCTTCTTCTTACCACGCATGGATTCGTCCCTAACCAATTTCTGCAAAAAAAAACGGAAGAAAACAAACTGAGTAGAGAAATATAGACAAAAGATTTTCACAAACAATAAGCATAAATCAGGGTGTTATAGCTATTTCATTACCATAACTAAGGATTCTAGTTTTGGGCAGCTCTCAAGAAGGGTTGGCAACGTTTCAAGATCAAATTTAGAAAATTCAACATTCAAGCGGGATAGGTCACGGAACTGAAGCAGTGGTCCCGATTTCGAGTACTGAAAGATTTCCTGGTAAACACGTAAAAAAAGGAATGTTAAAGTGAGAAACTTCATATATATGCTTAAAGAGAAGAGATGTATACCTTCCTAATACCATTACTAATAACTAGCTCCCTGACCAATGGTATGTAGGTGAGGATGTCATGAATCATGCTACTACTGCATCTCATATAGCTTAAATCAAAATCTAGTTTGGCAGAGGAACCCAAATTGACGATCTGAAAGTTCGTTGTTGAGGAGACCGTAGCCTTCAAAGACTGCAGTAGAGGTGCATCAATCACAACTTCAGCAAACTCACATATATAGGCTGTCTTTAGCGTATGAGAGCGCACTTGTACAACATTTGCATCATCATAAATTGGAGCTCTGGTGATGGTTAAATGTTCCAGAGCTGGGGAGCCTGAGATAAGTTTCTGCAAGGTGGTCTCGTTGGGATACTCATTATTCTCTAAATGCATGAACTTCAGACAAGGTAAGGAAACAAACTTGGCACTACACATGGTTACATAACAGAGTCGTAAGTGAACCAGTGTCTCACAGGTATATAAACTCAGGGGTATCTTCTTATCATATCCATCATAATCAATTTTAAGATGTTGGATCCTACGAGTAGTTACAGCATCAATCCATGATTCGAGATAACTCCTACCAAGACTACAATAACTTAACCGGAGTTTTCGTATCCATGACTCCCTGTGGGAATTAAAAAACCTTTCAACAAAACTCACGAAGGCATCAAACTTTGAGAATTCGTAGGAGCTTAAGTCCAATCCAGGAACAGATTGCCAAAGATATCTCCATCTGGTAGACAAAACGCTTGTTCTGACAGCATCCTTTGTAGAGAGATGATCAAGTATTTCAGATATCAAATGTTCCGGTAGCTGGCTAATCCTATCTTCCTCTTCCTTATGTGACACTTTTACTTTGTCACATATTTTGATTTTCTTCTTTCTATCCACCATTATTGCTCTCTATCTTAACACTAACTAATCTGCATCATCAGAATTTAAGAAAAGTAAAAAAAAAAAAAAAAAAACTGAAGGTAGAGATAACAACCAACTAATCAAGGAAAATAAAATTAGGTTAGGCTTTTCAATGTTTCTGAAGATGAATACAAATCAAGGAAAATAAAAAGCAGAAGAAGGACGCACCGGAGTGGAATTTAGTTACCACCGGCAGATCAAATTGTTACAGGATAAAACTTTTACTGTTTCACAAACCTATTCGTCTTCCTTGACAGTCCTCGTCTCCCCCTGTCAATTGATAATGGACTTTTCCAGTTACTTTACTACTGCCTTTGGAAGCAGGACACGAACGCCTTACCGTTTTTTTATCTCTTACTAGAAACGTCTTGCTGTTTGAATCTCTGACTACAAACGCCTTGCCGTTTTTATCTCTCTGTTTTACAAGAAACAGTTAAAAATCTAATTGGCCCAAACCGGAAATACCCAGTTTTGTTGAGATACTAAAAACTGGTTTAATATAGGTTTTATTTTTTCATGTCCGCTGAGGCTAAGAGCAAGGTTATTGGTGGTCTCTTAGAGGTAGTTAAACATTGTTTGGTTATTTTATAGATTAATTGTATTTTATTTTGAATATAAGAACTCATGATCTCTTAGTTAAAATTTTAGTTAAAATTAAAATTTGGTAGGTTCTAATTTTGGGTCTCTTATATTTGAAAATATTATTTTTTAAAATTTAAAAATTTTAAATAGAATAGAAGTGGTATAAGTGTGTAAACATTTTAGATTTTATAATAATAGAAAATATTGCATTTAATTAATTTTCAAACATACAAAACATAATAAAAACATTAATACATATTACAATAGTGCAATTCATAAATAGAGAGAATGATTAATTTTAATACTAATTTGCTCCAAATTTTGCCCAAATATTCTCAACCAAATCATCTTGCAAGCGTTTAATTTGTTTTAGGCAGTGGCAAAATCAAAAATATTTGGGATCTTTGTTTTGGTAAATAAATAGGCGTTGACAAATAATGTTATCAAATCATGGTATGTATGTTACATTGCAGCCTTTTTAATAGCAAACACTAGAATTTAAGGTAATCGTCATCATCAAATCTCCCTCTATTACTAACTTACTCCTCTGCAACAACAACACCAATCTCTCCTTTCTCAAGCAAATCATAGAAGGCTCTTGTTTTCCTCTGCTCGTTCCAGTGATGCATTTTCCATACCCCACCAGCCGCAAGCCCTAGTGCGAGACCGATTACTAACTCCTTCACAACACTTGGACCTTTCAAAGTTGCATGTGCGATCTTGTGCCCAGCCATCTCTTTACTCACTCTACTCTGCTCACTAAACCAATCAAACATTGCAACAAGGCATCATTAAAATTTAGCACATCGTTCTTCGGATATACACACATAATAATAGTTCTTCAAATCAATTCCAGCCGTAAGAGAGACACTAAAGTATCAACGAACAGAGAGAGTAGTAATACTCAATCAAACAAACACTAAAAGAGATGGAATACTTTCTTCAGCTTTACCACAAAATTGGCAAATGCTATAACTGCAATACTTCTTCTATAGTCTCACAAGTACATGAATGAGGGAATCATAAACATCAACCAAAAACTATGCCTAGAATAAAAAAAGCTTCAAACATCAACAAAGCAAGACAGAGACCTATTAGATAATATTATTTGGATCAGTCAAAGAGGTCTTTGATCAATGCAGGAATAATAAGGGCAACTAACTGATGATAAAGAAGCACAAGGAGACTATATAGGGAGAATTCTAGGTCAGCAATCAATAGTAGAAAGCAACCCCACGCCTTTAAAAATCGACCCATCAGATTTCACAAACAGCACGTGGTGAATCTGGTTCATTGTTGGAGAGTTTGCGGAGCCACAGATACCATGGCTCAAGGCATGGACAAGGGCCCTCTCCGTTACTCAGAACCTGCTCAGACCTTTTACTTTAACATTCATCATCTCCACCACAATGTCATATAAAGAACATCAATTTTAGAGATAACAGAAGCTTTAAAGCAAGAAACTTTCGAAATCCAAGGCAACAACGGAGAAGAAAGGATTCAACCAATTTGATAAAATTCGCTTCTTTCAGGAGAAACCATTGATACAGATGAAAACAAAAAAACAGAGACACTATGAACAAAACACGCAAGAGAAACCGTACACAAGAATCTAAAGGAATGGTTCTATGAAATTGACTAATTCAACATTCCAGTCGGAAGAATCAGAGAGAAACCTGTTCAGATGAGTTTAGCAAATCGAAAATCTAAGAAACAAACTGGTTAACCCATCTCCAACTGAAACTCGATTCTTTCTTTCGCAACTTCTCTCCATTCCCAACTGAATCCAAACCATTCCAGGTCCTTCGATTCCAAACCTTGAAGCTTCTGATTCCAAATTGTTTTCTCGTTTCGGAGATTCATTCGCGAGAGAAAGAGAGAGAGAGAAAGAGAGGAAAAATAATAAAAACTATCTGTCCAAATTTTATTTTTCCTTTTGTATTTTTTGTTCGGCCAATAGAGAGCTGACACGTAGCGTCTCTTAACCCATGATTGAATATACTATATAAAGAGAGATCTTACATTTTTTGTTTTGTTTTTATTTATTTTTTTTCAATAAAACACTAAGGATTCCTCAATTTGACAAACCAGTTTGAGACCATTCATATTCGCTTTGTCTCTTTTTTTTTTACCAATCAATCAAAAAGGACGACGACTTCATATTCGATAGAGCCTGGAGTTATAATTAATTTTAGACCTTACTTTGTTCGTCCAAACAAAAAATTAAGGCCATACATCGTCCCAAAACTCAGCTTTAAAAGTTAATCTGCCATGAACAAAAGAACAAAGTTGGGGATAGTTCTAAATGAATCTTTTCGTTTCATCCCTGATTATATTTGCCTACTGGTACATGAAATACGATTTTAAAACAAACAAACAAAATAAGAAACAACATTGCTTAAATTGGGAGGGCAGTTTGGCAACCTTAATAGTAGTCTCTACAGATGAACGATTAACTTATAGTTGTGGCTACCGAAAACAAAGAGACCAACCGATCCTAAACAAAAGAAAGAAACATAAAACATAAAAGCCTTCAACCTGCATTTCTTGTGCTTCAGCTTCACACAAGTTCTTTCTCTAGTCTTTTACACACACACACATATATATATATATATATATATATATATATCAATATATGACGACTTGACATGTGGTAGAGCGTCTTGGGATTTCCAGGATAGACTTGACTAGGAACTTTTCATACGTACGAAAATGATTCAAACGCAGAGTCAGTTTCTTGAGGATCGTGGAATTCTCTAGGAAGTACCTTATTAGCTGCCCTTCTGCATCATGTCCCGAGATGGTGGTTTTGATATCAACATACTCAAGCGATGATAACAAACACTCTGGCACATAGGAATCGAATCCACTCAGCTCTTTGTAGGGCATCTTCTTAGAGTTGTTATTCCATAACTGAAGTAAAAAGGAGAGGAGAGAAAATAAATAAAAAGATAAAGCAAAATCAGTTCAAAGAGATGACAGATACGATTAAGCGCAGATCATCACCAAGATGAGGGATTTCAAGTTTGGGCAGCCCTCGAGAAAGGTTGGCAACATATTTAAATCAAATACACGAAGAGTTAAATGCAGGCGGGACATGTAACCAAACTGAGGCAGCAGTTCTTCTTTCGAGTATTGATAGATGATCTGAAAACCAAAAAATGTGAGTCAGAAACTGGTTTCATGATAGAACCTTGAAAATGTGATATGTCCAAGAGCATAACAGTCTTATATAAATATATACCTTGAAAATGTCTTTACATATTGTCATATCTCTGACCTTGGAAATCCCAGGGAGAAAACTGTGGATGATACCACTTCTCCTCAATGAAATGCTTGCTTCATTAATATCTTCCAAGCCAAAGGGGAGACCAAAGGGGATAGAGATGGTTTTGGATCTCCTGGTTGGCCAATGGCCATAAATCGTTTATCAAACATAACTAATTTTTTTCTTTTTTGGTCAAACAATTTGCCTTCATTCATTCAATATGGAAAACCAGTGCTAGTACAAAGAAGGAGCAAAGTGCCAAAGTTTGAGACATTACAATAAATGGCAATCCCCAATGCCAAAAGGAAGTAAAAAAGAGTTCATCGATTTTGAATCCAAGAGAGCTATGAAACCAAAAGCTTGGGAGCCTAGAGGCACATGTGAGATCATGGAAAATCGAGAGGCCATCCTCAAGAGCTTCAAAGGACAGATTAGTGGTCATGGTCATTAGACATTGTGACGTTGAGAAAAGATTCAGTGTGTTGGTGTTTACCAGGGTGATATGTACCCGCAATAACAGCACAACAAGGAATCGAGTGACTATGTTGTTATAGTCAGATAGGGGTTGCTTTAACATCCAAAGCATAGGGTTTGGATCATTCTGAGGAATCGCAAGAGAGACAGCTTGGATCCATGTGAAGGAGGTGGTTGGGAGACGATGCTTGAAGTCATCAGATGACCAGCTTGAATGGTATCCGTTAATGAACATAAGGCGTTCAAGATCAAACATACCACTTTTGCTAGAACCATTCAAGGAGCAAAGACCATAAACGCGAATGCTTTTAAAAACAAAATTCAATCCCCTAGAATCAACTAAAGCCAGGTTCCGATCACAATGAAAGAATAGCCAGAGTAAAATTGTTGTTACCTTTCTCTAATGGAGTCTTCAACCATTGAGTAGAGGGTAAAACAACAGCTCTTGACATTGGAGCGACATGGATAATGATAAAGAGGACCTGGGCTTACTAATTTCACCATCTCGAGAAGAGCATATAGATTTGATTCGTTTTTGGGCTAATGGACCTATCTTGAAACCTAAGTCCACTAGGAAAAACCCTAGGTTCCCAAGAGAGAAGTACCATGGGAGTTGATTCTGTCGGTCGCCCGAGTCTTGCGGAGATAGCTGCGGTGCAAGGGGGGCTCTCCGATGAGTGTGAGATCGGCAGGGGTAATTGGTGGCCGCGGCAGGGGTTGTCATTGATAACTATGTCCACTTGGAAAAATCCTAGCTTTAGAACCGATTGCCAAGATGAGAAGAGACTGTGACAGTTGACCGGGAATGACAAAGAAGAGAGCATCTCTGGTGAGTGACAGAACGGTGGGAACAACTGGTGCCTTCGGTTTGATTCGACGATGGGATCTATGTCCACTGGGAAAAACCCTAGATTCACGATAGATTGTCGTAGAGAGGGATGAGTCAATTGGCTTCCCGAGATTTTCGAAGAAAGACTTTCCGGTGAGTGGTAGAACAGCGGGAGCATGCGAAGGTCTTGGTTTAGATTGGGAAAAACTTTTATTAGGGTTTGATAAGAGTTAAAAAGGAGAAAAATTGGGGAAAAACGTGAAGCAAAACAAGCAAAAGGGGCAAAAGAAAAGATAAGCAAGTGAAGGGACGATTGGATCCCGACGCTGGCGAGCAGTAGCTTCACCGACATCGGAAAATGTGGTTGGAGTAGTGTCTTCGATAGTTATGTCTGGGAGAGACTCTTTAATGTACCTTTTTTTAATAAAAAAACCATTTATCAAACAAAACTAATTAGGTTTGCTTTTTTCAACTTAGGTTTTTGATTTTAAACCCTTGTAATTTACTGTATTTTCTCATGTTCAGATGCATATAAATTAAATGCACGTGATTTAGGTTCGGACATATATATATATATATATAGTCATGGTATAATACTAGAGTATGTTTAATATCTTTACTCTTCGATTTTTTTTATCAGTATCCTTCTTAATACCCTGAGGGTTGTTCATTCTTATATTTACATGGAAGACCTGTCAATTGATCATGAGTCTAAATGAAGTGGTATGAATCTTTTGCATATGTCATTGGCTTTTTCAGTCTTTGCCAATATCTATTGACCACGAATTAGTACAATATATTGGCTCTGGTATGTACCTCCTTGGCAAAGAGTCCTTATGGACTGAATAGTTGTTGACGGAGATGGTTACGATCGAGCATGGAACATAGGTTGATGAACAATGGAGAGAAACATGAATGTTTCATGAAAAATTATAGATCATTGAGAGCATTTGTAAGGTAAGGTCATGGCTGAAAAGTGAGAGGGGATATAATGGAAGTCATCCATCACCCTCTCTTTATTTTACTTTTCTTTCTTCCAACTTCTGCTTCAACCTCATGTTATTGATGTTTTCATGTTCATACCCTCTTGGTGATTTAGTATAGAATAGACGTACTCTCCTAATTTCTTAGAAATAAGTTTAATAATTTGTTTTATATTTTCTTCTTTAGTTATTTTCTCATAATCTTTATCCTTGCATGCAAGGTTTAGAACTATCTAATTAAGTATACATTATACGGCTTGGAGAAAGTACTTTGAAGAAAGTGTTTTATCGTTTTAAATATATAAAGTCAATGGTGGTAAAAAGTTTAAATTTTATAAAAACTTGTTAAAGGATTTTCACATATTAATTAAAAAAAATTATGAAAATTTAAATTATGTATCAATGTATATAAAAAATGGAGTAGTACTTTTATATTTGTATAATACTATAATCACATATGATGGTAAACTGATAATCTAAATTAATGTTCTTAAAAACAAAATTATCAATCGTTACATATTGGGCGTAGCCCAGATTATCTTCTAATATCAAACTAAAATATACTCATAAATAAGAACTAAACAAAAACATTAATTTTTAAAATGAAGGGAAATTTTTAAAACTAGTTACTCAAAATAATATACAGTATTATGAATTCACCAAACTACTAATCATATTAAGAAAACGTATACAAGTAAATTATTTAAACAAAACAATTTACACCAAACAACCTATAGCGACTTTGATAACTATGTAGACAACGTGTATTGCTTATATCAATAAGTTATCATATCCAATCTAACATTATTAGTTCCCTTAGTACGAAACCAATTATGTTATACGAAAATTAATGCCGCATGCGTAAGCATATATCAAAAATGACAAAACCAAACTTATATATCATTCTCCCGGCCCATACCTAAAATCTTGAGAATAACACAAACAATAGAGTAGACTGTATTCAGTCATTCTAAATTTGCTGCCGATCTTTTCACAATGTCGCTACGTACCTATATGTTCAAAAAATATGTCTATAACGATGAATTGCGGCATCGGCTAGACATGCCAAATGTTAGCTAATTGGTTACTCGTG
Organism: Camelina sativa; assembly: GCF_030686135.1. Classification (NCBI taxonomy): domain Eukaryota; kingdom Viridiplantae; phylum Streptophyta; class Magnoliopsida; order Brassicales; family Brassicaceae; genus Camelina; species Camelina sativa. Next base: position 39,615,138 of record NC_141890.1, read on the forward strand.
ATATGCGTAATTAACTATTCGTTAAAAATGTTTTTAACTAGGCAATTAGATACATATAGGAGTATCAGTGACACTAGTCTTTTAGAAGAAAAGTGAATGAAACATATTCACATTTGCATTAAAATTAAAAAAAAAAACAAAAAAACAAAAAAAAAACAAAAGGTGACATATGGATGTAAATATATAGAGATAGTTCTGTGAAGCTCATCTATGGCTTTGAATGGAGAAGGCATATCATGCAGAGTAGATCTAGTAGTTCAAGCAGAATAAAAGTATATCAAATATTTAGTTGTTCAAGTGCAGATCAAAAGTGAACAAATCAGATCTGCATGTATTTCTCCTGCATTTATCACAAAAAGACAAAAAAAATTGAACTGCATAAAGATGAACTGCAATCATTTTTAAAAATTTAAAAAATCTTGAATGATAACTTAATGATAGAAAAAGTACATAAAAGGGTGAACTGCTATTTTTCCATTCAAAGGGTATATATGCACAATAAATCTTATCACTTTACTTGTATATATACGAACGTAAGTTTCAGTATAACTGATTCACCCACTCTCACTTCCATAAGAAAACATAAGACAAAGAGTTCTTTCTTTCCAGTTTCCAATATTTCATTTCTTCATAAAAGCCATTTATTTAAATTTCATGTGTCTTTACATTTACCTATGTTTACGCTAATATCATATAACAAAGCAATATTATCAGTTATCTAACTTTCCAAATACTTCAAGACCTGACATTAAAATTATTAAAAAAATGTTTCAATGAATGCTTGCTTGATTCACAATCCCATCTTTAAAATAAGTTGCTGAATCTTGAAGACAAAACAGCCAATTACGTGCACCAACGAGGACGACATTTAAACGACCCATCTTATTATGGTCTTAATAAACTAACCACGTTTTGCAAAATTAAATTTACAAAAAGAAGTATTATATAACTGTTAGGTGTTCTTCTTTTGTCAATGTAAAGATTGAGAGAAATCAATTTTGGGTAGAAAGAAGTTGTGAACTAACTAACTACCTTACCAATAAGCCCACATGACCATGATGATGATGATGATGATCGCATGTACCTCCACCATCACTGTGATGTGAGAAGCTTTTGTTTCCCTCCCATTTCTCTATATTAATGCTACTTCCTCTCCAAAACCATCCCTCTCTCTCTCTCTCTCTCTCTCTCCCTACCACCAATTTATTCTCTCTCCCTCTTAACTACTGACTCGACTCGGGTCTTGACCAGGTCTGTACTATTTTGGATCGAACAATTCGTATAAGCTTTTTTAGATCTGTCTTGAGTCTGATCCCTGTTTTTTCATCTTAAAAGTTTCGATATTTACGAGGAGGGTTGCGTAAAAATCGAAACTTTTTTTGTTTTTTTTTTGTTTCTTTTCTTCAATCCTAGATTCGTTTAATGTAGTGATGAGATCTGTGTGTTAGTGATTTAAGAAATCGGAATTAGTGTGAAGTAACCTGTTCCTTACTCTGTTCGTGTTCGATTCAGGTTCTGAAATAAGAACAATTTATATAGCCAGTGGCATTGCCTTGTGGATCTGATGATAATTGTCTCTATGTTTGTTGTGATTCTCAGTTTTTGAGCTATGGCAACGGGACAGCTTTTTTCTCGGACCACACAAGCTTTGTTCTACAACTATAAGCAGCTTCCTGTTCAACGAATGCTCGATTTCGACTTCCTTTGTGGTAAATTTAACAAATTGGAGTGTCTAGATTTAGTTGACTGAGATCAATGTGACCGTTGAGATTTTGTTGTTAAAGGATCATTTGCTTTGTGACAGGACGTGAGACTCCTTCTGTTGCTGGAATCATTAACCCTGGTTCTGAAGGTTTTCAAAAGCTCTTTTTCGGGCAGGAGGAAATCGCTATCCCTGTTCATGCCGCGTAAGTTTATAAGCATGTCTCCGAGAGAAACTAACGATGTGCAAATCTTGTTTTTAACTTTGTTTCTGTAATGCAGCATTGAGGCAGCATGTGCGGCCCATCCGACCGCAGATGTATTCATCAACTTTGCATCTTTCAGGAGGTTTGTATGAGAATTTCATCATTTCATGGAACAAACGCAGCATGGCTCTTTGTGATAGTTTAGCTAATGTTTTTATTACTTCTTGTTATCAATAGTGCTGCTGCTTCATCCATGGCTGCTTTGAAGCAGCCAACTATTAAAGTTGTGGCAATTATAGCTGAAGGTGTTCCAGAATCAGACACTAAACAGCTGATTGCTTATGCTCGTGCAAACAATAAGGTGTGTTTTTGTGTGATGATTAGCTTCTGTTAACCGTTATGGTAATCAGAAGTTGTGAGACTGATTTGGTTGGTTTAGGTTGTTATTGGACCGGCTACTGTTGGAGGTATTCAAGCTGGAGCCTTTAAAATTGGTGACACTGCAGGAACAATTGATAACATTATCCAGTGCAAGCTATACAGACCTGGATCTGTTGGTTTTGTCTCCAAATCTGTATGTGCTGAATTTTCAGAACTTTATAATCTGCCTAAAAGCTCACGTTGATGTCTGAGAGTTTTATTCATTACTCTTCTTTTCTCGCAGGGTGGAATGTCTAATGAAATGTACAATACTGTTGCCCGGGTGACTGATGGGATCTATGAAGGTGAGTTTTGATGTAAGATAATCTACTAATGACATATTCAGCTGAAGATTCTTAACTCTGTTGTTTATTTGGGGCTTGTTATAGGCATTGCTATTGGTGGAGACGTGTTCCCAGGATCCACTTTATCTGATCACATCCTTCGGTTTAACAACATCCCACAGGTATAAACTAATCTTCAACAGTTTAACATGTTGCTCGCTGAAACGGTCCTCAGCGGAATGTTACAAATGGTTTCACATTTCGATCATTCAATTCATTTATGCCTTATAATTCAGTAAACTATATTGCAGATTAAAATGATGGTTGTGCTTGGAGAGCTTGGAGGAAGAGATGAATACTCTCTTGTTGAAGCCTTGAAACAGGGAAAAGTCAATAAACCTGTGGTTGCTTGGGTCAGCGGAACTTGTGCACGGCTCTTCAAGTCTGAAGTACAGTTTGGTCACGCAGTAAGTGGCACGAAAGAACCTATTAAGCAATGCCCTTTTGTCTGGTTTCCGAATTAAAAAAAAATTGTTGACCATGATTATATATAGGGTGCCAAAAGTGGTGGCGAGATGGAGTCTGCACAAGCGAAGAATCAAGCTCTCATGGATGCTGGAGCTATTGTTCCCACTTCATTTGAAGCCCTTGAATCTGCAATCAAAGAGACTTTTGAGAAACTGGTCAGTTCCCCCGTGTTCTTCGTTAGTATACTGACAACACATTGTCCTTTATTGCAATCTTATGCGTTCATTCAATTCCTCCTAAAAGGTTGAAGAAGGAAAGGTCTCTTCTATCAAGGAAGTCATTCCTCCACAAATTCCAGAGGATCTCAATTCCGCAATTAAGAGCGGGAAAGTTCGGGCTCCTACTCACATAATCTCCACCATCTCTGATGACAGAGGTATTGTTTTGGATACTATACCATATTCATATGCTCTTTTCTACTGAAACAAAGAGTACTGGAAGAGTTACACTAGATTCACATGCCTCTTTAGCTCGTTTTTCTGATACTTGACAACAACGTGCCACATATTAATTTGCAGGGGATGAGCCGTGCTATGCCGGTGTGCCAATGTCTTCTATCATTGAACAAGGCTATGGAGTGGGTGATGTTATTTCTCTTCTATGGTTTAAACGTAGTCTTCCTCGTTACTGTACAAAATTCATCGAGGTACTGATTTCTCTCTTTGCTTTTTAACATATTTTTTCTTGATATACAATGTTCTCATCTCTCTCTATCCCTTCATACATATACACATTTGCATAGTGAGATTTGACTCTGGTCTCTGCCACTTTTGAAAATTGCTTTGAACTAGATATGCATAATGCTGTGTGCTGATCACGGTCCGTGTGTCTCTGGCGCTCACAACACCATTGTAACAGCAAGAGCAGGCAAAGACCTTGTCTCAAGTCTTGTCTCTGGTAAGTCAACATCTTTTTACCCAACCAAACACAAAAGTTTTCTTTGTTGTCCAATATTCTCAAAGACTGTTAAAACCTTTCAACAGGTTTACTTACCATTGGTCCTCGATTTGGTGGTGCCATTGATGACGCTGCTCGATACTTTAAAGACGCGTGTGACAGGGTAAAACACTATTTTATTTCCCCCAACGGCAATTGCAATTGCCAGAGAGAATATAAATTTTTGGATCTGATCTCTCTCATTGGTTGCTTGTTTCAGAATCTCACACCTTATGAATTCGTGGAGGGAATGAAGAAGAAGGGAATCAGAGTCCCTGGGATTGGACATAGGTAGAAAACAGAACATTGCAAGAAATAAACAAATCTGCACCCGTTTGTCTTGTCTGAAACATGTTATCTTCTTTTTGGTAGGATCAAGAGCAGAGACAACAGAGACAAAAGAGTGGAGCTGCTTCAGAAATTTGCTCGGTCTAACTTCCCATCAGTAAAGTACATGGAGTACGCAGTGACAGTAGAGACTTACACGCTCTCGAAGGCAAACAACCTCGTACTCAACGTTGATGGAGCCATTGGATCTCTCTTCTTGGACCTTCTAGCTGGAAGTGGGATGTTCACCAAGCAAGAGATCGACGAGATTGTTCAGATTGGTTATCTCAACGGTCTCTTTGTTCTTGCTCGCTCCATTGGTTTGATCGGGCACACTTTTGATCAGAAGAGATTGAAACAGCCACTGTACCGTCACCCATGGGAAGATGTGTTGTACACCAAGTAAACTCATCGCATTCTATTTTTGTTATTATTTTAGCTTTTAACATTCTTCTGAGAGATGTTACTGAAAAAATGCATATCTATATGCTCTTCTTCTTCTCGTATGTCTCTTTTGTTATGATGTTTGTTTGTTTACTCCTTCGTCCATTTATCTAAACTTTCTTTGTCTTTCTTCCTCTGTTTACACCCAAATCAACAATTTTTGGGATTCTTACATACCAAAAGTTTTTTTCTTTTTCTTTTTGAGGTTGAATTTATATGGACAGAGCTTATCAGTTGAGATCTCACATGTTCATAAACGAAACCAATCCTGCATAACTCGAAGTTCTCCATCACTTGATGAATCTGGACAATCTAGTTCTGAAACAGAGGCTCCAGTCCATTTTAAGAAAAATGCTTGTGACGGCTTAAACTTTCCTAATTCTCTCTAAAGAAACAAAACGTTAAATAATGGTATCCTAAGGTAGTTTTATTTTCTTTGAGAGTAAAATTTGTTTAAAATTTTGACAGTTAAATCTATATCATATACAAAGAGATACAACAACTTTACTTTGGCCATTACCATTATAGGAAAATTGGTAATTTCATATTACCATTATAGGAAAATTGGTAATTTCATACTCCAGGGATATGTTCAATTCCTACACCATGTTTAATACTGTGTGAATCCATACATTAAATTTAATAAAATTTAAATTCACTGCCCAATTCGTAAAACAGTGTTAAAACATACATAAGCCTTAACGGTGTTAAGAAACCGTCAACGATTGCTTACGTGGACGCCACATATGAAACGACGTCGTTTTGAGAAACAAAAGAAAGAGCTTCTTTTGGTTAAAACGACGTTGTTTCTTTCTTTCTGTTTTTTTCTTCCCACTTCTTTCCCTCTCTGTTTCTTTCCTATGGAGCTATGCGTCGGCGTTTCTCCCAATAGGCTCCCCTTGTCGAAGTCTCCGGCGGTGGAAGAAGATCCTTCGGTTTCGAATTCGCTCATGGTGGCGTTCAAACGCTCTCAGGCAAATCAAAGACGGCATTCAGAGTCTTATCACCTCCAGCAGATCCACGCCAGTAACGGCGGCGGATGTCACCTCCAGCAGATACATGCCAATAACAGCGGCAGATGTCAAACGACGGTTTTGAAAGTTGAGTTGAAGTATTTTGTACAGTCGATCCTCGACGATCCGATTGTGAACCGAGTCTTTGGTGAAGCCGGGTTTCGGAGCTCCGATATCAAGCTTGATGTGCTTCATCCTTCGGTAACGCATTTCTCTTCTCGCTTCTCTCGAGGTCGTTGTCTGTCTCTCTTCCTCTGTAATCTTTCCAACTCAGATCCGAATGGTGACTTCCCGTTTAGTGGAAACAGTGGTTTTGATGAGAATTCTCGGAGAATCAGAGAAGTTTTACGCCAGAAAAAAAAAGGAGGAAGAAAAGAGAAAATGACGTCGTTTTAACCAAAAGAAACTCTTTATTTTGTTTCTCAAAACGACGTCATTTCATATGTGGCGTCCATATAAGCAGCCGTTGACGGTTTTTTAACACCGTTATGGTTTATGTATGTTTTAACACTGTTTTACGAGTTGAAGCAGTGAATTTAAATTTTATTAAATTTAATGTATGGATTTGCACAGTATTAAATATGGTGTAGGAATTGAACGTACCTCCTAACTGGTGTATGAAATTACCGATTTTCCACCATTATACGAAATATCTAGTAGTTGACTTCCAAATTAACCATTTCAAGATTCCAATAGCATCATCAAAAAAAATAATTTTGAATTGATGAATAATTTGGATTTAATTGTCGAAAGTGAATTGTATATTGGTTGCTCTTGCATGCATACTTAGGTCACATTCACATATCTTTAAGTTAGCGTGGGATGGTCATCTATACTATTATTTGAAAAGCTACTTTATAAAACATAACATTGTTGTGTAAGAAATTACATACCCATACCCATGTCATTTGGTTGTAAGATTATTTAAAAATTTCTCATTAAAAGTAAAAAAATGTAAATAAAGTTTAAACTAATAATATACACAAGAAGCTTTTGTTTCCAGAAGATTAATCTCAGATAATATATTTATCGCTCATGAAATGATTCATACTTTGAAGACTAATCCAGATTGTAATGAAGATTTTATAGCCATTAAAACAGATATGTCTAAGGCATATGATCGAGTGGAGTAGTGTTTTTTGGAGAGCTTATTTTCTCGTCTTGGCTTTGATCGAAAATGGATTGATTTGATTATGGCTTGTGTTAGATCTGTCTCCTATTCAGTGCTGTTAAATGGGAAATCATATGGTTTCATTCAACCGTCTAGAGGTATACGTCAAGGAGATCCTCTTTCGCCTTCTTTGTTTATCCTCTGTGCAGAAGGTCTTGTTAACACTATGAACAAAGCTGAACAGGAGAAGAGAATTTCGGGACTAAGGTTGACAAAAAGTATCCATAGGTTCAGCCTTTATTGTTTGGTTCAGGATATAATTATCTCTGCATCTCTGCATCTAGGTAGTGTTTTTAGATGCTTTGAGAATAGATGCTTGAACTTAGCATTTACATTGACCAGACTCTTATCAAAACTCTTTTCTCCATCATTTAACATCAGAGTTGTTCCTTGAATGTTATTACTAGCATATTGAATTACCATACGATTAAGCAAAACCAGTCTTCACAAGCTTAGTTTAGAATCTTGAGATTGTTGTTTGAGAAAGATTTTGGATTGATATGCAGGATCAGTTAAGGCGTGAAAGCAAGAAGAGCCAAAGTGGTGGTGATATGCATAATCTTGATTAGGCTGCAACACAACCTGCAAGCACAGAGCTTCCTTCGACCCATCCGATTCGTCTTGGCCTTGCTCTCAACTTCTCTGCTATCTACTACGAGATCATGAACTCTCCTGAAAGGTCTCAATCTAAAACATCAATTAATACATATACCATCAAGTGTCTTCATCGTCTGATTTCTGAAACCCACAGAGGTAACAGATTAAAACCATTAGCACAAAGTGAACCTACATCTATGAGATACTATAATCAATCATGAACATATTTTCCAAAAACTATATTTTCAAAAATAAGAGACTCAAAATTATATCCTACCATTGGAGGGGATAATTTTAATTAGAATGTTAAGGGTTCTTATATTATAAACAGTATCTTATATATTCATTAAAAATTACAATAGTACATAAGAGACTGGAAATTAAATCCCACTGTTGGCCTTGCTCTTAGAGCATCATTATTGGCTGAATGTTTTTCAAAAAAAAACAAAAAAAATATTTTTTTTACAAATTATTATTATTTATTTATTTTTTAATTTTTGTTCCACTGAACAAATGATACATGTCTTATTTGGTCTGAGAATCGTTTCTCAAGTGACTCTGGGAAGAAACGTTTCCCTTCTTTTTTTCTCTTCTCTCTTTTCCTTTTTTTATTTTTTAATAAGAATATTTGAAAGAGCATCTCCCAGTAATGATGGTCTTATGCTCTTTGTAATTTTTCAGATTCTCTTTAATTTTTAAAAAAATTCTATGAAGACAAGAAAATAATTTAAACTAATAAAATATTTTAAATAATTATTAGTTTCCAAATAAAATAATACACTTTCTCTCTCTAATTTATTATGGACAAAAATTAAGAAATATTTTTTAAAAAAAATTGTTAACTAATCAAACTTAAAAACTAAGATTTGATATTATACCATATTATATATTTTAATTATTGTATTAATTTGTAATGAAACAACTCATGTTTATAGCACGTTTGGTTGTATTCATTGTGAATTTTATTCTTGTTCTGTTGATATACCTTTATGGCTGTTTCCAACATTGTATCATCCAAACATTGATTCAAGTTAATGCAAGTAATATTTTGACCCAAAAAAAAATTATTATTGTATAAATTTCTTTTCATAGTACTTTTACATTTTTATTAAAAATTTGTTCCTATTCATATTTTCTTTTAAAACTTTTGAAATTTTGTAAAATATTTGTCGGTATAAAGAAAGATTCTGAACTAATTATGAGTCTCTGTTCCTGTTAATATTTCCTCTTTATATACTCCAGACTACACTTAGCACTGAAACACAAATTTTTTAAAACAGACAAAAAAATATAGATGTTTCCGTTGTAAACAAACATTTTCATATCATTATATTATATTTCATAATTTTACATTACTTAATAACTGATAAAATTTGTTGGAATAGTTTATATTTTAGTAAAGAAACTGTAAATGAGGTAATGTAAATAATTTTTGTTTACGGTAAACTTATAACAAAAAGACATGAATTTGGTAGCATGAAAGCTAGCTAAGGTTATCGATCCCATATTCTTAAATCTTAATATATATATATATATATATATATATATATATATACACACACTACTCCTCGTGGATATGGGAGCAAATTAAAGTTTATAGACAAACTTGACATGCCATGAGTCATGCATGTCTATATCTAAACCGTGATTTGTCCTTCGAAATTGTTGGTGATCTACCAAACTACCAATGTGTAGTCCAATATCATGGCCAATATATTAATATATATTACCAACTCAAAGAATCTATAACCTCTCGGTCCTCTCCTCTGTTTATGGATATAGATGCGTCGACGACGTTCTTTACTTTAACACTACTTGTATATGTGGCAATATAACAACCATCACTTTAACACTATATTATTTTTCAAGTGATTAGGTTTTTTATTTTATTTTGCATGGCTAAATTCAAATTATATGACATAGCATCCCACCTTTGCCCTCATTAGGTCAAGGACCCGGTCCTTGTTTCTATTTTCAGACACGTAATTTGTTTGGTACCATACTCGTTTTTTTTTACCAACTACTCTATAATCTTATATGAGTATAACATATACAATATCTACATATATATGGTCACTTATCTACAAAGATAGATACTAAGATACATATAAGGCCCAAATACATACTTAAATGGGATCTAGTTGTTTCCGCACCACTCACCACAGATATTAATTTTTGATTAGGATGGGTGACGAACTGTCCTAAGTATCCGTGACTTGATTTTTCAAAGTGTTGGTTATAAATGAATATTATGTGTAGATTTTACAGTGACATTATTGCGAGTCTTAAACACATGTAACAAGAATGGTCACCGGATTATCCATACTCATATATCATTGATGTATTACCAAAAAAAAAAAAAAAGAGAAAAAGAAGAGAGAGTGGGAAAGATTTGACATTTGGAGCCAATAAGAGCTCAAATGCACGCAATCACAAAAAATTAAATTTAATTGTAGATGAGGTGTATTCATTGTGTGAATTAATTTAAGCATGTTCATTGCAGTGAGAACGACGTTAAGATGCATGCCAAAGCTAAATCTTATAAACATACTCCCTCTTTTTCATAATACACGATGTTTAGAGAAATATTTTTGTTTCATAATATAAGATGTTTCCAACTTTCTATGCAACTTTTAGATTAAGTTTATATTTTATATTATGCAGGTTAAACTTTTTAAAGGTAACTATTTATTAATATACGTGTACTTATTAAAACATCCTATATTTTGAAACGGAGAGAGTATATTCGTAGTACAAAAAAGAACGTCGTCGACGTATAACTTTTTTTTTAATGAGAAAACAGATATATATATATATATATATATATATATGTTGGGTACACTGATACAAAATTCAAGTATATATACTATATATCATAGGAAAAAAAATTAAAAAAATAAACAAATAAATATCCTAGATTTTTTGTTTTTTTGGGGTTAATTAAAAAACATCTTAGATTTTTTTTGAGTATACAATTCACTAGTTTTCCGGGTGATATGTAAATGCATGCATGTATCTATCTACTTTTGTTTTGAAAGACCTCTTACAAAAACATGTTTGATTATCTTAGTTTATCAAAGTAGCTGCATACTCTAAATTAAAAGATTCTAAAACGGAAGTGTTTATTACAAATTAAACTAAGCTATAAGGAAAATAAATAACTCAATAGAAAGAAAAAAAAAAAAGGAAATAACATGAAGGACAAAAAAAAAGTTTCACATCGATGATGATTTTGTACGGTCATAGTGAACAAAAAACAAAAAAAAGTAGTGCAACCAATGGAAGACTTTAAATTTGAGCTTACCAAAAAGATAACTTTTATTTTGTTGTTGCTTGAGCAATTAATGGAATGGGGTTGCATGCAAAAATTAATTGCGTGGGGTCTTCTATTTAATGATACCTCCTTTAAGATTAATATCATAACACTAAAATGAATTATGAGATTTTTAACTAATTTAGCGTAATTTTGATTTTTGTTATTTTTTTTATCATATACTAATATATTTATTTATAATTTTGTCCTTTACGAATTATTAATTTTTAAAAACAAGTCATCTTTTTAGGGTCAAAATATAGGCTGCCTATAATAACACTGAAGACAAAATCAATCTATTTCCATGTTTTATCTGTTTTTTTTCTTTCCAAGTCTTCACTTTTTCTTTTTTTTTTAGTCTTTCAGAGGAAAAAACCAAAAAAAAAATAAAAACCTGCTTAACCCAATCAAGCAGCCAAAATTTTAATTTAATTAATATTTGATCACACCACTAATCCAAACAAAAGCTGCCTAAAATCTAAATTCGAATCATTAAAAAAACAAGTGATTAACTTTGTTTGTTTATTTTAGAAACAAAGATCTAGATTATTTAATTACATAATCTCTCCACTATAAACAAAACAAAAAATAAAAAACACTGTTAAAAAGTTAACACAACAATAATTAAAACAAACTGAGAAACCTAAAACAAGAAAAAATAAAAAAAGGAATCAAAAACTTAAGAAAGATAAGCAAAGAAGTTTTCCATCATTTGTTGTTTGACTCTCTCCAGAAGAAATTTGTTTTGTTTCTTTCTTTCTTTCTTCTTCAAGCTTCTCTTATCACCATTTCCGCCGTGATTCCAACTACTCAGATTTGATCTCTGTCTCCCTTCTTCATACTCTGCACTGGATTTGATTTGATTTTGATTTCCGCAAATGGAGAAGACGACTCCACCGGCGGAGGAGCTTCTGAAGAAGATACGAGAGTTAGAAGAGAGCCAAGAGCATCTGAAACGTGAGATGACGAGGCTTAAAGTATCGGCGGAGATGAAGCAGCGTTCGCATTCAGCGTCGCCGCAACGCCCTGTGAGGAGACACAGTGGAGATGGTACTCCGATGTGGAGAAAGAGCGGTGCGGCTTCGTTTCGTCACGCTTCTCCGTTGCGAAAAGAGAGCCATGCGAAACTTTCCGGCGGCGGCGGCGGCGAGGGACAATCGGCAGGCAAGTTCACCGATAAACAGTATTTGAATATTTTGCAGTCTATGGCTCAAGCTGTTCATGTCTTCGATCTAAATGGCCATATTATCTTTTGGTGAGTACTCGTTAGATTTTGTTTTTTTGAATTTTTCATTGGATCGATGAAGGGATTTGTGGATTTTTGATTCGTATAGTTTTTGCTTGTAATGTGTTTTTAGTAGCTGATGTATGTCCCAACTGATATTCAGATTCAAAATTCCAGGAACTCAATGGCGGAAAGGCTTTATGGCTTCTCAGCTGGAGAAGCACTTGGGAAGGATCCGATTGATATTCTTGTTGATGTTCAGGATGCTTCGGTTGCACAAAATATCACTCGGCGTTGCAGCAGCGGAGAGAGTTGGACTGGTGAGTTTCCTGTCAAGAACAAAGCAGGAGAGAGGTTCTCGGTCGTGACTACCATGTCTCCTTCCTATGATGATGATGGTTCTCTTATTGGGATCATATGTATCACAAATGATTCGGCACTCTTTCAAGACCCGAGAGGTCCTCCAGCTAAGACTAGGGGGCAAGAAGGGGAAACGAGCTTTAGTCGAGTGACTAGTAGTGTTGCATCTAAGCTTGGTCTTGACTCGAAAGAGGCTGTTGTATCGAAACTCGGCCTTGATTCTCAGCAGCCTATACAAGTTGCTATAGCATCGAAGATATCAGATTTGGTTAGTCTTATTGTGGGTTGCATATACTCTCTCTCATCTTTTAGTATACTGTTGTTTGACTAGTGTAGTCAAACCTTGCAGGCATCTAAGGTGGGCAACAAGGTCAAGTCGAAAATACGAGCTGGTGATAGTAATGCTTCACACCTTGAGGGTGGGAGTGGGGACAGTCATCAGTCCGATCAGGGTTTCTTCGATTCTGCTTTCTTTGAGCGGAGGGAAGATGCAGCAACAAGTGGTGCTAATACACCGAGGGGTGATTTTATTCAATCTCCTTTTGGTGTATTTTTGCGCAGCGATGATAAGGCTTCTTCAAAGCCTTTCAGAGATTCCAGTGATGAAAGTGATGGAAACTCTATTATCCCTAAAACACTGACCTCAAAAGCTGAAGAGTGGATGTCAAAGAAAGGATTATCATGGCCATGGAAAGGTAATGAAAGGGAAGGTTTGGAAGGAAGGCGTGGTCATTCTGTGTGGCCTTGGGTGCAGAACGAACAACAAAAAGAACAAGCTTATCAAAGTAACTCTAATCACAGTGTCAAGTCGGAAAGCCAGGCATGTGAAAGTATTAAGGCTTCAAGTAATGAGCCTATGGGGTATTGGTCTTCCCCTGTTAACGTGAACAGCACTAGCAGTACTAGCAGCTGCGGAAGTACCAGCAGTAGTGTTATGAACAAGGTCGATATGGATAGTGACTGCTTGGATTATGAAATCTTATGGGAAGATTTGACAATTGGAGAACAAATCGGGCAAGGTGATGTACTCCTTTCCGAGAGATGACAAAAAAACATATCCATCCTTCAAGACATCTGATGATTTATGTGGCTTTCTTGTCTCTGTTCTGCTAAGATGCTAAGACAGTTTTCCTTTTTACACATGCAGGTTCATGTGGAACTGTCTATCATGGTCTATGGTTTGGATCTGTACGTTCTTGCTTTTTGTTGATGTTGTAGAATATGCATCATCGATCCTTACAAGCCCCCATGAGAAAATCATGAACAAAGAGACGCTTACTGAGAGTTGCTACTGTCACTGCAGGATGTGGCTGTAAAGGTGTTTTCCAAACAAGAATATTCAGAAGAAATCATAACATCTTTTAGACAAGAGGTATTATGTTTTCTATTATTTCTTTAAGATTGGTAACAGACAACTGATATTTTTATTTGGTTTTTAGTGACACCTGCCTTCTCTCGTTCAAATTTCTGTTAGAAAAATTATTCCCTAAACATATCACAATTTTCCCATCTGAAATCTTCTTCCGAACTGCATATACTACCTGGAAATTTAATCATTTCTGAGACCAGCCAGGCTACTCATTCTAATTTTGTACATATGCTGGACTTATTTTATTTTGAAGGTATCATTGATGAAAAGACTTAGGCATCCGAATGTCTTGTTATTTATGGGAGCCGTGACATCTCCTCAGCGTCTCTGTATAGTGACAGAGTTCCTTCCACGGTTCGGTCTCACCTCTTTGGCTAATATTACACTTCCTTTTGTGATTTTGAACTCGGGGGCCAAAAATCTGACTCACCCTATCATATAACATATGCAGTGGAAGCCTCTTCCGTTTGCTGCAGAGAAACACGTCAAAACTGGATTGGAGGCGTCGTATCCATATGGCCTCAGATATTGTGAGTATTAGTCACACACGTGATTTTCCAGTTGTGGGACTGCATACCCACTGTTTTCTAAGTAAAAGCTGTTATATTCTGGTTCTTTCGGAGTAAAAGCTGTTCTATTCTGGTTATTACTTGCATCTGTCTTGCATATTGTTCTTTGGACTCTTTCATTCAGTTGTTGTATCCTTTCTACAATATGTTACACATTTTTCTTACATACTTCTTCTGACAGGCTCGTGGCATGAATTATCTTCACCATTGTGCTCCACCGATCATTCACCGAGATCTGAAATCATCAAATTTACTGGTCGATCGAAACTGGACTGTGAAGGTATTATTTTCATTTTCGTAGTCAATGTCATATAACTTTCCCTTTAGACCGGACAGATATTAGGTTTCCACCATGCCTCCCAATAGAGCTAAAACAAGATAATTACTATATTCCTTACGAAATACCACCTTATCAGATTTCACCAGGTGAAGCGATTTCATTGGATGAATTAGATATGGATGTCTCCAATGAAATTTAATTTATTCCCTTCTGTTTGTGACGTGGGTTGGATATATTAGTCTAGGCACAACAAAAATGAAGTTATTAAGTCGAGTAATTCTGTTGCTATACTTTTGATAGATAGACATTGACATTCTGCTCGTCAGACTTTAAAGCAAAATGGAAAATCAGATAAAGATATTGTAAACAGCAATGAAGCTTTAGATAATGATTCATTGAGAATATACCAGAAAAAAGAGGCTTGGATCTTAATTGCAGCTAGAAATTAATATTGACTCAAAAATGGCTCTGCTTGTCATAGTTGACTTACCGTGTCATCTCTAACAGGTTGCTGACTTTGGTCTGTCGCGTATTAAGCATGAGACGTACCTCACTACAAAGACGGGAAGGGGAACGGTACTTAACATAGCTCTTACCGAATTGATTCCTCTATTTTATGATGTCAATTTTTCCTAAGATGATATTCCATTGCTTGTTACCTGTGTTGCAGCCTCAATGGATGGCACCAGAAGTTCTTCGAAATGAGGATGCTGATGAAAAGTATATTCCCATTCGCTGCTTGGCTTAACTTCCTTTCCTAATTTATGTTGTAGCCTTCGTCTCTGAATATGTTCCTTCTACTCTGTAAATCACAGGTCTGACGTTTACAGCTTTGGAGTAATACTATGGGAGCTGGTGACTGAGAAGATCCCGTGGGAAAATCTAAATGCTATGCAGGTATGATTTTCGTATTTAGGTATAAAAATGGTCCAGCGTTGTCCCCAAATATAAATTTGACTAGAGAAATATAAACTTTGGTTATATATTAAAAATTAAAATTATTACAATATAAGTAGACTACTCATTTTGGCTATTATACAGTAAAACCTCTATAAATTAATAATGTTGGGACTAAGACATTTTATTAATTTATAGTGATATTAATTTATCTATAAATTAATAATTATTATTTTATAGTGTAAATTAATAATTATTAATTTATAGATATATTTTTAATTGTTTATTTTTTAAAAAATTATGAATTGGAACAACTATAGCAAAATAAGATTAAACTTTCGGATGTTATAAATTTTATGGTTTAGGAATTGAACTTGTAATATTTAGAAAGCACTATTTACAATAAATTACAAATATTATAGACAAATTGACTTATACACATGAGACACATAAATTCAAATCTATGAATAATAATATCAATTCTCCTATTTTAATAATCTGTCAAATTATCAAATTGTAAATGATGCATATCTAAAAATTAAAACTTTAAATTTAATTATTTGTATGACATGTTATAAAATATTTTAGAGATATCATTATAGGTTGAAAATACAACATTACAATTGTTCTATAGAATTGAGCTTTAGGAGAAACATACACTATTATATCAGTATATATATATATATATATATAAATTTACATAATTATTAATTTATGATATTATTGGAACCATATTTTATAAAGAGATTTCGAAAAAATTATTATCTTATTATCTTATCGATTATTGTTAATTTTTACACTGGCCCGACTTGGGACCAGCAAAATTTATTAATTTATAGTGTTTATTAATTTATAGAGTATTAATTTATAGAGGTTTTACTGTAATATGTATCAATGTAAAACAATATAGTGAATACTTGTATGGCTGCAAGTCCAGTAAGTTGATGATCTTTTTCGGTCCAATTGAAAGGGTAGATTTGTATGACTGCAAGTCCAATGAGTTAATGATCTTTCTTTTTTTTGTCAAATCGAACGGGTAAATTTGTATGAATTAGAGCCGTCTTGTGTCCATCGCAAAACATCCCTTCTGATTAAGAAAGTTTGCAAATTATGGCTCATTATAGTTCCTAATATGTACACACAAAGTGAACCAAATATGAAGAGAAGTCTATTTAGGATACTTGCAGGTGATTGGAGCTGTTGGGTTCATGAACCAGAGGCTGGAAGTCCCGAAAAACGTTGATCCCAAGTGGATATCTTTAATGGAAAGCTGCTGGCACAGGTATGTTTGATTAATGTTTGGTCTCTTTCACAGCTATGTTTGATTAATGTGTTTTTGTAGTTGATGAAGTAGTAGCTAATGTGAGTAAAATATTTTCTTTTGCAGTGAACCGCAGCACAGACCATCGTTCCAAGAAATTATGGAGAAACTAAGAGAGCTTCAAAGAAAGTACACTATACAGTTCCAGGCGGCTCGTGCTGCATCAATAGACAACTCTGCCCTCAAGGGGAAATAAAAACCATTAAAATGGACAGAGCAGAATCTAATTATGCAATTTATGCGTTGACGAAGCTGAGAGCTACAGAAGCAAAGCAGAAAAGGTGTTTTTGTTGTTTGTATTGAAGCGCAACGAGGACGAAGCACCAAAAAGAAAGAGTTTTGGTATATGCCACAATATTCTCTCTCTCTCTCTCTCTCATTGACAAGAGCCATTCTTTTGTATGGAATTGATTCTGATAACGCCATGTGCTTGCGAGGCGAGCTAGAGAGGTTATTTATATATATCAGAAACATTATGCCTGAGACAGACCCAATTTTTTTTAAGAATAGTCTGTAAAGGTGAAATTACGAGAGAGAATTAAGATTTGTACCACTGATTTTGAGTAAATATTGTAACCTTTTATTGGATCATGCCTCCTTATTGTTTGGAAAAGTCTCTGTTTACTTTCTTTAAAACACGTAACTCAATTTACAAGATAAACTAGGATGAAGCAATTACACAATACCCCAAAATCCAAACAATGTCATAAATGGCTTTTGTTCAGGGTGGAGAATGGATTTTGATTTCTTTAATCCGAGGAGGCGTCAGCACATCTAATGTAACGTCCGGTAAGAAAAGAAAAAAAAATGATTTAAATAATATTCATATATTTTGTATAGTATTATGCGACTATGCGTAGTTGAAGTTAGAAAATAGTGTGACGTTAGAAAATTAAAAAAAAAAAAAAAAAGTTAAAAAATAGTGTGACGACTAGCAGAAAATATAAAATCATAAATTTATGTGATTTTGTATCGACGACTTGTCCTTGTATTGAGATTGGTGGATACTCACTTATTACTTACCCAACATTTGCATGGTAAGTACTAATAAGTAGCTATATATATTCAAACTTTTGACCTTTACAAACAAAACAAATAATCGTACGCGTGGTAAACGTACGTACACCACTGATATTAGACACGTGAACTAAAACAAAATAATGAAGCAAACTGTGCAGTATTTGATCTCCATCCACACAAAGAATAATAAATGATTTCCCCACATGAAAAAAAAAAAAAAAAAAAGATTCTAGTGATGAAAACGAACATACTTTGTTACTAGAAGACTAAAAATAGTTGGGGACTTGGGGTCCAATATAAAATTGAGGATCATATTTGCTCTCGCAAAGACCTTTGCGGTTGATTCTAACATGAAAAGACAAAATCAAGTTTCTCTATGAATCAGATACCCCTCACACCAGTCACTACTTCGATGATGTCATCCACTACGTACTTCCGAATCCAAAAATATCCAACGATATTTCACTTTCGTTAATGTTTATTTTTATTCGTAACCGACTATAATTATTTTATTTATTAAAAAAAACTCGTTTTTTTCTGACTATAATTATTTTATTTATTTAAAAAAACTTATAATTATTATAAGTTTCCAAATATTTTTTTATTATTTTTTAATTAATTTCTATGAAGTTAAAAATAACACTAAATATTTAGGATAGACCGGTGCAAAATAATATTTTTCTATTTATAAAATATTATTTAAAACCAAAAAATTGAAGTTAAAAATGACACTAAATAGAATAAGTTTTTGTTAGTTTTTTTTTTGTCTATAAAATAAAAACTACTAACTAAATAGTTTTAATGAGCAATATAGAGTGTCAAGAAAATAGTATAGTTATAATCAAGTATTAAATGCTTTTATTTGGGTAGGAACAAAAAGAGTATAAAATACAATACAATTATTATTAAACACCAAAACTTTGACCAAAAATTAAATAAATAATAACCAAAAGAATTGGAAGAAACATAAATAAATAAAAATAAAGTAACCAACCTTTCAAAGGAAGCTTTAGAGAGATACACAGTCAAACATTTGACTTTTTTGGAGCCTCTTCTCATCTCATTCTCTTCCCTTATTATATAAACCCTACGCTCCCACACGTCTCTCTCTCTCTCTCTCTCTCTCTATAAGTCTATAGCTTCCTTCACAATCCCAAACGCCACTTTTTCAAAATTTCAAAAAAAACTCAGAAGAGAAACAGAGATGTGTCCTTCCGGTAGAATCGCGATTCCGATAACCACCACCACCACCGCCGCGAAAAATTCAGATTTCCGACCAGCTTTCGAAATCATCGACGCAGATCGCGACGGAAAAATCAGCAGCGAAGATCTCCGAGCATTCTACGCCGGAATCTCGAGATCTTCCTCCGGTGAGAATAACCACCACGACGAGACGATGATCGGGACGATGATATCGGTGGCGGACGCGAACAAAGACGGATTCGTCGAGTTCGACGAGTTCGAGAGAGTTTTAGAAGAAGCAACGGCGCCATTGTATAGATCTGATGACGGGTTGATGAAAGATATGTTTACGGCGATGGATAAAGATGGAGATGGGAGGTTGAGTTACGGAGATCTCAAGAGTTATATGGATTCCGCTGGTTTGGCTGTTACAGACGACGATATCAAAGCTATGATTCGTTTAGCCGGCGGTAATTTAAACGGCGGCGTTTCGTTCGACGGTTTGCTTAAGATTTTTGGGTGTTAACAAATAATTATAAAAAAATGGTACACCACATGTTTACAACTTTCTTCTTCTTCAGTTTTGTTTGTTTGTTTGGAGGTGTATTTGTGTCCACCACCACCAGATTTTGTTTTGTTTTTGTTTTTTTTTAATAATTTGTCATATGAAAATGTTTAGAAAATTAATTTGTTGGAACGGTTCGTATTATCGTATATGATTTAACTTTTAATTTTAGAGTTTATGTTAACCTTTGATGAATACAAGTCGGCAAGCATTAAAAAATAAAAATAAATGATTATAATACTTGTGTAGATGAATGCACGTATCGTGATCACGTAAATTACTAATTTTAAACACCAAATTTTATGTAGGATGAACAAAGTTGTACAAATTTATCTATATATCAAAAAAAAAAAAAAAAAAAAGAACAAAGTTGTACGACATGTAGGCTCATTCATAACCTTTGTGTAGATGTGATTATTTTATAAGGATTCAAGCCTAAGATATAAATCTTTATTTGGAACCCATATGTTCTATATTGGTTCACTATATCATTCTTTTTTTTCATTCTCCAACATTGTTTATGTGTACACTTTGATCTTGTTTTGCAGCCTACATGTTACGTATTATGCATATATTCTTCTTTTAGTTTCTTCGGATTATTATATTTGTCTTCTAATTTTCAGGATAGCATAAAGAACTTGAAAAAAAATAATGAGCTTATATGAATCTTTGAATTAATGTACTTAATATTAGTATATGTTTATTTAAAATTAGTCAAATTTTTTCGAGAAATAGCCTTTTCAGTACGTCATTTTTCAAAAATACATTTTCTAACTGTTCATTTTTTAAAATATATATCATCAAATCGAAAAAGTTTCTAAAGTTTTATAGATTTAGAAGGTACTTTTTGATGATTGGAGACACTATCCAAGTTTTGTAAAGTCTATTAGGTTTTTATAAGGTTCTACAAGGTATTTTAAAAAGCTTTACAAGGTTTTTATAAAGTATTTATACGGTATTTATAGGATATTTATAAGTTTTTTACACGTCTAAAGGTATTTTGTGTATGTTCTTATAAGGTTATACACTTATTTGACTACTATAAGTATTTTGGTTAAGGTTTTTGAAAATAGTACTTTTAAAAAATGGTATAGAAAATAGGCATTTTTGAAATTTCCTCGTATTAGTTGGACATGTACTATAATTACTACATAAGAGATTACAATATATAGAACAAATATATATAAGATAATGTTATTTTTTCAAATATGAGACGATATTAATTTTCATTTTATTTGCTTTCTTAATTATGTTCTACTAATTTTCCATTATGTTAATACTAAGTACGATATAAAATTCATACAATATACATATTATTTTGATATAAAAATTATAATTGTACTCATTGTGATTGAGTGCACAGGATTAATATTTAATTTAATTATGAAGTAATATACAATGAAATTATATTGTAAGATGAAGAACGTAACTCTGGTTTTAAAAATACAAAATCAATGTTTAGAATACTATTTAAAATTTAACATATATCTCTTAAATCCATGTATTTTATGTATGCCTAATCTAGAAAACAAAATGGTGGTGGCGATACAGATTCCGATAAATTATTATCTTCTGCCACATATTCATCTTCTACTCCTTCCCACCAGGCCACCATCCTCAAAACCGGTGGGTGGCTTCTCCGTCTATTCTTCGGTTTTTTGTGCCCTTTCTATGATTTTTTATTTTTATTTTTCTCCGTTTCATAAACTATTTTGCCTTTTTTATGGAAAAAATTTGGTGGTGATGTGGCCGAGTTTGAACCAATGCGCATTTAAGGTAAACCTTCCCAAATTCTTGATTTCATGTTCTCCAGTTTAATGTACATTGCTACACCAATTTCGGCCATGGTGAGTGGCCATAAAGTAACATAGTTGACTCATGCTATATAGGTTAACATGTTTTATTTGAACACTCTAATATAAGCTCTATGTCAACATGGTTTATGTGACACAAAACACTCTACTCAGCCTGGTTTATGTGAATACTCAGATTTTTAATGTATGTATAAAAAACTGGTATCTAAATGAGAGGAAGAGGTAATTATATGAAATTAGTCATATTAATCAAAACTTGAATCAAGTTTATTATTTAGAGATCACAATCAACATAAGACCAGAACTCAGAAGTTAGAAATGTAAACACTTATGTATGAATATACTATTTGTTAACCAAATTTTATTATAATTGTATATAAATGAAATAAAAATGGTGTATATATATAGATTATATTTTTGTGATGTAAGCAAATAACGTAAATCACGTAGAAAAGCATGTCATTAGACAATATAATATGTTATTTATACAATTCATGTGCATATCCAATGCTGTTTTTAAAATTATATGTGATAAATAATCCAACATAATTACAAATTTTCGATATGTTGAATGAGCATTTTTCAGTGACAATACTCAGAATATAAAACCAGTTATGCAGAATTTAAAATAGGCTTCGACAACAAGACGCATATATGTGATCAAGGCATCAAGCTGATTAGACGAGCAAACCTATAGAACATAGACATCCCCATGCTTGTTAATTCGAATTCAGATTAAAAGAGAAAATAGTGGGCTGGTTCATCATGAGTAAGGCCTAAAGCCCACTGAAAAAACAGCGTCGCTTGACAGGTAAGAACTGATTGTTCGGTAATGACAGTTATTGATAGGGCGACTAGAAAGCAAGTCAATATAAATAACCATAAATTTATGTGATCTGTATCGACACAATAAATAATCTAATTGGATCGACATAATAATCTAAGGGGAGGTATTAGTTTAGGATTTAGGAAGAATTTTAATGACTTTAAAAGTTAGGTAAAATATGTTGTTATTCAATCAAGACTTTTAAAAACTCTTTAAAAATTTGGTGTTATTGGTTGTGGATTTGTAAAAAGTTATCTAAAATCTTGATAAATCTAGTGTTATTGGATTAAGAGTTTTATAAAGTCATTAAAAGTTTTATGTTATTCAAGTAAAACAAAAGAATCTTAGATTGTTAATGAATTCAAATTTTATGTTATTGGTTTAAGATTTTATATCATTTCCTTCATAACAAAAGTCATGAAAACTCTTTCATCAAATAGAAAGATTTTACAAGATTTGAAAAAACATATCATCGAGATTTTAAAAAACTTCCTAAACAATCTCTTAGAATCCTTCATTTTTAACTTTCAATTTTCTATGATTCTAACAATCAGCAAGAACATAAAGTCATTAAAATTCTTTCTAAATCCTAAACCAATACCTCCCCCTAATTGTCTCGAGTCTCGACACAATAAATACAAGCACGCTCTTAATCTCTTATGTGGCAACAAAAGAATCGAAACGACAATTAAAGAGTAACTAAAACCAAAATCAAAATAAAACACATGACAAACAACAGAGAACAAAAACACTATTCGAAGTGCAACATAAACAAATCCAAACGATTATAAGTCAGCAGACCAAGAAACCCCGGCCTATTAGGTGATATAAATTATACATTGGTTAACTCATTTTAATTTAAGCCAATCCCTTAAACAAATGACTTTGAACTCTAATTACCGAACAATCAGTTCTTACCCAAACATATTTGCCTCCCAATATAAAATATTCCAGACCCCTCTACTAATTACCATACGAACATAAGTTAGCAGTTTCGAAATTTGAATCCCAAATCAAAATATATAAATACTCTAAACCATGATTTCCTCATACGTCAGTTAAATTAAATATTTACTTCAACCCCTAATTTTTAGCTACCAAACGTTTTTAGGTCAATACCTATATTGCATTTTCAGTTCTTACATCATACTTTTTATGTAGGAGGGTATAAAGTTAATAGTAATGCAGAGTGTTCAACTTACATTAATTTAATTCAATTGATATGAATCAAACTAAAGCAAACCAATTACATCCAAAAAAACAAAAATAAGATAATACAAAATATTTAATTATCGGATTTCGAATAGGTGGACAAACTTAACAAAAAAATAAATATTAAATTTTTTTATGGAGCGGAAAATGTAACTACCGGAAAATGTAAATATTAAAAGAACAACACCTATAGGCCCTGTTCTTTTTTATGTAGCTAGCGATCACAACCAGCGACCGATAATTACTCTCTTTTTCCTGTTTTTTTTTTTTTGAATCACTTAATTTTAGTTTGAGAAAATATCTATCCCAGATCTCCCCAGATTTTTAGTTGCAGGTGTCGCTGGATATTTTGACGATCAATTAAACGGTCGCAGCGACTCCCAGATCCGTATCTCTCGCCTGAAAATCATTGCTGGTTTCTGATCTAAGTTGAAAACTAGTTATTTTTTCAGTCGCTCAACATTGTCGCAGCGACTGGATAAAAGAACAGGGCCTTACTCCCTTATTTCCTTCTCCTGAAACTCTTACTATTTCAAGTTTCATTCAAGTTTAACATTTGCACATATTATGATTCCCAAGAAAATCTATGTGTAAGTATTTGACCATACACTGTTATTTAATCTTATAAATAAACATTTTCTGATATTACATATTTAAAAGTCTATGTCTAAGTATTTTATCTTGGAACATATAAAACCATCTACTATTAATACAAAATGTAAAATAAAGAACTATATTTAAATATATATATATATATATATAACTAATATATTACCCACGTAACGCGTGAGATTTTTCCTAGTAAAATATGCGTGGGATTTTTCCTAGTAAAGTATATATGAGTGATTTTTTCTCCAAGAGTATACTTCAAATATAAAGTTTTTAAAATATGCATTTTTCATTATAGTCCTTATTATATTGTTCATAATTTTTTTTAAAATCATAAAACTTTTATAAATAACTCTAAAACATAAATTAAAATGTTACACACAATATTAACTCATAAAACATTACTATCCAATATAATTTGAAAAATTATTTATGGAATATATAATTTAAGGGATTGAAATGCAAAGAGTATCACAAATTATGAAGTATTGGAGTATCTCTTTTTCTTGGAGAGCATAAAACTTTTAAATTTGAGGAGATAGAGAGTATCATCTCTTGGAGATGCTAGTAGTGCACGAAAGTGAGATCCTGGATTTATCCAGTTAACTGAGGAGCTTGGGAGAAATTTCCCAACTGCATGGACGCAAGGAGGTAACCTTTCTGAGTTTGATCAACAACAGTTTACCAACACAATGCGTCAAGCTTTGGGTAACCCTGAAATTAAGAATATGACCGAGCGCCTTCGTAACCACTTGGTTCAGGTAAATAGAAGCTCCGCTTTATTTAAGTCTTTTAACTGTTCTTTTTATCCGTTGTGTGTGGTCGGATCCTGACATTTTCTTTGTCTCAGATTTCAGAAAGGTCTCTGTCTCTGGAGACTCTCTGGAACCCTGAAGCATCAGACAAGTGTATGGCACGAATGAAAAAAGATCCAGAGTTGGAACCTATACTATCTGAAATAGAGGCTACTGGCCCTTCTGCTATGTTCAAGTACTTTTGTTTTGTTTTATATATCATTAGTTTTTATAGAAACTACTATTACGTTTGTATTCTGTGCAGGCCCGGCCCTTGACATATTCTTATGATACATTCATATCGGGCCTCAAAATAAAAGCCCAATTTTTTTTCTTTTGTAATGCTTAAGAAAGCCTGTTAGAGATCTAGATAAGGACCAACAACTGGAATCGATATACGTTTACAAGTACAATCTTATAGAATTATGCTTACAATCCCAGTTTCAGTGGCCTCGGCAGAGCGAAGCTTTTCAAAGCTAAAGTTGATCAAGTCTTATTTAAGATCGACAATGTCACAAGATAGGTTGAATGGTTTAGCTATGTTATCGATTGAAAAAGACATGATCAAACACCTTGATTATGAGAAGTTGATGAATGACTTTGCAGAACGAAAAGCACCAAGGAGTATCTTCAAGAAAAAGTTTAAATAAGCTATCGTTTCTCTGTTTTATGTTGGGAAAACTTTTTTTTTGGCAAAAGTTTGTGGTATTATTTTTTATATAAAGGCCTCAATTTTGGATTCCGTATTTGGCCACAAATTTAACCGGACTGGCGCTGATTCTGTGTATGGCTAAAAGAATGAATCTGTTTCCGGGGTGTTAGGTACTGGAATGATGAGGATGTGTTGAAAAATCTGGGTGCGGCAATGGATACTTCTACTCTCAGTGATGTCCAGGTAAACTGCTTACTACCCGAGGGTAGCTCGTAAACTCATTGTGCATTGACTTATTTTAACCAATCAGGGTCTGAATACGTCGTTGGCATCTGGTGGTAACAAAGATGAAGAACTCTCCGAGGGAAGGAAAGCACTGGAGATTGTATGTGGATATGCCAAGGTATGTCGTTCTCTTTGGAGCATTATAATTTCCCCACTGCATGCATCGTCTATGTGAAGCTCTTTTATGGTTTTTGTAAACGAGCAATCTATATGCCCTTACCATGTGGGTTTATAGAATGCTTACCACGGGTTTGGACCACCTAACTTACCCTGGTTGAGTTTGTTCCTAGATGAAATGTTTTAAAGTTCTGCTGGATGCTAGAGCAATCAAGTCGGTTGACAAAAAGAAGAAAAAAAAGGAGTCACCATTGCATTGTGCTGCGAATCCTGCGAGGAAGGAATGTGTAAGCCTTGATGATTCAGTGTAAGTTTGCAACAAAACAAAACTCTATTTCAAACAAACTAGTACATGACTCAGTTATCACATGTATATCAACTTGTCTTTGTAGCACTGCAAAACATGGACAGTAAACTCTCTTTAGCCAGCTCTATGTGGTGAAGCTGCTTGTGAAGGACGCTTGCCTCTGAGAGAGTTTAAGAACATTTGTATTAATAGTATTAGAAGATTTATAAATATATTAAATTTGCTTAAATATAATTGTGTTGATTAAGTAAGTTGCCATTGTTGTATATGGTGATTTTTTTTCTTTCTGAGTTAATAGTTATATGCTCTTTAAATAATATTTAATAAGTAAATAATTTATTAATATGGTAGATAATGAATGCCATAACGGTTCCGACATTTGTAAAAAAATTATTGTGGGTATCATTTTAGTAAGCCTTTGGAGTACGGCTACTAATAATTCTATAATCCTTAGAGAAATTTGAATATTGTTTACTCTATTCCAAATCTGACGATTTAAAAAAAAATATGACAATGCCAATTGCCAAAATATGTACCATTTTGTTACTCAAAAGATTATGAAAAATGGTATGAACTATGAAGTTAGTTAGATGAAGTGATGCTATCATATCTTTATCACCTTCATAAAGATATTGCAGTCATACGTGGACAGTGGACAGATTCAATTCAGACGTGGAGCTTTTAAATCTGGAATAAACACATATTGGAGATTAGCTATCTGTTTGAGTCAAGTGGCCTTAACTTGATTATTATTTATAGGATTTTTTTTTTTGGTGGTAAACTATCATTTCGTTTCTTTGTTTTAAATTTCCACATCACTATAAATAAATAGTAAGGATATTAATATGGTAAATTTTCAAAAAAAGAACAGTAATTTTCAAATTACAGTAGTAAAAAATAAATAAATAAACACGTATAAACCATATATTGAGATTAGCTTGCTGTTGGAGTTAAGTGTCCTTAACTTGATTTATTATTATAGGAAATTTTAATATTTTTCATTATCTTTTTTATTTTTTCATTTCTTTGTTAACTCGATGTTACTAAACAAAGTATTCATTTTCGAAATTATCTATCTGCAAATTAGTAATGTAAAAAAAATTAGGGTGACTTTTACTTTTATGAGATTTAAGTTACGCGTGGGGCACAAAAGAAAAAAAATTACGTGTTGACAATTGATATTGCTGGTTTACATAATTCATAATTGTAAAGGGGATGATGAATTGATGATCTAATTGGCCAACAAATCGTTTTTTCTTTTTCTTTTTGGACAAAACCCAACAAATTGTTTTCTCTTCCTTTGACAAATATTTTGTCGTCAAGCCTCTTGTCATGTAATCTGATATATTATATTCTTCTCCTCAAAACATTTAATTGTTTTTTTTTTTTAAGGCAAAACATCTATAATTGTCTATATATTCTCTTTGTATTATAAGAGACCCAAGAAAACTCGTCACAAAAAACAACAAAGAGACCAAGAAAACAAAACATCGCATTTTGTTCAACTGCATCTTTCTTGCTCAGAAGAATGGCTGACGAAGAACCAATCACCAACGTAATCTTCACTGTTTTTCAACTTTTTCTATCATTTTCAATTTTTGTAAATCTGTGTAATGATCTATGGCTGGTCCATCCAAAGTTAATTATTGACTTATATATTGACTTATATATTGACTTATATTTACAAATGTTGCAGCCTGGTTCTGGTTCCGGATCCACAACCGCTTCTGCTACAAGTTCTGACTCAGATAATTCTACCGACTCCATTGACTTAGAATGCACAGCATCTTGTGTAGCGATTCAGTGGAAGGTCCAAGAGGCTTTCCTTGAAGGAATAAGAGTCGCAGCAAATGAAAATGCAAACCCTAACCCTAACCCAAACACAACAGTCTACGACAATCCGCCGGGGATCCTACTGAACAACTTTAACGAGGGATGGAATCGAGGTGTCGACAATGCAGGTCTAGTCCATACCATTGATTTCCCTCAGGTTGTGACTGCCTTTTGGTCTGCCGCCTACAATGCTGGCCTTATCTTAGAGTCATTGTACGATGACTCGCCCAAAGCTTTGCCGACATCGGACTACCAAGAACTTATCTCTGCATGGGAATTAGCTGGTTACTACGCGGGGACGTAAGTATATATTGTCTGGGTTTCCATTTAAACAAATATATTATTTCATACATATGTCCTTAATCAGTTTTTTTTTTCTATTTTTTTTGGTGTCACATGATGGAGCAATACCATTACGAGAAGCATGCACATCGCCACTTTCATGGATTTCTTCACTAATCGAAAATTCTGAACACACGCTTCGGGGAAAGACTTCTGCCTTTGAAAAGATTCTGATTGCTACTACCTATTATGAAAAAATAAGGTTCTTCATATGCAGTGTTTTTAGGTGTTCTATGACTATGAGTTCACCCTTAATTATTAAGTTGATCCTTTGTAATAAGTTACTTTGGAAACATCACAATGTTCCACTTTAAGACTCTTTAATAGTAATTAAAAATATATATATATATATATTGCCATGTTCGCCAATCATCTAATTAGGCCACTGCTGATGAGAGAACATCAAAGAGACACATATGACTAACTTGTTAACTGACAAAAATAAGAATGAGAAAACTGTAGCTACCAAACATGAAGAAAGAGTTGTGAGAGCAAGAACGACCTCAAGAAGTTCTCTGGTTAACTTAAACGGGGCACTCTCAAAGTTTTCACCGCCAAGAGAAACTGAAAACATTGATCAAACCGAAATCAAATGTGACCCTCTAAGCTGTATACAAGATAAGTTTTCCATTATAATTGAATGCTATTCATTAATTAAACTTTTACATATGGTACATGACGTTTAAAATTCGTAGATCTCACTGTTACAACGCACTTAGATGCCTATAAGTATTAATACACAACTTACTGAGAGAAGGGTTCATTAAGACATATATGTACCTGCATTGCAGAACAGGTATTAATTACCAAAGGATATCGGCCATATATACTCTCAACAAAATTCCTCTGCCAAAGTAAGCTAATTTGCAAGATTAGGTACACAACATGCATGCATATGGCATCCAACAGGTTGCTACTTGCTAATATCGGAAAAAACTAGTTGGCAGGAACTTCTATAGGTAGATAATGATGATTATATCCATCATTATCATCTTTGACTCTTTACTTCACATCTAAGTATTTTATTTTTACTTTCATCTTCATCCCTTTATCTCCCAAGTAATTTACTTCTTAACCACTATGAATAGAAGGATCGATGTATTAGTGGAGAAAGTAATAATTACGAGAAGGTGAAATATATTCTCTCTCCTTCGTCATTGTATATATATCCATAGAAATAGACACGTATAGACTTATTTCATTATCTAACATTTGGACCAAATAAATAATATTTGTAAAAACAATTTTATCAAATTACATTAATTTTTTCTTGAATTTTTATTCAAGACTAAATTAAAATGTCATTTTCAGAAAAACATAAGGTGTACCACAAGTTCTTTAAAGTTGTTATACTGTATTTTCCAAATTTCTAATAAGATTTAACATATACAATCAAATAGATCCTAAAATGATACGTATAAATTATAAAAAATTCATCAGTTAGGCTATCTTATATGAACTTGAAAAAAAGAAACCCCTATATGACATCCTTTAAAAAAAATTGTTTCTCCTTGTAGAAGTAGAACTGATAGGCAATGTTTCCTCGAGAGCAGATAAAACATATTTCGAGCAGTCTTTTGTTTTTTCGAAATAACTTAATTTCGAAATAACATAAACTAATGTGGTTTTTACACCAAGTTTCCTAATTTACTCTATGTTTTTACACTCTTTGCCAAAGTTCTTTTTTTTTGTTGTTGGTAAGTTAAATTTGTTAAAATCTATTTTAAAACTAATTTGGTGGTAAAATCCAAATCTTACAAATAATTTGAAATTTATATTATAATTTAAAGAATTTGAGAATATACCTTGTATTTTCGAATTATTTTTTGACATTTTTGCCTTAATTAATTACTAACAATTCATAAAATAACAAAAATATTGAAGGATCCCACTCAACTTTTATCGAATTATCAAAAGTTCATGATATATAGTTTTGTTAACAAGACAATGCGGATCCAGTGGGATGGCGCAACATCGATTATATTAACACAAACTAATAAATAATTATTACATTATTGATATGGTAATAAATAATGAACTTGCTTTTGTCTATCATCAACATAATACCAAACTCGAATTTGGATGATAGCATAACTACAACGACAATAGTCCAATCAATAGACTATAACGTCACACATAGAAATTAGTTTAATACATAACTCGATTAATATATACGGAGATCACATAATCACATATTTTATCCCTTTATGTCCTAAATTAAATTTCCCTTAATCACACTTTATATTTTTACCCACGCAGTAACACTCGTGATATATATAGTATTAGTGTTTATTATAGTTATGGACTGGAAGAAACTACTCATCTCGGCCACCAAACATTCCCATCAGGTCTTTACCCGAACCCATCTGCTTCATGAGACTCTGCAAACCACCCATGCCGCCAATCTGTTTTAGCATTTGAGCTGGTAGGACCTTACTCAAATGCTGCGAGTTTTTGTTTCTCGAGAGTGAGCTCATATTTCCTTTCTCTAGCATCTTAAGCCCTTTCACCTTCCCCCACATTGTTGCTAGCCTCTTGTACTCTTCCAACATGTCCATCACTTCTGTTACAATCCTTCCTGACCCTCTTGCTATCCGCATTATCCTTGACCCGTTAAACACCTTCGGATTTGAGCTGTCCAGTTCTGCACAACCACCCATCACTTATTCTCAACTACCATTACTTTTACAAAGAACAAAATTTCCAAATAAAAAATATTGTTCTTACCTTCATTTGTCATAGAATCCATCATTGTCATGTATTGCTTTATCTTCGCCTGGCTTTCTTTCTCATGTCCCTCTGGCATCATTTCAGCACAAATTCCAGGTAGCATGGAGAAAACCTACACACACACCAACACCGTATTCTGTCTTATCAGCATCATGGTGTGCTCTTCAGCCCTAATAGTAATTGACAAGAGATTCTGACCTCCTTAAGTGGGCCCATGTTCAGTATGTTCTAGATGATCATACATAATTCTCAATGTAAAGTTACCATGAGAGAGCTTTTCCAGAAGTTCAGGCTGTTGATCTTTAGGTACCACCTCTTGTAGTTTATTCACGAATCCAGACCAATCACCATTTCCTGTTGCACATATACATTATCAAAATTCTGAGTCAACAACAAACCATGATGAGCCTTTGATTACTCCTCACAGTTAGTCAATGGCAAGATATTTACCTAAGAGACGGCTGATAAATGGTTTAGCGTCAAAAACTTCAAATTCATCCATATGCTCTCCTGTTCCAATGAATATGACAGGACTTTTTGTAGCTGCAACACTAACAAGATGAAAAATATCACATTCACTTGCCCAATTGGAAAAGCGAGCAAGATTTCCACATTTACATTTCGAGTACATGACCACTCAGCAGCTACAAGATACTTACGCGCTAAGAGCACCACCACCCTTGGCATGGCCGTCCATCTTAGTAATAATTACAGCTCCCACAGCAACACTTTGTTTAAATGCTTGAGCTTGTTCAAACGCAGCTTGACCAATACTGCTATCCATAACAAATATAACAAGATCTGGTTTCTGTAAAGTGAAAAGACCACGATCAGCGGCTCCAACATAAACAAGGAACAAAACAGTCAAACATAAGACTTTAAGATAAGAGAGTAAACCGTTGCTTCAGCAACTTGACGCATTTCTTCAAAGAGAGAAGCTTCTTGTTTATGGCGACCACTGGTGTCAACAATAATAAGATCACAATTTTCTTTCTTGAACCTATCAACTCCCGCAACAACAATTTTCACGGGATTGGATTCCGTGTAGCTGCGAAGAATCACAAATTAGCATTAGCACATTCTGCTATCAAAGTATGTTTTAGCAAATGGTTTTAATCCATAAGATCTTTTCTTTTCATTTTAAATTCACTTCCTCCATTTCTTTTCATTGAAATAAATACAAATTGTTGCATTTATGCAAAATAGAAACAGAAGATAACAGAAGGACCTCAAAAGATTCATTTGTCGAACTCTTTGACAAAGATGTGAGATCCTTTGATAGAGTTGCACTGTGTAATAAATTCCACAAAACGGAGCACAAGAAATACATGCAAAAGGGCTTATAGAGAATCTAAAGGTAGGTGTCACAAAGAGAACTAGAGAAGTATGACGGAACCTACTGGACTGGATCATCCAAAAAGAAATATATTCAAGTATTTATTAAGTATCATCATATCACCTATGATTATTCAAATCCCATATATTACTCTAA
Source organism: Camelina sativa (assembly GCF_030686135.1). Lineage (NCBI taxonomy): Eukaryota > Viridiplantae > Streptophyta > Magnoliopsida > Brassicales > Brassicaceae > Camelina > Camelina sativa. The sequence goes on from NC_141890.1 coordinate 39,647,879, forward strand.
TATACATTAATTATATTATTCTATGTAATCCTTTTAATTATATCATTTAATTATGGTTTGTGCTTATATATAAGTTGTATCATTCTATTTGATAATACACAACAATAATAATATAATCATATTTTCCCTATTCACATGGTATCAGAGCCACAATGATTTAACGATCGGCTATGTTCCTGTTTCTAAGCTATGTGCTTCTTTTGTTTATTTTTGTTTTAAGCAAAATGTTTTCACATTCAAGTTCATCATGAACCTATGAATCTAAGCCATCAAGCTTCTTTTTATTCAAGTCTACCATCTTAGACCTCTGAATCTAAGTCAAATATTTTTTCTTTTATTTTAAGCCAAAAGTGCTTCTATCATTGAAGCTTATATATCATAAGTCTTCGAATCTACGTCGAATTTCTTTTGAAAAAAAAAAGAATCACCGTATCGAATCTTTAGCAAATCTTGCTCAACAACAACTCATCTTCTCAATTCATAAACGGATCTCCAACACTTGGACTTGTCAATCTCAAGCCGTTATTATTGCTTCACTTCATCACCCCTTGAGATTGAGGGGGCGTATTAAGGAAAGAGTATCATCATATCACCTATGCTTACTCAAATCCTATATATTACTCTAATATACATTAATTATATTATTCTATGTAATCCCTTTAATTATGTCATTTAATTATGGTTTGTGCTTATATATAAGTTGTATCATTCCATTTGATAATACACAATAATAATAATATAATCATATTCTCTCTATTCACAGTAGTAACTGCTAGTGCTAGTCAGAGAAAATTCGTGCAGGTAGAGATCTAAATAAAAAAATATGGTACCTTACTTATACCAACAAAAAGAATTATACCATCGTTTTACACAGACATTACTGTATGGGAGCTAATATCCTTTGGAAATGCAAACACCAAAAAGTTGATACTAGAGATATAAACCTTAACACAAAGGGGATAGACAAGAACACCAGAATGGTGATGATTTGAGTACCTTCCATAGAAGGGGATCTTGACCTTGGTGGCATTCTGTTTCACCTGATCGAAAGCACCCGCCCTGAAAGTATCCGCACAAACTAGAGCTGGTTTGTACCCTTTCTTCTGATGATAATAAGCATACTTGGTACAAGTTGTCGTCTTTCCAGCACCTACACATAGTAATAATAAATAAAATAAAAAATTAAATGCAATCTAACTATAGACATTTAGAAACACCATCAAACTTAATTGCAATCTAACTATAGACATCATGGAAAAAGTACGCATAGCATTTTACAGAGAGACCACCTCACCTTGTAAACCGACGAACATTACTATGCTAGGTTTGGCCTTATTGGGAGCAAAGGCAGACTTTCCTGGATCCAGCATCTTGCAGAGTTCACAGAAGATAGCTCGAAAGGGGAATCATAAGCAATTTCCATCAAAATAAGGAATTAGAGTTGTAGAATCTGGCAGTAAAAGTAAAAACCTGCTCAATGATACGCCGCTTGTTGTGGCCGGCTGCTAAATCCTCAAGATTGACGATTTTCTTAATATTGGTCTGCATCTCCTTCACAAGGTGGAAAGAAACATCGGACTGGAGCAGAGCGCGAGTGATCTCGTTCAAGCAATCATTCAAAGCCTTTTCATCGATTATTGTCGCATTTTTCATCTGGTGTATGGCACCGGTAATCCGACCGTCGAGCTCCGCCAACACCATAATTTGCTCGATCTTTTTCTTGATCACATATATTGTTTTTTTCTGTCTTTCGAAAGATCAAGCGAGACGGAAGAAGTTGAGTATAAAAACGGTGGGCCTAAAGAAGCTCCTATCATATGCCCAATGGCTCGCATGCCTTAGTTTATGGTTATTTAATTATGTATTTCCATAAATTTTATTGTCACTCCTTTTTTTTTTGTCATCTAATGATATTAATAAACCAAAGTGAAACCTTGTGAAATATAAACATATGCTGGCGGACAAAGAAAATATCCCTAGAGTCTAAAGTTGGCGGAAGAAGGAAATATATCCAGAGTCTAATGTTCCAACAAAGGGAAGCAAACACAAACACAAAAAGGCTAAAAGATACAATGATAGAAGAGGAAATCCCTAACAATTACAAGACAAAGACCGAATGGAAATGAAAAAAATGGAGACATATCGAACCAACTAAGGAAACCAGGACTCCAGAGATCCTTTGATAGAATGTATCGAAGATGCCCTCGGCCAACCATCGACTCTCAAATCCTCTTCTTGCGAAGCCGAACTGCCTAATTGGAATCATAATAGAACTCCTAAAAGTATGCTTCATAACCCGGCAAGAAGAACTACTTCAAGTTCCACACACTTTCTTCTGGATATGGGGATGTCGAACTCAAGGCGACATGTAACCACCTAGATAGAAGCCACACCAAATGACTAGATCTCGATCAGATCTAAATTGTAGAGTTCAAGAGCGAAAAATCCAAACTGGGTAACACCAATCTTGAAAGATCAAGAAGGGTAAAAGATCGAACTAGAGTGAACCAAAGTGAATCAGAGAATCTCCAAAGAAGTAGCAGACCTAAACATCTCCACTATCAAACAAACGATCCAAATAACATTGTAAAGGGGAAAACCAACAAACTATCTAAAACAGCCAGGAGATTACGAAAACTAATCTTCTAAAACCGGAGAGACCTTGCATGATCAAACTCCCTAACCCTGGTAGAAGATGAAATGCTTATCGACAAACATCACTGAAACTGTCACAACCTACACTTGAAATTGAAATGATTTTACCTAGACAAACAGAGAGACGAAACGAAACTAAAGCTGAAGAGAAACAAGAGGCCGGAGTCGGTGCTAGAGAAGCCACCGCAATCTGGCCTCAGATCTGAAAATTTTTCTGGGCGACTGCTGGTAAACGAGAGAGAATATTAGGGTAAACGAGAGAAAAAAGAAAAGGTCTATTGTCATTCCAATTTACTGGTTTTAGAATTATATTAAATGTTAGTGTTATTCACTATTAATATTGTTTTAATGGCAATGTGATTTGATCAATATGTTTAGGAGAACTTAAAAAATGCACAGTTTTCTATACCACTTTTCAAATATCTCACTTTAAAAAACTTCATCAAAAATATTTATTAGTTATGTGAAGTGATCTTAGTGCAGTGACCAATGGTAAATCCATAATGCATAAGGCACCATCACACTAAGGATTTGGCTAATAGACCGGCCTGTTGTGGTCCAATGGTTGACAAAAAATAAAACTATTTCTAAGTTATCTTTGTTTAAAAAGTTATTTGAAAGATTAATATCTACAAAACTACACTAAAAACAATAATTGACATATCGTAAATCCACAAAACAAACCTACAAAAATTGCACCACATTCCTTTAAAATATCTATATCGTAATCAATGATTTGGCCACCTATATTACCAAAATGTGCTTATTTTTTCGGTTAAGGGTCTTGAGAGAACTCCAGAGTTAAACATGTTTGAGCTGGAGTAGTTTCAGGATGGTTGACCTTCCAAAAAGTGATTGTCGGAACTGTGCGAGTGAAGATAAAACATAGGGAAAGATCATGTAGTGATTTGTAGGGACAACAAACAAGTCTTTAAAGCTTTCAGGACGTAACAAACCGACCGTGGGATATGGATGGACTCAAGGACCTAGCGAGATGATATGAGGTCTATTAAGGAAGGTGGACCCATGGGCAAGGAGTGGACATGGGCTGTTTCTGATATCAAACTGAAACGACCAACCCCATTTTTTCATATTATAATTAACTAATGGTCCCATACTCATTAACAACCTAATAGCATTCAAATCAAACAGTGGAAATAACCAACATTAATCCATCCATTATCCAACAGACACTTAAATAACCAATATCAATATTCCAAAAAAATCCAGCAATTCTAAAAATATAACATAAACAAAGGAATCGGTAATCCTAAGCTACATTCTAAAGACTAAACTCTAGTAACCTAATGGAAGCCAGACAACACGTCAAAGAGCCTCTAGAACATCCTCCTTTTCATTTTTTTGATTCCACGATCACTTTGCCTTTACCTTCACCACAAACAACAATAGAGATGCATGAGTATTATCACAAATACTCAGTGAGGCGATCCTCCATCTACTCTGCTATACACACTAGCGAAAAAGACAAACACAAACAATACACAAAAAACAAGTAAACCAGACAACTCTGAACACATGCATCATCATTGCGCTCTTGCGTCGACTGATGCACTCCTTGCATCGACCAATGCAACGAACATGCATCGACCGATGCACTCCTTGCGTCGACCGATGCAACGCCCCTTGTGTCGATCGATGTACTCCTTATGAAAATATACTTCAGACTCTTATAATATGTAAACACATGTACCTTCCCGCCATAAAGATAAGACCTCCAAATCTTCAGGGAAAAAACCACAGCAGTCATCTCCAAGTGATGAGTAGGATAGGTATCCTCATGCTTCTACAACTACCGCAAAGCATAGAAAATAACCTTCCCATGCTACATCAAGACACACCCCAAGCCACCTCTAGAAGTATTTGTATAGACCACATACAGCTCATTCTGCTATGGCAATGCCAACACACTGGTGTAACGCCCCGACCACCACATCTCAGTGGGCCCTATATCCAATCCCAGTCCATGGAACCACCTTTCTTAATGGGCTTCACGTCCTCTCACTAGACCCGTGAGACCATCTATATCCGACGGCTGGTTTGCTACGTCTGGGAGGCTTTAAAGACTTGTTACCGTCTCTACAAATCACCACATGATCTTTCCTTGTGTTTTGTCCTCATTCGCACAGTTCCGACAATCACTTCCCGGAAGGTCATCCATCCTGAAACTACTCCAGCTCAAGCACGCTTAACTGCGGAGTTCTAATGGGATCTGGTGCATTAGTGTTGGTATGATCGCATCCCATCAGAACTCTGCAGTTAAGCGTGCTTTAGCTGGAGTAGTTTCAGGATTGGTCACCTTCCGGGAAGTGATTGTCCGAACTATGCGAGTGAGGACAAAACAAAAGGAAAGATCATGTGGTGATTTGTAGGGACGGTAACAAGTCTTTAAAGCCTCCCGGACGTAGCAAACCGGCCGTCGGATATAGATGGGCTCGCGGGCCTAGTGAGAGGACGTGAGGCCCATTAAGGAAGATGGGTCCATGGACTGGGATTGGACATGGAGCCCACTGAGATGTGGCGGTCGGGGTGTTACAAGTGGTGTCAGAGCCGAACCCATACGAGTGTGGAGTCGAGTGGGCTCACACCGTCGGGGGTGACGGTCTTGGTACGCAACGAGGACGTTGCGATCTGTTAGTGGAGGTGAATTGTGACATCCCGGTTTCAGAGACTTGCAGAGAGGTTTAAAAGAATTGATTTGGCCACCTATGTCACCAAAGTGCACCTATCTTTTCGGTCAGGGGTCATGAGAGAACTTCAGAGTTAAGCGTGCTTGAGCTGGAGTAGTCTTAGCATGGGTGACCTTCCGGGAAGTGACTGTCGGAACTGTGCGAGTGAGGACAAAACACAGGGAAAGATCATGTGGTGATTTGTAGGGATGGTAACAAGTCTTTAAATCCTCCCGGGCGTAGCAAACCGACCGTCGGATATTGATGGGATCACGGGCCTAGTGAGAGGACGTGAGGCCCATTAAGGAAGGTGGACCTATGAACTGGGATTGGACATGGGGCCCACTAAGACGTAGCGGTCGGGGCGTTACAACTGGCGTAGTAGACAACATCTCCTTCAGGCTTGTGAATCACTCCTCACACTCCCGTGACCAAACAAAAGGAAAGTCCTTACCCGTAAACTTATTCATCGGTCATGCCTTACTCGCAAACTCCTTCACAAACCTCCTATAGTAACCCACAAAACCAAGTAAACTCCTGATCTCTGTGTCATTTTACGATCTAGGCCAATCCCTCATGGCTTGAATCTCCTCTGGATCCACATAAACTTCCTTTGCAGAAACAATATGATCCATAAATCGCATCTCCCTCTCCCAGATACTGCACTTACTCAACTTAGCATACAGTTTTTGCTCTCGCAGCTTTCCCAACACTGCTCTCAAATGTACCACATGCTCCTCAGAACTCTTAGAGTACACCAGAATATTTTCGATGAAAATGATAACAAACACATCCAAAAACTCCTGAAACACACTGTTCATCAACCTTATGAACGTGGCTGGTGTGTTTGTTAACCCGAAAGACATCACCGCAACTCATAATGCCCATACCTCATCCTGAATGCCGTCTTTCTCACATCAGCCTTATCTGTCAGAATTTGGTGATAATCTGACGCCATATAAATCTATGATAACCAAGAGCACCTCTCAACAGATCCAACAACTCATCGATCATGGGAAGAAGGTACTTGTTCTTCACAATGACCCGGTTCTAACCCCATAATCAATGCACAAGCAGAAACTTGCGTCCTTCTTCTTAACAAACAACACCGGCGCTCCCCACGGTGAAACGCTAGGACGAATGAATCCCATGCTCAACAGATCCTCTAGCTGCTTCTTCAGCTTTGCCATTTCTGCTGGATCCATCCAATAAGGCCCCTTGGATGACAGCGTTGTCTCAGGTTCTAGCTCAATCGTGAAGGGATCAGACCGAGATGGTGGTAACCCCTGCAACGACTGGAATACATCCTCGAACTCCTCAACAACCCTAATATTTGCCCCACTAACTCCTTCATCAAGATTGTAACCAAGTATGTCTCGTGCCCCTTCCCGATCATTTGCCCAGCCTACACGGCAAGATCACGAGACTCCCCGAAGTCGGTCGCACTCTCTCAAAAATATACTTTCCTTCTGGACGCTCAAAAACAACTCTACCCCGATGACAATCCTGATGTACCATGTGCTGACACAGCAAATCCATACCCATGATAACATCATACAACTGCACATGACTGATAATCAAATCTGCTGGCTTTGACTTACCTGTGTTCTAAATATCAATGCTCCTCGCCCGTCCGAGGACCCTCAAAAACTCGCCTCCCATTACTCTAACAACACCTGATCGCTCTCCCTGATCTCCCAGATTTTGGCGCACTCAGCGCACTCCGGGGTAATGAATCAATGTGTTACTCCATAATCAAACATGACGTTGGACTTAAACCCGCCCACCAATAAGGTCCTTACAAAAACTTCATGTGCTAAGAACCTAACATTCCTCAAAGGCGATTCATATAATATTAAGTACTGAATTTACCAAGTCTGAGTATTAGAAATTATACATGTGATCGCATATTTTAATTATTTTGTTTAGAAAATCTTTCTAGTGAAATAATTAAATATCGTAGTAAATTTTACGAAATTATTATGCGCTTTGATTGCGGATAAAAAATAATATCTAGTAAATTTTAAAATAGCCTTTAAATTATTTAAAACTTTGTTACCAAATTTTAAAAAAAAAATCTGATCTTATGTAAATTTTTGAGATATTTGAAATCTATAAGATTCAGATTTTATAAATTTGGTAGTCTTAAGTAATTAAGAATTTTATTTTTTCTATTAAATATAATACAATAAAAATTAACTGAGAAAGAAAATAGGGGGATTTTCAAAAATATCTAATCTTCTATATTACTTTTCAAAAATACTCTTTCATGGTGTCCATTTTCAAAAATACCCCCTTTTAATATATAAAATGACTAAATTCTAAACCATAAACCCCAAATACTAAACTATAAACTCTAAATACTAAACCCTAATCTCTAAAAACTATACACTAAATGTAAAATAGAGAACCCAAACCTAAAAAAATTCTAAAATTAATTTAACATATTATACTTGTGCAAAAGAGGGCAAAAATGAAAATGTTCAAAAAAAAAGTATCTCAAAAAAGGTATTTCTAACAAATTCTCAAAAAAATAAAAATATATGATGGATCTTACGTACAGCTGAATCGAACTTTAGACCTCCTGCGTTAAATACCATCTATTTGACCACCTAAACACAAATTTCTTTCGGAAAGTTAGGCGGAAGTAACTTATTTTTTTAGTATGGAGAAACTGAGAAAAATAAAATAAAAGTTAGATCCGACCTGGTCACCAATGCATTTATCTGATTCGACAAAGCTGTAATGCAGATTTTAACCCTCTCATTAATATTGATTTTGTCATAACTCCAATGGCATTGGGATGTAATTTTTTACAAAACCAATGATAGTTTTATAAACGTGTTTTCAATTAATAGTAGCCAGTAGTAGGAATGTCTCAAATATTGTTATTTTTGGAAGTGTATAGAGTGTGTGTTATAATTGTTCATAAAACTTGTTTTAGTACTATTATAGAGTATTTCTCATTTTTTTAATGATGTTGTTCTTTTTTTTTAAGAATGTTAAATATTATAAGGTAAAAAACTACATGAAAATTTTATAAGCTATCTCATATTTTATCTCTCTTTTGTTTTGTCAAAATGTATCTACGAGGCCAATTTTTGTTTTTAAAAAGCCATGTGTATAATTTAGAACATATTATTAGGTATTATGCATATATATATTCTTCTTTTAGTTTCTTGGGATTATTATATTTACCTTCTAATTTTCAGGATAGCATAAAGAACTTGAGAAAAGATAATGAGATTATATGAATCTTTGACTAATTTTGGATAATGTTAATATAGGTTTATTTAAAATTAGTCAAGTTTTTTGAGAAAATGGTTTTAGTTTGTCATTTTTCAAAAATATCCCTTTAACTGTCTATTTTCAAAAATATCTCTCATCAAATTGGGAAAGTTTATAAAGTTATATAAAAATTAGAAGGTACTTCTTGATGATTGGAGACTCCATCCAAGTTTTTCTAAAGTTTTAAAAGGTTTTTATAAAGTTTACAAGGTATTTTAAAAGGCTTTACAAGGTTTTTATAAAGTATTTATACGTTATTTATAAGATATTTATTATAAAAAAATACATGTCTAAAGGTAGTTTGTGTGTGTTTATATAGGTTACACACTTATTTGAGTTTATCTCAAAATTTAGAAGTATTTTGGATAAGATTTTTTAAAAGATGCATTTTTAAATAATAGTATGGAAAATAGACATTTTTGAAATCTCCTCTTATTAGTTGGACATGTAGTAAAATTACTACATAAGAGATTACAATATACGGAACAAATATATCTAAGATAATGTTCGTTTTTCAAATATGAGATGATATTTGTTTTTATTTTATTTTCTTTGTTAATTATGTTTTATTAATTTCCATTATGTTAATACTAAGTATTAAATTTCATACAATGCACATATTATTTTGATATGAAAATTATAACCTTACTCATTAGGGCTGACCGCTGAGTGCATAGGATTAATATTCAATTTAATTATGAAGTAATATACAATTAAATTATATTGTAAGATGGTTGTTTAACTTTGAATTTGATTTTTAAAATACAAAATCAATATTTAGAATACTACTTAAAATTTAACATATATATGTTAAACCTGTCTATTTTATGTGGGCCTAAAAAAACAACTTTCTATTAATCAACCTCCTCCTTCATCCTTTTTTTTATCTTCTTCCACCATCTTCCAAACCGCCGGTAATTTCCCAGTCCATCCTTGCACCACCAATTTTTTCGGTAGTTTTCTACCATTTGGTAACTTTTCTGATTTTTCTCTGCCTCATAAAAAATTTAGCATTTTCATGGAAATAATTTATTGGTGACATCGTCTAATTTGAACCACGTCGCTTTAGAGTTAAGCCATTCTAAATTTCCTGATTTCACCGATTTTGGTCATGTGGCCATAAAGTAACATAATAGCCTCATGCTATATAGATTACCATGTTTTATGTGGACACAAAACAGTCTAACTCAGCCTGGTTTATGTGAATACTCAGATTTTTTATGTATGCATAAAAACTGTTATCTAAATGTCGGAAACAGTAACTAAATCTTCTTTTAATATATCGGCCAAGCTTATATATGAAGTATAGTTTGCACACAAAAAAAAAACAGCAACGGGCTGTAAATTAATTAGTCATATTAATCAAAACTTAAATCAAGTTTATTAATTAGAGATCACAATCAAAATAAGACCAGCACTCAGAAGTTAGAAATGTAAACTCTTATGTATGAATTTACTATATGTTAACCAATTTTTTTTTTAAAATGGTGTATATATTAATATATATATTAAATATTTGTGATGTAAGCAAATAACGTAAATCACGTAAAAAAGATGTCATTAGACAAGATAATATGTTATTTGTACAATACATGTTCACATTCAATGCTGTTTTAAAAATTATATTGTAATAAATAATCCAACATAAATACAAATTTTCGATATATTGAAGGGATGAGCATTTTTCAGTGACAATACTCAAAATATCTTTATACAAAAATAATACTCAAAATATAAAACCAGTTATGCAAAATTTCAAATAGTTGTCTAGTTCGATAACAAGACGCATATGTGATCAAGTGGATTCAACATCTAGACGAGCACATAACACTTATACCATTTTTAGAACGTTGACCATCATATCATCTATATATACATTTTTGGAGACATTTAGCAAATAAATCCTGAAGTTGAAACATATTTACAAGCAAGGGATTGTTATTAATTATTAATTTATTTTTAATTTAATTTATTAATATTAAGTTTTCAATTTTACAAAACAAAAGGAATTAATTCTATAAACACACATAGTATTTTCCTTATATAAATCACTACTTATTTAATTGTATGTTATAACTTCTATAATATAAAATAATGAATCTCAAACAAAATAATTTATACACTAATTAATATATATCTTTTTTTTTTTGGACAAAAACTAATATATATCTATATTCGTAAGTTTGTAGTTTAAAAAAAATACAAATTCAATATTAGTTATAAATGTAGTTAATCTATAAAACAAATAACAATTATTTTATTAAAAAATATTTTCGCAGGTGAATATCTAGTATGTAATAATAAATGATCTTTTACATGCTTGTTAATTCGAATTCAGATTAATAAATAAATCGATGTTAAAAGAGAAAATAGTGGGCTTGAGTAAGACCTTAAGCCCACTGAAAAACAGCGTCGTTTGATTGTTAATGATACGGCGTCGTGTTTCCGCTCCTTGGTTCGTCGCTGGTTTCACTCTCTCTCTCTCTCTCTCGTCGAAAGAAAACAATCGAGAAAGTGTCGAAGCTTTAAAAACCCTAAAATCCCCAAATCGGAAACTGAGATTGAGATTCCGATTCGATTTGCAGATGTCGTCTTCTTCACCAAGTGGAAGCGGTGGCGATTTGACAGAGAGAAGAGGGATTCCTGCCGCCAAATTCATCCAAGATGTGGAGACTTATCTCTCTCAGTCTGGCCTCGATCCTAACTCTGCTCTCGCTTTTCATCAAGAAAGGTTTCCCCTTTTCATATTCTCTCTCACTCTCGATTCTCATTTTCACTCTTTTTAAGTCTACACATTTATCTGGGCATGTTGTTCTTTCGTAAGCTCAAATCCAAAAATCTCCTGATCTAGGTTTTTTACTTAAACGCTCATATTAGTGAATTTATTTTCTTTGATTTTAGGCTTCAGCAGTATAAAGTTGTTGAGATGAAGCTTCTTGCTCAGCAAAGGGATCTTCAGGTGAACTTCTCCTTTTATTTGTCTCTAGCTTTTGAGGTGGATCCTTAATGTGTGATAATGTCTTACAGTATTTTCTAAATGTGGCAGGCTAAAATCCCAGATATTGAAAAGTGTTTAGAGGTTGTTGCCACTTTGGAAGCTAGGAAGGGTACTGGTGAGGTTCGTCGTTTTTTTCATTTTTAGTCTTTCTTCACTGGCTTTTTGCATATATGCTGTTCTGTTCTTTTGAGGTGGATGGTGACCAGAGCTAAGTTTACTAACATTGTTATTTGAACTTTCTCAATCCATTATCCTGAATTTTATAACTTGGTTGAAATTTTGTTGTGCTTTGATTTCTTACCAATGTTAGAATGCCAACTTTGTGTCCATGTGAAGATTTTGTTTTCTTTTCTCTTTGTGCGACTTAGGCTTACTTAAAACATTTCCTTTGAAAGTCTCTTTTTTTTGAAGATCAAGGTTGATTGGTTGCAAAGACAATGTGTATATCTCCAATCAGCTTTGTTCTTCCTACGGGCCCTTAAATTATTGTCTTAAATTCGTGTTTGATGGTGACAGCAGAACATGTTGTGTCGAGGAACATAGTTCTAGCTTTGCTGGAAGAATTACTGACACAGATTATAATGGGCACAACTTTTTCATCTTTTTTTTAGATGGAAGTTGCTTTGATGTACAAACTTACTGTTGATTCTTGTGTTCTTCATCATTATTTTCTCACATGGAGTTTTTCTTACAATATAGGCGCTTTTAGCCGATTTTGAGGTCTCTGAAGGAATATATTCACGGGCCTGCATTGAAGACACAGACTCAGTGTGTTTGTGGTTGGGAGCTAATGTCATGCTGGAATATTCCTGTGAAGAGGTCCATTACTCTGTAAACATATTCTCTTCGAGTTTTAAATCTTCTAGCACCTGGGACCATAGAATAAGTTCTTTTAATCTTTGCTCTTCCAATAGGCTACTGCTCTTCTGAAAAACAATCTGGAAAATGCTAAAGCCAGCCTGGAGGTTCTTGTAGCTGATTTACAGTTCTTGAGGGATCAAGTCACAGTTACTCAGGTACAGAGATACTTGTAAAGTTATCTCATTTCAGTTGAGTCAGTGCCTATTTTTGTAGGGACCTCCTTTCTAGTTTACATAACTCTAAATTTGCAAGCAACCCAAAATTGCAATTTAGGCAACCCGTAAAATCTTATCAATGTAGTTGCTTTCAAAGATTGTGTAAAAAGTAGTTTTATCTTTCTTGAGTCTTGACTATGAGACTTTGTAATGGACAGGTAACTATTGCACGTGTTTATAACTGGGATGTTCATCAAAAGAGGGTTAAACAAGTTACCCCTACTGCTATTGCTGCTGCAGACTCATGAACCACAGAGCCAAATTGTCATCGCGTGGGCTTAAACGAGGTGATATAATTATTGGGACACCTTTTGCCCCATCCGGTTGTTTGTAAACTCTTAAGCTTTGCTATCTTGATGAAATTTTGTTGCTGCGACAAACCTATGAATAGAACATTAGCATTGTTATCGTTGTTTGTCTTCATTGTTTCGCTACATATCTGCCTAGTTTTGAGAACAGCTTATGGTTTCCGCGATTGAAGTACTTACTACTTGTTTAAGGATGTGGTAGATATATCAAACTATATGCAGAATCTGGTGATCTTGATTAATGTTCCAACTTCTAAGCGAGACATGTTTCTAGAAGTAAATGAATGAGGAATACGAAAAAGTCAAGTTGTGTCGTTTTCTCAAATTTGTGTCAAGTTTTTAGGTTTAATATTGGTGCCGGCTTATGCTTTTGTTAGCAAAAAGTGGGAATTGGAAACAAAATCGTGATCAAATCGAACCTTTTTATTTATTTGTTATTCTTTTTTCTCATTAGTGCATATGCATTTGAAGGAATAAGATTCATTTTCTGAATAATAACATATTTTCCTTTCACTGATATGACATTTTATAGTAAATAGTTTGGGACATTATATAGATAAATCACAATATAATTCTTATTTTAATGATTTGGACATTTGGTCATCCATTTAGGTTGTGATTTTTGTTAATGTTCTGTCAAAAACCTGACTTGTCAAGTTTAGAGTACTTTATGAACATTTTGAGTTTTTTCGTCGTTTCCATATAAAGAATATTACGAGAAACAAACAAACGTAATAAATAAAGAAAATGTAAATGGAGAAAAGTTTTTGTTGTGGTTAGGGCATGAGTTGACCCTTTGAAAATTGACCTCTATCTCAATTATTGACTTTCATTTCTTTGTTTTCTACTCCATACATATACATTATACTTCATCTTGGCCTCATTTAAACCACACTCCTTAATTATGCCAATAATTTCTATTACACTAGCTATATGGAGTCTATATTATATATTGTACATTATAAATCCCAAAAGCATTATTCTTCTTAGGATGATGATTATTCTCGACTTTCGATCCTGAAATTGATGTATATTGGTGTTTGGTTACAGTTACAAATAAAATAGTTTGGGAAATACATGGTATCTTATTTTTAAATTAAAATTTAGGTTCGATAATGACATGTATATGCATTTATAGCTCTCCCACAAAAGACATAATTTGGTCTAACAACTTTGATATATATACGGACATGAAATTTTAACTCTCTTTATAATTCAAAGAAATACTCATATTTTTGGTGATGTTTTTTCCAATCTTTTTCAACTTTGGATGCATTAGACGTATTAGGGATTCGAATTGACTCAAGTTGACTTTCTTATAGACTTATATACGCTACTATCATAAATGTTTAATATCAATATATCGCTATACATAAGATCGGGATGCTATCGTAATGGTTAAGAGTTAAGAGTTGCTCAATTTGGATAAATCAAAACCTATTCAATCCAAAAAAATCTAGATAGGAATTGAACGATACTACGAGAAAGTGCTTATATTTGATTTGGAATAACGATATACTTATATTCCATATATTTTACAATTTTGTTTCACAAGAATTATATTTTTAATCTGTCAACAAAACGTGAATCAAATTTAATTATTTATCTTGTAATTTTATTTCTTAAATGTCATAAGTACGTACGTATGTAAAAACATAAATATTTAGTATAGAAGTCTAAAAAAATGAAAATAGAATTGTAGATATACATCGTAATCGAAAAGAACAGTGAAAAAAAGAAGAGAGAAGCGTACACGGAAAACGAGGGGGATTTTGGAGAGAAGCAATGCAAGTGAGCAGCTGTCTGTCCCCTTCTCAGACTTATTAAAGTGTTTTTGTCTCTTTGTGTCTGGTCTGAAATAACGCGTTTTAGGGTTTTGCGTTACAAATATTATTATTCCATTCTAATCAAATCAAACTTTACTCATCTGTTGACTTTGACCTTTCCTTTTCTTCTTGTAATCTTCTTGGAGCAAATTAAAAAAAAAAAAAAATTGGTTTTTGTAAATAAAAATTATAAAACTCACCTATGCCGCAATCATCGGTAGGTGTTCTCACTTGACATCTGATTTCCTAAGTCAACAGGTTGTTTTTCCCGCGCTCCTGCATTTTACTCAGATCGAATCTTCGCCTTTATTCTTCATTTTTTTAGTTTAATTTACACTAATCGATTAGAGAGATACAATATGTTTTCTTTTCATTATCTTTATAACCAAATCTACACTGCTAGCTAGTATATTACTTAGATGTAGGCATGTAGCTGAGATCTACCAAATTCATATACAAAACATCACCTTTTGTTTCTTTAAAGATAAGATGGATTAGTTTTTTTTTCCCCAATATATGTGTTAATTTGGATTAGGTTTGGTTTCCAGTTTCTTTTAAGACGTAGCTCTGAAAACGCTACTAATTATATTTTTTCCACTAATCATATTGTGACTTTCTTCGGTCTCTATATCTTAATTTGCTCCGATGCCATCAATCGTATATACATCCTTACAAATCTATAAAGCAACTGCTTTAGAATATATACAACCGACTTCAAAGCCAAAGAACACATTTTAGGAAAAAAGATAGCTAGCTACACGAAGTATTGGTGAATACATGCTCACACATGCCAAATATATTATTGTATACTCAACTACACAAAGTATATGTATTACATAATCACATGCATAAACAATATGACGTTATGCGGTCAACATCATAGACATATAATTCAGTACACCGGTCAATTGACTCCGATGAAGACCGACACTGACTCCGGCATTGACCAACACTTAAAAAAATCTAAATTAAAAAAATTATTATAGTAAATTATTTATGGGTTTTCATGATTAAAAGAAATTTTCTATTCAATATCCAAATATTTTTTATATATTTCTAATATATTCATTCTTATAATTAATTACTTTTTATTTTTCAAGCTAATGTAAATAGTTAAATAAAAATCATTTATAATTATATTCAAGATAAAAAAATTCATTTATAATAATCTTCAAGATATAAAATCATTTATAATGATTTTCAAGATATAAAACAATTTATAATTATTTTCAAGATATATATATATATCTATAAATCTCTCATAATCAGATTTTTAATTACTACAAAATCAATAAAATCAAATTCAACTACTTTCATTAGAAAATAATATGCAAAATATTGAGTATATGACTCTTTACTCTAAATTTTGCATAGTAAATGTTATAAAAAAAATTATACACTCTTTACTTTAAAATTTACATACTCAAAATAACATATAAATAACAAAAAATTAACAATATTTACTTTTAACATATGAACATTTTCATTTTTACCCTCTTTTACATAATTACAATATGTTAAATTAATTTTTAGAAATTTTTTTAAGGTTTGGGTTCTCTATATTACATTTAGGATATATTTAGGAAATAGATTCAAAATATCTTTAGATATTGAATTAACATATAAACAACAACAACAAAAAAATTCACAATATTTACTTTTAACATATGAACATTTTCATTTTTACCCTTTTTTACACAATTACAATATGTTAAATTAATTTTTAGAAATTTTTTTAAGGTTTGGGTTCTCTATTTTACATTTAAGATATATTTAGGAAATATATAAAAAAATATTTAGATATTGAATACAATATTTTATAATTAATAAAAACCATAAATAATTTCATATAATAATTTCTTATTTTTAATTTTTAATTTTAGAAATTTTTTTTGGTCAATGCCGGAGTCAACACTGGTCTTCACCGGAATTAATAAATTAGTGTATTAGATTGTATGTTTATGGTATTGAACGCATGACATTATAGTCTATAGATGTGACCATATAATACATATAATTTGTATAGTTAAGTATACAATAATATAGTATATATGATTATGTATTCACCTATATATCACGTACATAACCATTTTTTTATCTTTTTTCGTACATTTTACATGTGGACCTTACAATTACACAAACGAACACATGGCTCATTTGGCTTGGACCGACGATAGCTAACTCTTTTGTCCTTTATTCCTTTCAGCATTGACAAGTGACATGACTATCTTTTTCAAAACTTTATAATTTATAGCATTTGAGTTCTGAAATTGTATTATGGTCAAAGGATATTATATCAATATATAGATAAGTCAGCTCGACATTATTTCCAAGTATATAGATATATATATTGTCGATGGATGATTGGTTCGAAATGGTGTCGTAGGTTTAATACCAAATAATTTTTGTTATATAGGCGTATTTGTTGTAATTAGAGGTTTCTCTCTATTAAATCAAAACACTATTGGTGAATATTATTGTGGATTAACTTTTCATTGTCCAAATTTATACAGTCCTTAGACCATCTTTATTCCAGAACGTGTAAATATTGTTTAGAAAAAAAAAAATTATTACATATTTTTATTTTTTATTTATTTTTAAAAATATGTGTCAATAAATGAACGCCACGTGTCGAGTAACATTTTTCACAACATTCTCAAAATACTCCAGCAGAGAACGTTACTCTTCTTTTTACTTTTATCTCTCATTTTTTTCTTATTTTTTTAACAAGAGTAACTACATGAGTAACCCATTAATCATGCTCTTACCACCCCATATACTTAATACTGATCGATGTGATTAGAACATGCATACTTTACCAATAGGCAATAGGAAATAGACCATAAAGTTTTAGTCTATTTGAACTCCCATAGGCGAAGGCAGTTCAGAGGGTTCAACCACCTTTTGCGGGATTGGGAATAAAGCTAAAATATTAGGGTCGAACATTATGCCACCACCTTCTCCTGAATTTATTTATTTATAATTTTTACTATCAAGCTCGAAGAAATTATAGCTGTACAATTTGTTAATATATATAGTATCTATTGATCTGAAATTTTATATTCAGCTGGAATGCTAAAATTTTTGTATGAAGAATTACAATGTGAAATGAAACTACAGGAAAATAACACCTACATAGTGATGACTTGCAATCGTAATCTGAAACTTATTTAGGATAACTCGAGTGTAAAGCTTGATTGAACAACTGATGGTCAACACCTTTGACTTTTGACCATCTCTTCTTCACCAATAAATGAAATATATATACATTTTCTTAGATCTGGTCTCGTGAACTTTAGCAGTTAACTAGCTATGATCCTGTGGTCAATCATACCCATTGTCTTTATTTTTTTAAGCTTTGAAAGCAATATTTTCTATTCGCGGTAATATAATAAATCTAGTAATCTACAAAACTTAACAAACCCCGATCTCGTTGATCAAAAAAAAAAAAAGAAAAAAACAAACCCCGATCTCATCCTGTCATCCATGTCCCATGTGCACACACATGAATACGACATACATGCTACATATCTAGCATATATAAAAAAATATATAGTTTTGGAAAGTGAGATTAAAGTCAGTACGTATGGCACTAAAATAGTATATGTTTTTCAAATAACATTCTGAAGTATTAAGTACTCTATTAGACCCTTTTATTTTAACTAATCGCACTACACTTACATGTGTGTGTGTGAACGATACTTATGTTATCTGTGAAGATACAATTCCCTGTCTAATTTGTATAGTATATTTCCTAGTGAAGAAGAAAAGAATAGTATTATTATAGACAATAATGTATATTTGCACGATACGAACTGGAGTCGTTGGATACACAGATGTTGATAAGTGTGTACAAAACAGAAATATCATAAAGAAGGACCGAGTGGTTACAACTTACAAGTATTGTATCATTTGTATTCGCAATTTGGCAATTTCGAATTGCTTTATTTTTTTTAAGTAAAACGTAAGAAAAGGGAGTGTGTGGACGTACGTCCTTAGTTTGCGGCTACTAAACTTTTAATGAGTGGACCATGTCAAACCAGTTCTTATATAAATTAGATTTGGTTTCCATTAGTCACATTATTAATTCATTTCTGTATATATCACCTCAACACGGTACATCACCTCAATATATCTTTTCGTACAAAAAACATCAGTGTCTACACACAGAACCTCACACGTACATTTGGTAAGTCCGCGTGAGACGCTAAATGTACATTTTTTATATTCAGTTAATGGTAATTATTAGAAACTTTGAGGTTAAATGCGTGAAAAACTAAAATATACATTTTGACTAGGGTCGATGATAACAAAAAAAATTATATTATTATAAGTAATATGCAATTGTGTTTTTTTTTTTTCTAAAAATAAGAAGTATTAGCAATTGTGAGAATTCGTACGAATATGCGTGAAAGACTGAAATGTACATTTAATTGGATCGATATATAGTAACTAACCTTTTCAAAAAAAAAAAGATATATAGTAACTAAGCAAAATCATAAACTCATTAGGGGTACTATATGTCTATATCCGGACCAAGATATCAGAGTCCCATTGGCCACTCTACCATCATACGTACGTTCGATCATAACTTTTGTTTTAAATGGTAAGTATTATAGCAACTTTATAATTTCTTGGTTAAAAAAGTAAAGTATCATTTGATTACGCGTTTTCCTATTTTTCACCACATTTTAATATCTACTAATTAATTGATCATTCATACTGATGGTCCAATATCATTTGTCGTTTTTTTGTTCTGATGGTCCATTTCCAATATCATATGCATTGACCCTGTGAAGTTAAATAAAAGAAACTAAAAGTAACGTATCTAGTGAAAAAATAAAAAAGGAGAATGGCTTGAGTTGGAAGCAACCGACATGAAGGGAAGGAAAATAATAAAAACAGCTAATAACGCGTTATAACCACACGTGCTTATGACAACCTTCTCAATCCTTTGTGAAGTTTTGGCCGTTTGATCAGACCATATGTCATATTTAACAGCTGCTTGATATACGATTTTTTACAGTGTTTAAGCTTTTGGGTCGGACCGGGTCCGGTAGGTCCATGATCTTGACACTCCATTCTCCTCAGACACAAAAAGTTATGTTTTGAGAAAAGCGTGTAACCCCCACCTCGCAACAAAAGTTTTCCTGATATTGTAACGAAAAAATCAAACCTGAAAATAAAATAACATTTTCTCAACCTTTAAAAGAGGTAATAGAAAGTATTGTCAAAAAAAAGAAAGAGGTAATAGAAAGTAGTAAAATATAAACCGGTAAATGTTGTATACCACTTTACTTTGTTACGGTTTAATTAGTTAACCGATTTATCGATTTGGTGAGTAACATAGAAAATTAGAAATGGTACACCTTTTACCACAATGATAACTCGATATATGAGGGGTGGACAGGAAGCAAAGATCCTGAATCTTTGTGGTCTTTGTGATCCAATTCGTCTCGTATGAAATATTTTTTTTTTCTTCTTCTTACGTATATTTACTCTCTAAGTAACTGGATATCTGTTAAAATTCAACTATTTGTATGATATCCGATAGACTTATTAGATATTTTAAAAATGTACAAAAATATACAAAATCAAAATTTATTAAAAATGATAATGTTTGAAAAAGATATTTAATATTTCTTTAATTGAGTAGTCACAAAATTATAATTTATAATTTGTCCAAAAAAAAGAGTAAAAAAATTAAGTTAGAAATTTATAAAATCTATTAAAAAAAGTAAACTTATAATCAATATATGTAATTATCTATATATGTATATTGGAACGGAGCCAATATACACCTATTTAAAATTACGGATATTCAAATTTTTCGAATCATGTATTGAAGCGAATTGAAGCGGATATCTAAGAAATGATGGGTGGAGCCGTGGAGGCGTGGAGCAATAAATAGTTAACGGGATTTTTTATGACCGATGACTTGTCGGAGAAGAAGCAAACTCTCTCTCCTGACGTATGTTTTGTGTCATCTTTATTTTCGAAGCTTCTTTCTTACGCGTTATTCCTTTATTTTTTAAAATTTTACTTTCTTGCTTTTTACTGTTTCTCATTTTGTTTATTCAGCTAAATATATTAATCAAGCAACTTCTAAATTTCTTTTGTCTCTTTCTGTTGGTTTTATCTTTCCCTCAGCATTTTTTTCTCATCTTATACGTGAAAGTATGTGCCTCTAATAAAATTTCCTTATTGGAAATGCCAATATCTTAGTATGTACTGTATCATCATGGGAATATAGATAAGTAATTAAGAAAAATGTACTCTCTTCATCGGTAAATGCGTTCAAATAACTCAAGAAAGGTTTATAAACTACGTGTTTAATTATCGTAGTTATTGTAGTGATTACTTTAATCATAGTTATTGTAGTGATTACTTTAATCAATACCTGTCATATTAATCTTTTAATAATTTTTGTGCACAAAAAAAAAATTGAGCAGTGAAGTGACTTTAGTGCAGTGGTCAATAGTAAATCTTTAATGCACAAAGTACCATTACATTCGGGATCGAGTCTTACTCTATACAAATGTAAAGATTTGGCTAATGGATTGACCGTTTGTGGCCCAATGGTTGAAAAAAAAAAAAAAATTGAATAGAGAAATAAACTATTGCAAGTGTAATATGAAAAGAATCGGCGACAAGACGTTCAAGTCAAAATAGAATTAGGCTGAAATGTAAACAATTTTACGTCAGGAGAGGATCACAAAAAAGTTGTTTTCCCGTAAAACAAAAAAAGAAACAATTACTTATATTGGAAAGTTAAAAAATCAAACAAAGGCCGCGAGAGATGAGGCAGCAGAAGAGAAGAAGAAGACCCACACCTTTTCGTTTCCTACGTGTCTGCCCTTACGCGCCTCTCCTCGTATTCCTTTGGTCATCTCGTCGACCTTTTTTGTTACCGATTTTATTTATTTGTAGTACAATACAATACAAACCAAACTACGCGTAAATACAAGAGTCTTTTTGCTAAAAGATTATTTGAGTCAAAGTCTAGCTTAAAGTTGATACGAAATTCTTTAAATATATATATATATATATAATTTGAGAGGTGACTAAAATAATTTCCTAGGATTTAAATTCTTTTTTTCTTTGCTTTTAATTTGTCATATTTTTTTCTCCACTAAAATGTTTTTAATATCTAATCAGCTGACATGTTAAGACGTTATGGCTTACACTACATTCTAAAAATTTAGGAGATGCTATTGTTTGTCAGTTTCCTCAACTATAATTTGGTTTGGTGTGTTGTCTACGAATCACGATCTAGTTAACAAGTAATATTTTGTTTGCGTATTTTTTTTTTATATACTATTTTACCTATATGGTTTTGTGATAGATTCTCATTCCCATATATATGATGTCTATCAATGGTGCGTTTTTGAATTTCGCCTATACAAATTATGATTGATACAAAATTTAAATGTTATTGGAATTTGCTGAAATATATATATTAGAAATCTCATCAAACGGTAACCCGTCCGTAACTTATGTCACAGTAATCATTAAGGAAGAAATAGTAATTTTTTTTGTTTTCACGCTCATAGTACTAAAAATGAAATGTAAAGAGCCCGAATTATATTTTGACTAGAAGAAATGAAACCAAGTATAACAAATGAGAGACCAAAATTGTAACTATGCCGTTTGGAGACACGACACAATGTGGGAATAAAGAAGAAAAAAAAAGAAACTGAAATGAAGGGACAAAAATTAAATGCCCGGCAGAGAACGGCACCGTCTTGATCCATTCACAACCGGACGCCACACCCCATCACCGGCGTTTACCGGTGTGCAGTGTTTTTTTTTAAACATTTTTTTTCTCCTTTCTATTATATTTTATTTTAATTCCATTTCTTTCTTTAATATTCCTTTGCCCGCGTAAATGAGACGAAATAAATAAATAATAATATTAAAAAAACAAATGGGAAACCTCCTAAATCCAAGCTGTTTTCCAGAAGAACCCAAAACTCCATAAAAGTTATATTCACACCTCTCTCTCTCTCTCTTTCTCTTTCTCTTTCTCTCTTATCTCAAAATCACATAACCATTACAAAATACAAAACATATAATCACCCCACAAAGCTAAAGAAAAGTTCTCCTTTTTTTTTCCTCACTAAAATCTCAGAAGATGACAATGATGATGATATATCTATAAAAGTATCATCTCATAGATTCCATCTTTTCTCTCTATTACATGGAGAAGAAGATAGAAGAGGATCATCATCATCACCACCATCATCATCATCAAGAACGACAACAAAAGGAGATCAAGAACACAGAGACAAAGATCGAACACCAAAGAAGACAAGAACAAGAACAAAGACAACAACAAATCTCTCAAGCCTCATCTTCATCAAACATCATGGCGAATCTAGTTACGTCATCAGATCATCATCATCATCAGTTGGAGCTAGCTGCTGGGAATAATCTCTCAAGCATCTTCGATACTTCATCTTTACCTTTTCCTTATTCTTATTTCGATGATCAATCCTCTAATAACCCCAATTCTTTCCTCGACTTGCTCCGACAAGATCATCACTTTGCTTCTTCCTCTAATTCCTCTTCTTTCTCATTCGATGCCTTTCCTCTCCCCAACAACAACAACAACAACCCCTTTTTTACGGATTTGCCCTTGCCTCAAGCTGAGTCATCAGAAGTTGTGAACACTGCACCGACTTCTCCAAACTCAACCTCAGTCTCATCTTCCTCCAACGAAGCTGCAAATGATAACAACAATAGTGGTAAGGAAGTTACTGTTAAAGATCAAGAAGAAGGAGATCAACAACAAGACCAAAAGGGTACTACTACTAAGCCACAGTAAGTTAACATTCATTAACCCTCCATTTTAACATATGTTTGTGATGTATTCTTTTTTTAATTAATTTTTGTGAGTATTTATTGTTTTTGAAGGTTGAAGGCAAAGAAGAAGAATCAGAAGAAAGCTAGAGAAGCTAGGTTTGCGTTTCTGACTAAAAGCGATATTGATAATCTTGACGACGGTTATAGGTGGAGAAAATACGGCCAGAAAGCTGTCAAAAACAGTCCTTACCCCAGGTACATACTTACATATAACTCTGTATATTCATATGTATTGTAGCCCTAGCTAGATCCATATAGACCATCTTAACTATATTATATATGCATGTGTTTATATATATATATATATATGTAAACAAAACATGTATCTATGTTTACATCTACTCTATATGCCTTATTACATATACTTCACTAGATCTGGTTTATCCAAGTCATAAGGATGATTCACATTTTTGCTACATATTATACACTAAACATGTTCATTCAATAATCATATGTATACATATAACATACCATGTTGTAATCATATTTATAAATTTGTATATATTTATTTAGGTGTGAGTAGAGTAGCCCTAGATTCAGTGTGCTCTACATATGCAGAGTCTATATGCATATAACATGACTCTATGTAATTGTAAATACGTTTACTATATGTTAATTTATATAGACGACTGTATATACCTAATACGCGTTTTTGTAGGGTCAAAAATGTTTTGAATTTTTGTTTTCGAGAATATTTTTTCTTTTGTTCCATTCCATGAGGTTTCTGTGTTTTGTGTTTTTCTCGTCCCTTAATTTATGTTGCTTGTGTCGGAAGATTACTGTTTCAATTTGTTACAAACTTCATCTCAGATCTCGAGATCTTCAGATTCTCTTAATTCATATCTTTCATGTTTCTAACTAAATTAGACAAGAGATTTAATAAAAATATATATTCTTACTTAACTTTTTTTTTTGATAAACAGAAGCTATTATCGTTGCACCACAGTGGCTTGTGGAGTAAAGAAGAGAGTGGAGAGATCCTCCGATGATCCTTTAATCGTCATGACAACCTACGAAGGTCAACACACTCACCCTTTCCCCATGACCCCACGTGGACACATCGGAATGTTTACGTCGCCGATCCTCGACCATGGTGCAACCACCGCGTCATCATCGTCATTCTCCATCCCTCAGCCACGCTACTTGCTGACCCAACATCATCAACCCTACAACATGTACAACAACAACTCTTTAAGTATGATCAGTAGAAGCTCCTCCGATGGTACTTTCGTTAATCCAGGGCCATCATCATCATTCCCCGGGTTTGGTTATGATATGTCACAAGCTTCAACATCAACTTCTTCTTCCATTAGAGATCATGGATTGCTTCAAGATATTCTTCCTTCGCAGATCAGATCCGATTCTGTTAACACTCAAACCAATGAAGAGGTTAAGAAATGATGAACATCTCTTCTTTTTCTTCCCGGGGCAATTGTTTTTTTCTTTTGGCCGGATCCGGTTATAATAGGTTTTATGAGGAGTTTTTCACCGGTTTAGCTAACCGATTTTGGTAGCTTTCTAATGTTTTTTTTCCTTCATTTCATTTCATTTAGCATCGGTTTTGTTTAATCACCACGAAATAAACAAACGATGCTAAGTAGGAACAGAGGCTTGTAGCATATGTGATATAGGTATAACTTCATTTTTGTTTTGAGTATTTAATAGAGATGTATCGTTTACTTTTTAAGACTTCGGAGAGAGAAGACTTTAGTCTATAGTTAATTATATAGTATGTGTTTAGTTTGTATTATAGTGTTTCTAGATCATCTAATTTGTAATCATGCTATCAACTCTCTAGCCCGGCTCAAATTAAATCTTACATTTTTATTCGATTGCTATTCATCCCAATCGACGTAAATAATTAACATATCATAATCATGTATTCTTATAGTTACATAGATACAATATGTGCGTAACTTCAGTCTTCTATATATTATAGTCAAGATGCAACGCTATCACACACCAAATACCATCTTGTATGACCTAATGTGTTCCTTCGCTAGATATATGAACTTATATATATATATATATATATATATGTGTGTGTGAGTGTGTGTAAAATAGACCATAAGGAACATCTACACATGATTTCAAAAAAGATAACAAAGAGCATAAATAATAATATACTTCATATCTAATTAATCATAAGGGCCGTGCTAAATGTTTAGCTCCATATATATTTTCATCTTTTTATATAAAAATAAAGGAGATAACTTTTAGCCTTCAAC
This sequence comes from Camelina sativa, assembly GCF_030686135.1. Classification (NCBI taxonomy): domain Eukaryota; kingdom Viridiplantae; phylum Streptophyta; class Magnoliopsida; order Brassicales; family Brassicaceae; genus Camelina; species Camelina sativa. The sequence goes on from NC_141890.1 coordinate 39,673,810, forward strand.
CCAAAGTCTCGTTTTTAGTTTTCTTCACTGCGACTTTTATGTTAGTCTTCAATCATCACAGATGATATTCAAAGCACACACTGTTTGTGTCTACATGCGTACTTGACCCATCCATTAGTAGTTGATATGGTCATATGGACCATACATATATTTAAAGATAATCAAAAGCGATCATTTGTTTATTTCTCATTTTCCCTAATGCAAACTGTAATATTTATAGCATAAACTCTTTTCATCAAGTATATAATTACAAGATAAAAAAAATTTAGAAGTTGAACCGCCGTTAGGGTATGTTATTATAATTCGTTATACCCATTTCTTTTATGTAACTTCTCCTTTGACATTAGTTAACAAACATACACACACACACACACACACACTTTATATATAAGGTTGTTGTATGGAGCTATATATATGCTTTAGGTCTTTTTCAGGAAGCCGATAGCTACGCAAGTCATGTATGGCTGATATTAAATATAAAAGTAAATGAAAAAAGCATAGAGTTAGTAATGTCCATAATGGACTGTCTTTTAATCACTAAAAAAATAGAAACAGAAGGAGTTCTAACAGGCTACTCATCAACCCTACTCCAACACCAACTAAGTATCAAAACAAAGCACGCTTTGTATATTATGGAGAGTTAATACTGATCACTAATGTGTTTCTTTAATCGTACCATTCCCGTAAAGTTACACACATGTACACACACCCCTGCATACGTATACATTAGTCCATTTAATATGGCAGTTATGTTAGGGCCTTAAATGGTGATACTAAAATAAGTTGAAAAAGTACAATTTTTTGAATCAAAATTTGAAATCAGATATATATATATATATATATATATAGTATATAGTATTATTGTTGTTGGATGACCCTTTGATATGATTAAGGATGGAGATGGTCTAAACCCTAAATTTATTAATGCCCACAAAATAATAGGTCCAATAAGCACTTGTACAATAATACTGCCCGACAAGCAAATTATTAATTTGTACCCAATCTTTACTATATTTCACTTTGAAAACTAACAAAATATGGTATATCTTAGTTTTCGAAAACAATTATCAACCAAAACAGAGCTAAGTTAACCTATTGGAGCCAGACAGACAACCAAACTCAAATCGAGGGTGCCCCAAAAACAGAGCCTGACCAATTTGAGTTCCAAAGCAAAATAAGGCTATAAAGTTACCTCTTTTAACTTCCAAGCAACCATAATGAGAAGTGTTCAGGTCGTTTACTCCTACCCACGAGTGATCAACAACTTCAATATATAATGTATTTCAATCCAGGCTCAACAACATTTAAATACTAAAAAACACATGGAAGAACTCGGATCGTTTATTCATACCCACGAGAGAGAAGCTTCACTTTATCAGACTTCTTCCTGTCGTTCCTGAAGAAAGAAACAAAATATGGAAATATTGTTTCTTTATTATATTTTCCTTGAAGAGGAGATTACAAGATGATTATTTTTTTTATAGGGATACAAAATTCTTAATCTAGATTCTAGATTGTTCTTGAATCAACCATCTGTGAGATTGTTAACCATCACGTGGCATCATCTTCATCACCTGATTCGAGTGCCTCAAACCTATTATGCAACATCATTGCTGTACGCCCTGAGGATGAGGCTTTCTCTGCTAATATCTTTTTTTTGTCATTTGCAGATAGCCATTGCATAGTTTTGGACATTTGTTGAGAAGGTTTTGTGTTGTTGGGCTTTACACATTTTGAGCTTTGAGAAAAAACAGTATCGTTTGTGTTGTTAGTCTTTACACTCCCCCACAAACTTAGAGTAGGTGGCACGCCAACGCCAAGTTTGAGCTTGAGATACTCAAAAGGTCTATGTGGAAGAGACTTAGTAAATATGTCTACAAGTGGAAGATTGGTGGGGAGGTGAATGATGATCAGATTGCCAAAGGCGACTTGCTCACGAAAGTAATGGTGATGCATTGCAAAGTGTTTGGTTATGGCGTGGAAACTTGGATTTGTACATAGTGAGGTAGACTGTAGAGAGGTTGTCACAGTAGAGTTCTGGTATAGCAGGCAGTGAAACACCTAAATCTTGAAGCAGATTAACTAGCCAGGTTATTTTAGAGGCAGCTTTAGACATGGTTTTGTACTCAGCTTCAGTGGAGCTTTTAGACAATGTTGGTTGTTTCTTTGACGACCAAGAAATCATATTTCTTCCAAGAAAAGTACAGAAGCCACCAGTTGACCTGCTATTAGACGGACATCCAGAGTAGTCACTATCACTATGCACTTGAAGCTTAGAATATGTGTTCCTGTCAAATGAGACTCCCATTGTAGTGGTGCTCTTTATGTACTTTAGGATCCGTTTAAGGAGATTGAAGTCAGAGACTGAAGGTTCATGCATCTTCTAGCATACATAGTTGACAGAGAATTGCAGATATGGTCTCGTTAATGTCAGATACTGTAGTCGACCTGCCAAGCTTCTGAAATATTTAGGATTTTCGAACAAGGCATCCTGTTTTAGCACTTTGTTCAGTTGTTGAGGAAGAGGTGTGGCAACTGGAGCACAAGTTGACATAGCGGCTGCAATTAAGAGGTCCTCAACATACTTCTGCGGAGACAAGAACAAGCCATTTTCATGATATTGAATGCCGAGAAATAGTAAAGCTTGCCAAGATCCTTCATTTTGAATTGCTTGTTTAGCTCATCAAGAAGAATGGAGAGAAGTTTCGAAGAATTTCCCGTAATAGCCATATCATCAACGTAGAGGAGCAACATAATAATGTCTTTTCCTTTAAAGCAAACAAATCGAGAAGGATCTCTCAGACTGCAAGTGAAGCCAAAATTTAGTAAAAAGTTGTTAAATTTTTCAAACCAAGCCCGTGGAGCCTGTTTAACCTGATCTAGATGTATTTCTTCGATAAAGCCGGCTGGCTGCTTTATATTGATAACTTCATTGAGATCGCCATGGAGAAACGCGTTTCTCACATCCATTTGCTTAATTTCCCAATTCATAATAGCTGCAAAGTGAATAACAACCCTTATTGTTGTAGTTCTAACAACATGACTATATGTTTCAAGGTAATCGATGCCTTCTTCTTGTTTGAACCCTTGAACAATAAGTCTGGCTTTAAACTTGTCCAAGGAGCCATATGCATTGAATTTGACTCTAAAGACCCATTTTGAAGCATATCCGGTGTTTGAGGAACTAAAGAAAATGTATTTGCTTCTTGGAAATTACTCATTTTATCATTCATTGCTGCTGTCCAGTTTGGATCTTTTAATGCAGCAGATACTGTTTCAGAATTTGGGTATGAGACCTTGTGTGTAAGAAGATCATACCGAGGATTCAGTTTGGAGATTTCAGCTTTTGATCTTGTTATCATCGAATGAGTTGAAATTTCTGCAGAGCATTCACTGGTAGCTGCAGTCGTACTGATATCATCATTGGTGGTTGAGCTCTTCAAATTTGAGACTAGTGAGTGAGAGTTGTTGCCTATAGGAACAAGATCTAAGCTTGCCGCACACCTAGAACTCTCATCACCAATTTCATTTTTGGAGTCAATCATTCTTCTTGTTGTTGTATCGTCAGTAGTATCAATGTTGTTGATTGTTGTGTCTTATACAATTGGTATTGCAGGAACTTGCGTAGAATCTTCAGTGTAAGCACAAGTTGTAGAAAATTCCGAAAGCTGCTTAAGCCAGGCTCCATACAGTTGAGTGAGAAAGGATTGTTGAAAGTAATTGTATGTAATGGCAAAAGGAAAGCTCGCTTCATCAAAGATGACATGGCGGCTAAGTTAGACACGCCCAATTGGAGGATAAAGGCGGCAATATCCTTTATATTTCTCATTTTATCCAAGGAAAATACACTTGAGTGATTGCAGATCAAATTTATTTTGAGCATATGGCCTTAGAGTTGGGAAGCAAGCAAAGCCAAAGATTCGTAAAGCTGAATATTATGGTGGTTTTCCAAATAGAGCTTCATAAAGGCTTTTGTTACCTGCAAGAGCACTAGTAGGCAAGAGATTGCTCAGAAAATTTGATGTAAAGAAGGTTTCAACCCAAAAACTCTGTGGAGTAGCACTCTGAAATAGTAAAGTGAGAGCCATTTCTGTCCATTGTCTGTGCTTCCTCTCTGCCATGCCATTCTGTTGAGGAGTGTGAGGACAAGAGACAAAATGTTGAATACCAGAGTTCTACAGCTGAGTAAGAAATTTCTAACTTATAAACTATCCACGTCCATCTGATTGAAAGGTTCATATTTTTGTTTGTAGTAGATTTTCAACAAAAAGCTGATATTTGATGAAGATTGAACAAAAATCAGATTTTATTTTTAGGGGATAAAGCCAACTGTATCTTGAAAAGTTATCAATAAACACTGCATAAAATCTGAATCCTTGAACATAAGATTCAGGAGAGGGACCCCATATATCACAATGCACTCTCTCTAGAGGTCTTGAAGCAATAAAAGTAGAAGAGCTAAATGGCAATCTTGAACTCTTTCCAATCTGACATGATTCACACACCTTCCTGGTACTTTTCTTAATTTGAATTGCCTTATTTGTATATAGAAGTTGAAGAACTTGCTGATTTGGATGTCCTAACCTCTGATGCCAAACTTCATCACTCGTCTTGACTTGTCTAGTTGAGTAAAACATCTGAAACTTTGGATCATCCAGTTTGTACAGACCATCATTTTCCTTTCCCTTTGTTAGAACTTTGTGTGTTGCTTTGTCCTTAATAACAACATCATCAGAGTCAAATGTAACAACACATGGATAATCTTTAGTCAATTTGAAACTAACAACATGGACTTTGCTATTTCAGGACAAACCAACACATCTTTAAGAGGAAGGTTACATGATTCGGAGGGAAGCTTTGCAGAGCCAACATGTGTGATGGGAAGAAAGTTCCCATCACTCGCCATTACCATATCGGTGCCATGATAGGGTTGAGCCTTTTTCAGACGATGAGTAGAGTTGGTGATGTGTGTTGTTGCAGCGGAGTCCATATACTAGCTGTTTTCTTCTGTAACATCAGTGATATGAAAAGCAGAGAACGCTGCATCATTGATTGCAAGTTGAGCAGGTTACTGGTACTCCTCATTGAACCAGTACCAACACTCAAAAGCATTATGACCTCGTTTGTTGCAGATTTGATATACATGTTTCTCATTTGTGTGAGAAATTGGTAGAGATGAGCATGAAAAGGAGAATTGTTGATGGAAACCACGACCTCTGGTTGAGTAACTTCCTTTTCCTCTGCCTCTGTTACTGCGTCCCCGATGTTAATAGTGTTGAAGGCTAGGTGCGGAGAAACATCAGTTGAGACAGAGTATCCCTGGAGTCTATCATTATAACCAGTGAGGCGAGATATCGCCTTTTCATAGCTAGGCTTAGGTTTCCTATCCATAGAATCCTTAATAACTGTGATTATCAGTTCATATTCACGGCCTAGACATCTTAAAGAAGCAAAAATCTTCATCTTTTCACTAACATGATCTCCAATAGATGCAAGTTGATCACATATATCTTTGATTCCTCGAAGATAATCAGAGATATTCTTCTCAAACTTTTCAGCATTCTGAAGACGCCTCTGTAATTCAAACAACCTAGACAACGATGTGCGATTGAAATGAGAGACCAGAGTATTCCATACCTCTTGTACAGTAGAGCATCCAACTATTAGCCTCAGAACATTCTCACTCATAGATCCGAGCAACCACACTTTGACAACTTGATCAGATCTGGACCAGTATTCGAAATCTGGATTGCGAACCTCTTCAGTGTTGCAATTGTTGTTGTTGTGGATGGAGATTGTTTCTTGTGGTGGTTTGACCGCTCCATTGACAAAACCGATAAGAGCTTATGTCCGCAGGAATGATTCAAACTGTGACTTCCAAATTATGTAGCTTTGCTCAGTGAGCTTGATGGTAACTTAGTTAGAAATATGTAACGAAGGAGAAGCATATGGTTCCATTGTTCCGTCCATGGCTCTGATACCATGAAGAAAGAAACGAAATATGGAAAGATTGTTTCTTTATTAGATTTTCCTTGAAGAGGAGATTACAAGATGATTCTCATTTTATAGTGATACAAAGTTCTTAACCTAGATTCTAGATTGTTTTTGAATCAACCAGCTGTGAGATTGTTGACCATCACGTGGCATCATCTTCATCACCTAATTCGAGCACCTCAAACCTATTATGCAACAGAATTACCGTACGCCGTGAGGATGAGGCTTTTTCTGCTAATATATTTTTTTTGTCGTTTGTAGGTAGCCATTGCACAGTTTTGGACATTTGTTGAGAAGGCTTTGTGTTGTTGGGCTTTACAACAGTATCGTTTGTGTCGTTAGTCTTTACAGTTCCCTCTTCTTCTTCTCATCTTTTCCTCCTTCTCTCGTCTCTTCTTCTTCCTCTTCCTTCTTTCATCCTCAGTCTCACTCTCCTCAGATTCTGATCCCGAATCCAATTCTAGCCACTACTACTCGAATAATCATGCCTTTTTGTTATCTTGTTGTTTTGATTACTACTATAAAGGGGTTCAATAATTGTCCTCCAAGGCATTACCATAAAAACGAATGGCTAACGACTACGTTTCCTCCTCTCTTCTTCTTCTTATTCTCCTTATCTTCTTCTATAGCCAGCATACTGATTATACCTCTATCGTCAAGTTTCTTCATGGTTTTGATGGCCCTTTTCCCTTTGAGCTCAAAACCGGGTTTGTCCTTTTCTTCTTCCTCGTGTGATTAATATATAAAATCTTAGTGTTTCGTGATTACTTTAAAAAATGTTAGAATATTTGTTGAGAGAAAGATGAAACAAGAGAGTAAGAGACCTTCGTGTCTTGCCTTCTAGAGAAGACAAGAACAAACACTGAAACTTTTATTTATTTGAAACTTGTTATTTACATCAAGACAAAACAAAATTGGCTTTTATATATATATATATATATAAAACAAAGAGACACAACAACACAATGACTTGTGTCTCTTCATACTTAGTGACTCTTGAGTGAAAAAACACATAACCAAACATCTGAAATTCAATTATCTACCAACACTAAAGTGTGTGTATGAAACAAAAGGAAGATTGGTGTTGGCCAGGAAGAGGAAGTGAAAGTACTGTTTTATTATTTCATCAAGTCTGAGAGGTATCCAGAAAAAGATCCTCTATCTTCTTGTCTGGTTAAGTTGGAGGACATGGCTGCTCTTCTATCTCTGGTCTTCTTTACCAGAATGGTTGTACATCTTCAACCTTCATTCTTCCTACTACTCATATTATTCTTTTTTATACAGTATAATAAACACGCGTGTTAAAACAGAACCAAATGAAATTATAAAGATCACTAAGAGAGTGAGAGAAAACGCTGCGTATATCGCACACATCCACATCAAATCTTTTTTATCACAGTAACTTGAGTTCAGATTGGTTTCCTTTAAGCTTGATTCAAATCCACATTTTTGAATCAGGGCCGGCCAGTGACTGTGAAGCTTGAGGTTTACAATGGAACTCTTCTGTTCAAGTATGAACCTTGATTAATCCTGAACAAGAAGAGAAGTAAATCAGTGTGCTCAAGATGAAGACGTCACATAAGAAGTGCTGCAAAAGAAGCAAAGAAGAAGTGCAAAGAACAGAGTTTTGTCTAAAAGAAGAAGATGAGTCAACGGCAAGAAAATGACCAAACAAGAAGAAGAAGAGTTGTGTTAGTCACAACAAACTAAGTGAAGAGTAACTAACCATAGTTTGGTTAGGCCAACAAGAAAGAGTGTTGTGTTGGTTATGTCTACCTAAGGTGTAGTAGTTGAGAGTTGTGTGTTGTTGCTTCAGTTTCACTACTAGATGTGGTGGCCAGTGGAGGAGACTGCAACTTACAAGAAAATGGACCAACTTTTGTGAAAACATTAAAACTATCGGAAATATTTGTTACCCACCACCTAAACAAAGACATGTTGGCCACTTGCAGCAACTGTTCCACTAGATTGTAGAACATAGCGGTTAGTTTCTGAAAATTTCTCTTTGCCACCTTTGTAGAACCTCCCCGTAGTTGATCAGATATGTGTTGCATCCTTTGGTGAACTCCAATAAACTCTGCATGCACATGTGGCCATAGCACCTCATCTTTTGTGCATCTGAGCACTCTATAATCAGTTCTATAGACAACACAAAATTGGTCCTCTCCAAAGCCACAAAGAAGCTTTGTCATTCTCCTTGAATCCCTTCGCATGTTAAACAGAAAATCTGAATACACTTCCACATTCCACCTAAACTGAGATATAATGGCCAAGTTCACCCCCATCTAAGGTCTGAAATTTCTTGTAACTTACCAGCGTTGTGTGTCCTCCAATGCACTAGGTTGTTCCTATTTTTGCAGTTTGAAATGATGAAGCTCTAGAATAACTCCCCCTGTTGAAGGCTGAGCCAACTCATTCACAGTCTGGGCATCACAATTGTATGATTGTTCTCCCTCCAGGAACCCTCCAAGCCTTCACTCTCCTGATACTAGATGAGAAACCAGCAAAGACAAATACAGAACATGACCATAAGTGATTTATATATATCCAAGGGTGCAGATGGCAAGTCCTCACGAATGTTTGTTGATGCAGCAGTACATAAAAATGTGGTTTGCAGAACCGCATCAGTATGAGGAGAATGTTCAGATTCTGTAACAGCCTCTTCCAATGATTCAGACCCAAAAGAATGTATGAACTTGAACTGAAAATGCCACAACTTGGAAAACTGAACCTTTCTAGCTAGTTTCCTGAATTATATCTTACTCCTTATAGGTTTAGCATCAATCAGTTCATATGGAGATTTCACTTGCGTGACTTCTAGCAGTTTTTTTAAATTTTGCAAAGCAAGGTTTAACAAGCTGAGCCACTCTCTGAGACACCTCTGCATCAGCCTTGTTCTCAATCACCAGCTTGTTAGTAGGTGTCATAAAATACAATTTCTTCCAAGAAAACATTATTACTCCTAACTCTCTGTACTTGAACTTGAATTTCCAAGATTTGAAGACCTTCCCCTTCTTCTGCTTATGCCTTTGACTAATCATTTCAAGGAACACTTGGAGTAAACTGGGAATCCGTTGATTTCTCACAATATTTAACCTCTTTAGGGACATGTAAAAACATGTAACTGTGTCATTTGAGGAGAACATACAACATCCTGATGTCAAAATCAGAGTGTACTTCACCAAAAACATTAATACCAATAACTGTGACTGTACGCAATCTTTTTCCAAGACTGTAGCTGAAGAATCTTCAAGTGTGCAACTATTGATTTTGATGCACCAGTCAATCCTTCTTCATGAGCATCAAGTGTACTCTTAATTGGTTCTTGCACTGAAAGCACATCATGCTAATGGTGAATTGAGGACGAAGACATGCATAGAGTTTAACTCATTATTCATTAATAAAAAACTTTAAGTTGAGACGTCCTTCTAAAACAACCAACGCTGCATTTAACAACAACAAACATTAGAACTGCAACAGCAAAACTTGTGAACTCTTCAAGGTTTCAAAATCTAGCTGCAAAAATTAAAGACTTGTTTAAGTTAAAGACTTTCAGTTTAAAGTTTGAAAAACAAAACAAAAGACTTTGGGATGTTGCTAAATGTTACTAATATCTGAGTTGGCGAGAGAACTTATGGGTGTAATCTAAACTCAACGTTTTGATTTAGAGTTTTATCGGAAAAAAAATCAAAACTTTTGCAAGAACTGTCTCCAATATCATGTCAAGAATAATAAGCTCTACTAAGACTGCTCCTTTGGACCTTACGCACTGACCGACCCTCTAACCACCAAGTGGAGGCTGCGTCTGCGATTGCGGATGCGTGTGACGAAAAACTTGAGAAGCAAGAAGATTGAGATCGAGATGGGGATTGGAAGAAAGATATTGCTGCTGGATAACTTGAGAAAACTCACTCTAAAAGAATATTATTCCTGCCCGTCCAGTCTTATGATCCGACCGGTGAATATAACCTGATACGTTATTGGATAATGATGATGATATTGGACGGCAACGTTTCTGCTTCTGATCTTGTCAGAGGCACTCACTCTGTTTCTGTACCAGTACTACTTGTTTCTTGTGCGACAAGTCTTCATTTATTGACTTGTACTCATTCTTCTCTTCTGTATTTGAATGGTTCTTGACTCTTGACTAAACAGTTTATATTCAACGTTTAGCAAAGTTTGGATGTAACATTTAAGTCTCGTAGTTCTAGATGTAATATATATATAGTCCTGTTCAACACGAAAATAACAAATTACATCTAGGACAATTAATCGTATTGTCCTAAGTCTTTCCACCCTAATGGAATCTTACTAATTGTTACCCACTTTACCTTTTTTTTTTATTCTTTTCTTGTTGAAAACTGTAATTAACCACGATTGCTTTCGTCATCTTGACACAACTAACTACTTCATATATATATATATAAAAATGGAATGGTTGTTGGAACTGAATTTTCAGAAAGAAGTTTCAGAAAATTGTAGGTTTTGGGACAGTGATTTTCCGGCGACTTTCCGACCAAATTCCGGCCAAATGGCGGGTTATAATTTTGTCGGGTTGATAGTGAAATGAAAAGCTTGTAACGAGTACTACAAGATGGTATACTCATACGTCCAAAACGGAGTTGATTTGAATGAGAAATAAGAGTGTGAAGTAAGCTATTTAAGATGGTTTGGGAAATATCCCACATCGGAAATATGACTGATTTTTCACACATATATATATATAGTTTCACACTCTTCTAGTTTCAAAAGTGTGTAGATGGAAGAGGGAAGATCCCCACACGCGAACCGAACCGAACCGGGCTGGGCCGAGCACGAACGCGGGGTGGGCCGAGCATGGACGCGGGACGGGCCGGGCTGGACGTGGATGCGGGCCGTAGGCCCTGGATTTTTGAGTTTTTTGGAAAGCTTTAGAGCCATTTAATTTTTTGGAAAGACTTGGTGTGAACTCCAAGCAAACTTGGGTAGTACTCCAAGAATATTCACTGAATATTTTCTTGGGACCTCCCTCCTTCCACTATATATAGAGGCACAACCTCTCATTATTTTACACACACAAAAACACAAAGCACTCCTTTCTCTGAAGATCTCTCTCCCTCTCCCTTGCTTAGTTCAAGTAAATTCTTAGTTTAGTAGTCTCGAGAGTATAACGTAGATCTGTTCGCTTGAGTTCTATTACGGGTGTGCTACTGTAATAGTTTGTGATCGGTTGTATCCTGGGATTCATAAATCGTGATTGTCCGAAAGCACTTACGGCCGATTTATTGAATTAAGGAAAGAGATATCATATCTTGCCTCTGTGATTTATTTTATGCTTTATATTATGCTGTTGTAATTCGTTTCTGATTTCGTTAATTTAAATATAATTCACATCTTTTATCAATTCGATTTTTGCGCTCCTAACAGTCTTAATTCAATAAATCCGCTTTCTGCTTATCGCTTTAAACGGATTGAGAATTTTTCGAATTTTTATTTAAAAAAAAACGATTTCAAAATCTTCTGAAAAAACTGTTTCTGCTTTCATTTTTCGGTGCTTACGCGGAAAGTTTTTGAAGAACACTTTTACTTTAATTCTTTCTTCTCTACTCTCTTTGGTTTCCACGAACGTTCTTAATTGAGTGAGTTTGTGAAACAAGTTTCTGTGAACGCTTGTTAAGCGAGATTTACTTCTATATTACTTCTTGAACACAAATCATTGAAATTTGAACCGCTTCCTCTTGATTTTTGTTAAACTTGATCGCCTTAACTGTTCTTACCGACCCTTGTTTAATTCCATGAAGAAGTATCTTTTGCTTCTTCCACCAAAACCCCATTTCCAACTTCTGCAGATTCCATGTCATGTCGCCTAATGGTGCCAACCATTGAACCCCAGATTCATGTCACAACCACCTAAGGGAATGAGCATGGAATCATCTTGAAATTGTTTACCCTGAAAAGACCATTGGAACTGAGAAACTTTACCCTGCACTCTAAGTTTACTGCCATCAACTACTGCCACACTTGTTACACCTGTAGACTGCACTGCCACTCCTAATTTTTTGCAGTTCTAGGGTCCATGAAGTTGTGAGTGGACCCTGTAGCCAACAAAATGAACATTACCTTCTTCTTGTGTAACCCTCTCACCTTCAATGTTCTATAGTCTGAAGTACCCGCTACTAGACTTACTAACACTCTTGGCATGTCTTTGTCGTCCTCTATTTCCAACTGATCTTCCACTAGGGCAGTATCATTACCATCCACTTCTACTTCAATCATGAAAACTTGTGACTTCTTGTAACATCCGCGAACCGGAATCCCGGTTTAGGGGATGCGTCGGTCGATGCAAGGTCGGTTCTGTGCGGTTCAACTTAAGTTAAACGCTTCATTTTGGGGTTAGGGAAAACCCTTGAGTCGATTATAAAAGGGAGATTTGTCATTTTATGGCCAATTTTGACCCTTTTTGAGAGAAAAGAAAGAGAGAAAAGAAGTTCTTGCTGTTATTGAAGATTTTTGGGAGATTTGAGGCTGTTCCTGTAGAAATCTGTAGTTGAGATCATTTTATGAGTTCCCTAGGAGTGTAGATCTTCTTGTTTGAGCCTCATAAGCTTCTTGACAAAGGTGAGTGCATGACCATGGCTTATCTAAGCTTGAGATTTCTCTGATCTGCTTGTTTATGTGTTGTCTGGCTTGTTAGAATGTCATTTGGGACTCTGTGAAGCTTTCTTGTGGCTTGGGATCGAGTTTTGATGGTTTAGGAGCTTTGGAGAGAAACGATGCTCAACAGATGCTTCGATCGATGCACTTGGTGTGTCGGTCGATGCAATTGCAAGGACGGCGCAATTTGACCTAGGAGCGTCAGTCGATGCCATGTGGAGGCGTCGGTCGATGCAACTAGTGTTTTTCTTGAAATGTCGAGCATGCGTCGATCGTTACAGTGTTAATGTCGGTCGATGTAGGCTAGTCTTGCATCGGTCGATGCAAGTTTGTGTCGGTCGATGCAACCCCTGTTGGTGTCGGTCGATGCAGTTCCTGGTTTGTTTGTTGATTGTTGTTTGATGGTTAGAGTATCTCAATTGCTTGTGTGTATAGCCCAGTAGATGGGAGGATTGCCTCACTGAGTGTGCATCAAATACTCATGCATCTCAATTTGTGTTTAAGGTGCATGTAAAGGCAAAGTGTGATCGTAGAATTAAGACGATGAAGAGGAGGATGTTTTAGTGACTTAATTGGTTGTTGTCTTGCTTTGCTAGGTTGCTAAATTTGAGTCATTAGAATGTGGTTAGGTTGCTGGTTTCTTAATTCATGTTCTTTGGATTATTGGTTAGTTGTTATGAATTAATAATGGCCAATTGATTATTGGTTTTGATATCCGTCGTTGTGTGATTGTGGTTAGGTGTCTAGTGGATATGGGACCACTAGTTTAGGTTATTATTTATTATTATTTTAAAAACAAAACAAAAACGGGTCGGGTCGTTTCAGTTTGGTATTAGAGCCCTTATGGTTCTAGGTTTGGGTTCACTAGGATTTGTGCCATAGATGTTGTGGATTGCATGCTTTGGTTGATTATGTGAGTTAGTCAATTGTGTGTGGTATGGTGTCCTAGAATGTCCTCTTTGAGCTTATAGTGTGATTCTATGGCGAGTTATATTTTTGTGTACTATTTAATTGTTTGCTTAGCCTTCCATTCCCGGTAGTGCAGATGGTTAGAGAGGGTGATGTTGCTTTTCATGGACGCGTTTGTGGTCGTGGACATGGTCATGGTCGTGGTAGGGGTAGGGGCAGAGGCCCAACAATTAGTGATATTATGGACTAGAGTGTTACAACTGAGGATGTTGGCGAGTTGCAGGGCTTCCACGAGGGGTCGATGAGTGTGGCTGGTGGGGGCGGTGTCGGTCCTCGAGTGGCCGATGATGCTAGGGTTCCGGGTGTGGGAGTCCCAGCAGGTGGACTTCCTAGCACGGGTGTTGGAGCGGTTGCCAGCAGTTGTGGCGGGCTCAAGCTCAGGTAGTGCCACCAGTTGTGGTGGAAGAGCAACAGCCAGTGGCTGCGGATGTGTGGAGCTCATGCTCGTTGTGTGTCTATGCTGAGGGAGATGCGTAACATTGATATTGAGTGGTTTTCGGGTGGTAATGATCCTACTGCTGCGGATGCGTGAATGACGAGAGTGGAACGTAAATTCCAGTCTCTCAGATGTCTTCAGGAGTTTTGGGTGGACATAGGGGTCCACAACCTGATTGGTGATGCTCAGTTGTGGAGGTCAGTGGCTGCTAGGAGAATGCAGATTGAGATGACTTGGGCTGACTTCGTGGAGGAATTCAACCGCAAGTATTTTCCTAGGGAGGCATTAGACCGGTTGGAGGTGCAGCTCTGATACACAGAGTTTTAAACCCTATTTTCCTACTGCAAGTGCACAGCAAAGAAGTAGTACTTAGGGGTCGAATTCCACGAAGACCAAGTTTTACTCTATGGTTCTATTGGTTCAATTTCAAGCTAAGACAATTCAAAGTTGGGTTTGTTTGGTAACAGTAACGCGATTAAAACGGTATAAAAAAAGGCAATAAGCAAAACACTAGATCAGGGGTAATTCTCGGGAATTTCAGAGATAGCAACTAAACAACTATTCAGGGCATAGATTAAGTACCAGTCTAGAACTCAAACATAAATATAAACTGATCCACTGTCGTGGTATCAATAACTCTATCTGATCGATTCTGTGCGGAAACGCGGAGCACATGCTCGGACATCCGGAGCACATGCTCGGACATCCGGAGCACATGCTCGGCGGTCCATAAACCCTAAACTGTCGTTTGGGCCCAGAATCGCAGACAAGCATTAAAGAACAGGAATGATAAGTTCACAAATCACCTACACATCAACTTTCGCAGGTCTAGGATAAATTGCCCACTAATGTCTTTTCTAGCAACCTATTACACTTTTGATGAATAGATAAACCTAGAATCATAGATTGGGTGATCAAATCAACCTAAGCATTAAGTCTAACAATAGTGAAGACATTCAATTATATAAAGCCCTATTTGTGTTCTGTTGCTAACCCATGAAACCCCTTTTGAAACCCCTAATCTAGCAAAGAAAACTACTCAGACATAGAGAAATGAATAGCCAACATAGATGAGAAATTCAATAGCATAAAAATATAAAAATCACAAGGGTTCAGAATCGGTTCTCTAACGTAGCCGCTCTTCCTCTCCTTCACAAAACATCGCTCCCCCAAAAACCAAAAGAAAAGGTAAGTATCTCCCCCCTAAAACCCTAGGTTAAATAGCATACAAGTAGAGAAAAATAAGGAAAGATTCCAAATTCAAATCTCCCTATTAAAAAGCGATCTCAGCCTTCTTTCTCTCACAAAGGATCGCCTAAAATAAAGGGAATTAGGCAGGGAATCGGCGCCTAGATGCTTGCCACGTGTCGTCATGAAACCGTAGAGTTGGGAGCATGTGCTCGGAAATCGGGAGCATGTGCTCCTGGGTCTAAAATCAGCTTTTCTGCTCCAATTCAACTCCTTTCTGCTCCGATTGCTCCTGCTGTTCCAATCCTTGCTTTTAGCTTCATAGCCTCTTATTATAACCTGAAAAGGACTCAAACAACTACAAAACTATCAAATAAACGGGGTGGAAGTGAGTCAAAACCGTAATATATCAAGCTCCTTCAGTTATCTCAGGAGACTCGGTCAGTACGAGAGCTAGACTAAAAGTTCAGTCGACTTCTATCTTATGGGGGTCGGGCGATGGAGTCTGAGGAGGCTCAGATTAGGAGGTTTATGAGGGCCCTTCGTCATGATTTGAGGGTCCATTGTGGAGGGCGGAGTTATGCTGCGCATGCAGAGCTGGTTGAGACTGCAGCAGAGTTTGAGGAGGATATCCGGGCACAGGCAGTGACGGTTAGTCCAGCGGTTCAGCCTAGGAAGGGTTAGCATCATGGAGGTTCTAGCAAGGGCGGCAAACCAGCGCAGGGAACCAAGAGGAAGTGGGAGGCTACGCAGAGGCCGAGTGGTTCCAGGTGTTTTGGATGTGGTAGTATGGACCACAAGGTAGCTAGTTGTACCCAGAGAAGTGCTCCAACAGCAACAGTTCTTGTATGCTATCATTTTAGGGAGCTTGGGCACATCAAGCCCGAGTGTCCCAAGTTGCAGCAGATGGCAGTGGCAGCGGTGCAACATGTTGTGCAGCCTGGAGTGCAGAAGGTGGCACAGGTTGAACAGGCGCCACATGTGTACACGACGGTTGAGACTGGTGGAACCAGTGCCAAGGCGATAATAGGTATAATTTCTAGTACTCAACTTTGTGAATTTCAGTAGGTTCAGATTTTATTTTTTGCCTCTGATAAAGTGTTAGGTTCTCAACACATGAGGTTTGTGTAGGGACCTTGTTGGTGGGCGGGTTTAAGTCCCACATTATGTTTGATTCTGGAGCTACTCATAGCTTCATTACTCTAGAGTGCGCAGAGAATGCTAATATCAGAGGTGATCTCGGGGAGTGTGCAGGAGTTGTCAGAGTCGCGGGAAACAAGTTTCTGAGAGTCTATGGACGGGCGAGAGGAGTGGATATTCATATCACAGGGGAGTCATGGCCAGCGGATTTACTTATCAGTCCAGTGGAGTTGTATGATGTTATTCTTGGGATGGATTGGTTACATCGGCATATGGTTCATCTTGATTGCCATCAGGGTAGAGTGGAGTTTGAGCGTCCATGAGGGAAGTTGGTTTTTGAGGGAGTTAAAACTACTTCGGAGAGTCTCGTGATCTCGGCAATTCAGGCTGGGAAGATGATCGTGAAGGGCCGTGAGACTTATTGGTTACTATATCGATGCCAGAGTCAGTGGGATAGTCTACGGTTAGTAGTATTTGGATTGTTGAGGAGTTTGAGGATGTTTTCCAGTCGTTGGAGGGGTAACCACCATCTCGGTCTGATCCTTTCACGATTGAACTGGAACTAGGGACGACGCCATTATCCAAGGCTCCTTACAAGATGGCTCCAGCAGAGATGGCAGAGTTGAAGAAGCAGTTAGAGGATCACCGTGGGGAGCGCCGGTGTTATTCGTGAAGAAGAAGGACGGGAGTTTCCACTTGTGTATTGATTATAGGGGTCTGAACCGGGTCACTATGAAGAACAAATACTCTCTTCCCAGGATCGATGAGTTGTTGGATCAACTGAGAGGTGCTACTTGGTTCTCCAAGATAGATCTAGCGTCGGGTTATCATCAGAATCCGGTAGATGAGGCAAATGTGAGGATGACTGCATTCAAGACGAGGTATGGGCATTATGATTTTGTGGTGATGCCTTTTGGGTTGACTAACGTGCCAGCAGTGTTTATGAGATTGATGAACAGCGTGTTTCTGGAGTTTCTGGACGTGTCTGTCATCATTTTCATCGACGACATTCTGGTTTATCCCAAGAGTCCAGACGAGCATGCAGTGCATTTTAGGGCAGTTATGGAGAAGCTACGGGAGTAGAATATGTTTGCTAAGTTGAGCAAGTGTAGTTTCTGGCAGTGTGAGATGAATTTTCTGGGTCACATTGTTTCTACAGAGGGAATTTCTGTAGATTTGGAGAAGATTCAGGTTATCAGAGATTGGCCTAGACCGCAGAATGCCATAGAGATCAGGAGTTTTCTTGGGTTGGCAGATTATTATAGGAGATTTGTGCAGGGCTTTGCAAGCAAGGCACGCTCGATGACTAAGTTGGCAGGGAAGGAGGTTCCTTTTATTTGGTCACAGGCTTGCGAGGAGGGTTTTGCAAGCCTGAAGAAGATGCTGACTACTACGCCAGTATTGGCATTGCCAAAGCAGGGAGAACCCTATGTGGTTTATATAGATGCATCCAGAGTTGGTTTGGGGTGTGTGTTGATGCTGCAGGGGAAGGTGATTGTCTACGCTTCGCGGCAGTTGCGGAAGCATGAGGAAAATTATCTTACTCATGATTTGGAGATGGCTGCTGTAGTTTTTGCCCTGAAGATTTGGAGATCTTATCTTTATGGTGCAAATGTGCAAGTGTTTACAGATCATAAGAGCCTGAAGTATATATTCACTCAGCCTGAGCTGAATTTGAGGCAGAGGCGGTGGATAGAACTGGTGGCAGATTATGATCTGGAGATAGCCTACCACCCTGGTAAGGCTAACTTGGTTGCTGATGCTCTAAGTCGAAAGCGAGCGACTTCGGCTTAGGAGCAGGATATGGAGACTTTGATAGGAGAGATCAGTGCGTTGAGGTTGTGTGCTGTTTTTCAGGAGCCGTTAGGGTTGAGGCGGGTGATAGAGCAGATCATCTTAGCGGGGTACGGTTGGCTCAGGAAAAGGATTTGGGGCTGGTGAATGCCTCTAAGGATGTTGATTCAGAGTATCAAGTCTCAGATGATGGTATTATATTGGTGCCCGAGCGGATTTTTGTGCCCAAGGATGAGGAGTTGAGGCAGGAGATCTTGAAAGAGGCTCATGCGAGCATGTTTTCAGTTCATCCACGAGCGACTAAGATGTACCGTGATCTCAAGAGGTACTATCACTGGATCAGGATGAAGGAGGATGTAGCTAGTTGGGTCGCATGATGTGATGTGTGTCAGCTAGTGAAGGTTGAGCATCGGGTTCCAGGCGGATTGTTGAAGAGTCTGCCTATTCCAGAGTGGAAGTGGGATATGATTACGATGGACTTCGTGGTAGGATTGCCAATGTCTCGGACCTTTGATGTTGTTTGGGTCATTGTGGATCGGTTGACTAAGCCAGCACATTTTCTGGCCATTAAGAAGACTGATGGTGCAGCGGTCTTGGCTAAGAAATATTTGAAGGAGATAGTCAGTTTGCATGGTGTGCCAGCGAGTATTGCGTCTGATAGGGATTCTAAGTTCACTTCGGTGTTCTGGAGAGAATTTAAGGCAGAGATGGGCACTAAGGTGCATATGAGTACCACTTATCATCCCAAGACAAATGGGCAGTCAGAGAGGACGAGCAAGACGCTGGAGGATTTGCTAAGGGTGTGTATGTTGGATTGTGGTGGCTATTGGGCAGATCACCTGTGCTTGGTAGAGTTTGCTTACAACAACAATTACCAGGAGAGTATTAGGATGGCTCCTTATGAGGCTTTGTATGGGAGGCCATGTCGCACACCATTATGGTGGACTCAGGTGGGGGAGAGGAGCATGTTCGGGGCGAATTTTGTTCAAGAGACCTCAGAGAAGATTTGGGTTCTGAAGCTGAACATGAAGGAAGCTCATGATCGACAGAGGAGTTATGCTGATAGGAGGAGGAGAGATCTTGAGTTTCAGGTGGGAGATAGAGTGTACCTCAAGATGTCCATGTTGTAGGGTCCAAACAGGTCATTGACAAAGACTAAGTTGAGTACAAGGTATATGGGTCCGTTCAGAGTGATTGAGCGGGTGGGACCGGTAGCATATAGGTTGGAGTTGCCTAAGTGTATGCATGCGTTCCACAAGGTTTTACATGTGTCCATGTTGCCTCCGCGAGGATGATCGGTTGTTGGCTAACATGAGTTTAGCCTGACATGAGTTTAGAGGTGAGACCAGTGAGGGCTCTCGAGAGGAGAATCAAAGAACTTCGGAAGAAGAAGATTCCTTTGATGAGAGTCCTGTGGGATTGTGATGGTGTTGAGGAGAAGACTTGGGAGCTAGAGGCGAGAATGAAGGCAAGGTTTAAGAAGAGGTTTGAGAAGCAAGCCGCAACTTGAGCTTGTCTAGCCTGGTCTCAACTGTAGTCCGTGGCTGGAGCAGCAATGGAGTATTCCAGCCCAGCTCTCTTGTTACTTGATCGCTTAGGGGTGGTTGGTTGTGCGACTAAGTAACAAGATGAGGTAGTGTTCGGAGTACAAATTTCTGTGAGGCTGGTATTAAAGAGGAAAGTTTCTTATAATGGAAGTTTCTAAAGATGGAAAGTTTCCAAAAATGGAAAGTTCTAAAAATCGAAAGTTTTATGGGAGTTGAATTTGTCCATTTTTGGTGGTTGTGAGCTTTGGAGGGGCTTGTGTGGTCTTCGTGGCGGACTATTGAGTCATTGTGCCCGTGTGTGGCGGTCTTTCGAGAAATTGTGTTGCCTTTGTGGCTGGCTGTTTAGCCAGTTGTGTGGCCTTTGTGGCGGGCTGTTTAACCAGTTGTGTGGCCTTTGTGGCGGGCTATTTGGCCAATTGTGTGGCCTTTGTGGCGGGTTGTTTAGCCAAAGTTGCCTGTTTAGGTGGTCCTTCAGGATGTGTGGTTTTCGTGACGGTCATTCGGGACGTGTAGCCTGTTTAGGCAATCCTTCGGGATGAGTGGTCTTTGTGATAGTCCTTCGGAACAAGTGGTCTTTGTGACGGTCCTTCGGGACGAGTGGTCTTCGTGACGGTCCTTCGGGACAAGTGGTCTTTGTGACAGTCCTGTTGAGGACATTTGTTTGGCCTTTGTGGAGGTCTTGTTTAGGACATTTGTTTGGCCTTGGTGGCAGTCCTGTTTAGGACATTTTTTTGGCCTTTGTGGCGGCCCTTGTGGCATGTAGATGATCCTTGTGTTGCCATGAGGTATTCCAGTGAGGGGATATGTTGTTGGTAGGACATTGTGTTGTTTTACGTGAGCCACGGAAAGGAAACCTTGTTAGGGATAGGGCTCATACGTGTTCAGAATTGTTTGCTCGCGACTCTTGGGGGACTTTATTTCTCCTAGTACTGCCATATTCTGAGACTTTGTGGCTTGGGAGTATGGTTGGTATATCGACTTTGGATGACCATCCGGGGGTGCGCTGTAGAGTGGCCACCCAACAGACGAATATTGGAATTCCTTATATGTTATGGCATGCAGGGTTAGGCCCGATGAGGAGCCAACATTATGGTATGCAGGTTTCGTCCTGATGAGGAGCCAATAAAAACTCAAGGTTAAGGCATATGAGTAAAGAAATGTCCAAAAGTCGAGAGCAAATAATGCCTGAAACGTGAGTCTATCGCCTAGAGGTGACCTTCGTAGATCGGTCGGAGGAGTGCAGGCCGTGGAGACGATTGCATGGGATTCCTTGGCTGATGTTTGTTCGAGACTCAAGGATGAATCTATGTTGGTGGGGGAGAATTGTAACATCCGCAAATCGGAATCCCGGTTTAGGGGATGCATCGATCGATGCACTATGTGCATCATTCGATGCAAGGTCGATTATTTGCGGTTCGACTTAAGTTAAACGCTGCATTTTGGGGTTAGGGAAAACCCTTGTGTCGATTATAAAAGGGAGATTTGTTGTTTTGTGGCCGAGTTTAACAGCTTTTGAGAGAAGAAGAGAGAAAAGAAGTTCTTGCTGTTTTTGAGGGTTTTTGGGAGATTTGAGGCTGTTTCTGTAGAGATCTCTAGCTGGGATCGTTGTAAGAGCTTCCTAGGAGTGTAGATCTTCTTGTTTGAGGTTCAGAATCTTCTTGGCAAAGGTGAGTGCACGACCATGGCTTATCTAAGCTTGAGATTTCTTTGATCTGCTTGTTTATGTGTTTTTTGGCTTGTTAGAATGTCATTTGGGAATATGTGAAGCTTTATTGTTGCTTGGGATCGAGTTTTGATGGTCTATAAACGGTGATCCGGTGAGAAGCTTCGGGGAGAAACGATACTCGGCAGATGCGTCGATCGATGCACTTGGTGTGTCGGTCGATGCAATTGCGAGGACGGTGCAATATGGCCTAGGAGTGTCGGTTAATGCCATGTGGAGGCGTCAGTCGATGCAACTAGGGTTTTTCGTGAAATGTTGAGCATGCGTCGGTCGATGCATTGTTAGTGTCGGTCGATGCAGGCTATTGGTCGATGCAAGCTTGTGTCGGTCGATGCAACCCCTTTAGGTGTGGGTTGATGCAGGTAAGGGCAAAGTGGGATCGTGGAATTAAGGCGATGAAGAGGAGGATGTTCTAGTGACTTGATTGGTTGTTGTCTGACTTTTTGCTAGGTTGCTAGTGTTGAGTCATTATAATGTGGTTAGGTTGTTGGTTTCTTGATTCATGTTGTTTGGATTATTGGTTATTTGTTATGAATTAATAATGGTTATTAAATTATTGGTTTAATGTTATTGGTTTTGTTATCCGATGTTGTGTGATTGTGGTTAGGTGGCTAGTTTATATGGGACCACTAGTTTAAGTTATTATTTATTATTATTTTAAAAACAATAAAAACGGGTCGGGTCGTTTCAGTTTGGTATTAGAGCCCTTACGGTTCTAGGTTTGGGTTCAGTAGGCTTTGTGTTGTAGATGTTGTGGATTGCATGCTTTGTTTGATTATATGAGTTAGTCAATTGTGGATGGCATGAAGTCCTAGAATATCCTCTTCGAGCCTACAGTGTGATTCCACGGTGAGTTATATTTTTGTGTACTATTTAATTGTTTGCAGATAAAACATAACCCCTTTGCTCTTCTATCGCTCATTTCTTCTTGAGACAAAATTTCCTTGCTGGCTTCTGAAAAATGGATCCAACATTTCCTTGTGGAATCTCCTTCTTGCTTTGTGGAAAATGTCTAACGACTGTATTCGTACTGCCACTGTTAACTTGCTTGGTATGTGACACACTCGACATTGCTCCTTTAGGTGTTGGGTGAGCTTTCTCATAGAGACGGTCCAACACAAGACATTGACGCACCGTCTGAGGTTTAAACATTCATATGTGCATCTGAGTATTAAGACGCAGACCTACAAGATAAGCATGCACCAAATAGTCTTCTAATAGTGTAAATCTTGTCCTAATCAAATCGAACTTGTGGTGGTAGTCCACAATTCCATCAGTCTCCTGCAATGCTTTCAACTCTGCAATAGGATCTTCTTACACATCCACAAACCTCTCTCGCATTAACAACTTATATGAACCCCAATCATATAACAATCTCTGACCAAAAGGGGGTTTGAACTAAAGATGATGCCAAACAGTTGTGTGACAATCAAAATGCATAGAAGCCATACGTACCTTAGAGTCACTAGGCGTGGAGTCTAGAACAAAATAGTCCTCCACCTTACATATCCATTTCGAGAAATGATCTCCATCAAATCTACGAAAATCCACTCGTCCCAAACGAGTAACTCCCGAATAATGGCTAGGATCAGAAAATCCCCCACCGCGTTGTTGCTCAAAACTACCTCCACTTGCATCCGATATGGCTGACACCACCAAAGGACTACACTCACCTTGTGATTTCGAGCTTGAAGAGGTCTGTTGACCTGGAATCATTTTGATCATCTGGATCATGTCTGCAATTTTTCGATCTAGCTACCGATCTTGCTCTACAATCGCCAACTCTATCGTCTTTGTACGATCGAGTAAGTTCTTTGTTTCTCGAGGACTCTCGGCCTCACACTCCAATGTTTGAGAACCATCACCGATGATGTCGTGCTTGTTCATCTGTGATCACGTCTCCACCATTGTTTCTAAGGATGTGATAGCTCTAATACCAATGATAACATTTAATCTAATCACACTCACCACACCAAATAAAACAGAGCAAACAGAGGAAATAACAGAGTTGATTAACAACGTAAACCGATATAATGAAAAAACGTTCACTGGGAACGCAGATTCATCTTCTCACCTGCAAGAGTCTCGAAAGAGATACTCCAGCAAGACGATGAAGAGGCTACGTTCTAGAAAGTTCTTAAAAATTTACAATATTGAAAATGCATAAAAAGTAAACGTGAGCTAACACTACTTTTATATTGCCACCACATTAATAGTGTTAACTGATTATTCTTCCTCTGTTACGTTGACAAACTGCAGCTACTGCCACCTGCGCAGATTGCCAGCTTTATTATTCCTACTCCACGCACTCTTTACTCTCTTATCCATAACCATAATTTCCACGTGCGCTAATCCCTCATTTGTTATATCAAAGCTCTCCTGTTCGAAGAACCTTGACCACAAGGTTCAAAATGAAGAACCTTAATCAGCCATTCAACCATCACTAACTCTTCTCTCAAACCTTAAAATCTTGATTTCAATATTAGTAATCAAGAAAATGTTTATACCAAATATATATATATATATATATATATATATACAAACTTTAATAATATGTATTCAAGGATCAAAGGAAAAGAGACTAAGAACATTAAGAAAAACATGTTGATTTTTTTTTTTTTACTTTACAAAATATTAATAACTAAATTTAAAGGGCCTTTAAGTTAAATACATTTTTATCAAAAGTGTGTCTACTAAGACATAATGTTTTCAAATTTAAGACAGTACTCAAATATTTCTTTACACTAGATTTTAACCCAGTAATAAGTAAATAATAATGAAATTTAATTTTTTTCTTTTCAAATTTACAATGAATGATATGGCTTATTTTTCAAATAGGTTTATTTATCTGATATCACCAAAAACATTAAGTTACATACTATATATTTAATATTTCAAAGACATACTATATATAAGAATCAAACTCTTCTCCTTAATTACCAAAAAAACAACAACCAAACTCTTCTTCTATGCGGAGGAGCTTCTTGATTTTTTGTCCTTCGGTCTTTTTAATCTCTTCCTCTTTTTCCACGTTCTTTTTTATCTCTTCATTTTTTTATCTCTTCATTTTTTTCATTCCTTATGCCGGGACTCATTCTTTCAAAAACATTCAAAAAAGAAAAATTGAATTTTTGGTAATATTCATAAAAACATTCAAAGCAAAAGAGACTTTGAATTTTTTTTTTACATTACAAAAATATTAATAACTTAATTTAAAAGGTCTTTAAGTTAAAGACACTTCTATCAAAAGTGTGTCTACTAAGACATAATGTCTTCAAATTTAAGACATTACTCAAATATTTCTTTATACTAGATTTTAACCCAATAATAAGTAAATAACTATCAAATTTAATATTTTCTTTTCAAATTTACAATGAATGATATGCCTTATTTTTCAAATAGGTTTATTTATCTGATATCACCAAAATCGTTAAGTTACAAATTGAATGCGACGTTTTTTAGTGAGAAGTATCCCAAACCTCAGGAATATGACCGATCCATATATAGCAAATTAAAATTTGTTACCACTCAAAAAACCAATGATATTAATTATATAAATTTCATATAATTTTATTATTTTTTAAGAAATGAATTAATTTAAATATAAGTTACTTTCATACAACTGTAATAAAACATAATAGTTATTTAAACAAAAAAAAACAAGTTAACACAAAATTAAACAAACAACAAGGAAAAGGTAAGCAAAACATAAGAAACTTAAATTAAGATTGAAATATGAGACACTAAAACAAAGATAGATGATTATTAATAACTAACAATACCAAATAATGTAATAATAAAACATAATAGTTATTTAAACAAAAAATAAACAAGTTAACAAAATTAAACAAACAACAAGGAAAAGGTAAGCAAAACATAAGAAAAATAAATTAAGATTGAAATATGAGACACTAAAACAAAGATAGATGATTATTAATAACTAACAATACCAAACAATGTAATAATACAAAAGATTACAAAACATCAAAATTTATAATGGACTAATGGTATACCGTAAGAGTAGACGACAAATTCACTAACTGCAACTACTAATCAGCCATTCAACCATCACCGACTCTTCTCTCAAACCTTCAAATCTTGATTTCAATATTAGTAATCAAAAAAATGTTTATACCAAAAAAAATGATTACTCCTTTAAAAAAAAAATGATTACTCGATAAAATTTTGGGGCTTGATTGATACGATATGGAACACGCTTTGTTCGTTCGCATGTACCATGTACGTGTGTATTTGAGTTTTATAAAAGAAGATGAGTTTTTAACCTTAATTTGTCTTTCTTTATATTTTCGTTTTAAAAAAAAAGTTGGGGACTCTTCTGCAAAACACGTGCAACCAACCAGTCAGATGACAAATTCACTAACTGCAACTACTAATCGATCAGCCATTCAAACATCACCGACTCTTCTCTCAAACCTTCAAATCTTGATTTCAATATTAGTAATCAAGAAAATGTTGATACCAAAAAAAATATATATATACAAACTTTAATAATATGTATTCAGGGATCAAAGCAAAAGAGACTATAAGAACATGTTGAATTTTTTTTTTTTTGACATTACAAAAATATTAATAATTATATTTAAAGGGTCTTTCAGTGATAAAGATGTGTACTCAAATATTTTTTATACTAGATTTTAACCCAGTCATAAGTAAATAACTATCAAATTTAATATTTTCTTTTCAAATTTAGATATGGCTTATTTTTCAAATAGATATTTGGAAGATTACAATAATCCATATTATTATTTTATTTTATATTTAATAGAAAAAAGCGTAGAATATATAATAGAGGGGTATCCCTCTATTTATATGGTTTTTTTTTGGTTACAAGATAAGTCTATTTTTCTTAAATCTCGGATCAAAGATAGTGGCGGTCTCCAAGGTCTGCCCGCTGACTTCGATGGGCTTTTACTCACACGCCTGTTTGCCGGCTCAGAAGGGAAATCTTATGGTTTAATTGATCTATGAAATTAATTGATTTTCCTTCAGTTTAGATTGGTATGTTGGGGGTGCTGAATCCCGCACCAACAACCATGACAGTTGATATTATATTTTTAGCGTCGTTGCTCTCATTTGGTTACAAAAAAACACTTCGAGAGAAAAGTTGAGTCTTTAATCGATCCAAATTCAAACAGTGATCAAGTGTCTTTATACATTACGCTTATGTCATTCCAACTGCAGAAAACGCATCCACTTTATATGTGCAGTGTTCAACTAAACATGTTTTCTAAGAAAGAGATATGTAAGTTCATGTTTGGTAAATTATCAAACCGTCCCTAAGTTAACGCGTATACATACATCCAAGTATTTGTGGTGTACTCGGAAGATAACGAAATCACTAGGTTATCACATCATTTAAATTCTATGATCTACTCATGATTGGGCTAATAATGTTACATACTAATAGTGTGGGTTAATTAATTTTTATGTTCTTTCTTGTCATTTCTTCCCTGAAAATGGATTTGATTTAATTGTACGTTGTAATGATTGTGGGAAATTAAACGCCGTAATTAAGAGCATGTGATGTTTTTCTTCCTTCTGTTGATATTGTAATTCATCATAAGTAGCAACGTGATTAAAATTAAAAAAATATACATTTTCTAGGAAGATTTTACCAAAAACATCATCGGTTATATAGTTGAAAATATGGTCACGTTAACTTAGATGTATGTATACGCGTTAACTTATATACAGTTGAAAATATGATCACGTTCACGTTAACTTAGATGTATTTTCAACGTCCCTAAGTTAACGCGTATACATACATACTGCAACGCATACATATTCAACATTCTGATATATATTAAAGAGAAGATCTTATATACAGTTGAAAATATGGTCACGTTCACGACATATGTTAGTCATTCTTCTTCTATTTAACTTTTGAAACAAAAGACTAAAAGAAATGTTTAGGTCTACAAAAGACCGAATTTTATAAGCTATTAACTGTCAAAAATTTACGAGACACAACCCAATTTTTATAAACCACACACATCAATACAACCTTTCTCACCAGAGCATGATACTTCAGCGATATAAAAAAACTTGGAGCTAACATCTAATTTAAACCAGCTAGCCAATCAAAATATAACGATTAATACAACTCAGATTTTGAACCAATATTAATTATTTTTGGTTCCACGTCACCTTCTCTCTACTCGTAAGCCTTTCGTCGACTGAATCAAAAAAGTCAAAAGTCTCGTTCTTCGTCTTCTTCAAGCCATATGCTTTTCTTCCTCAACCCAGAGAGAGAGTAGCAACTGATGTGTTCATTCAAGTTGTAACAGACACTCCGTGTATCACCACCAACATATCCTTTATAATTATCTTCTCAAGCTAGAGCGTAACTGTAATGTACTTGCCATAGTTTTTATCCGAAGTAGAAATGCAATACATTTGAAGAGTTAGGCTCTCTCTCTCATCTCCTCTTTCTCCCTTCTTTGGATATCTCTCTTTGATTCTCCAATTTCAGTCAATTTTCAATCACAAAACCGAGAAGAAGTTTTTGAGACAGATAATTTAAGTAGAAGCAATACCAAAGATTTTCACCCAACCCACAAACTCGATAATACAATAAAACTTGAACGCTTTTCACCTGAGCATGACACCTCAGCAATATAAAAAAACCTGGAGCTGACACCTAATTTAAACCAGCTAGCCAATCAAAATATAACGATTAATACAACTCAGATTTTTGAACCAATGTTAATTATTCTTGGTTCCACATCATCTTCTCTTTACTCGTAAGCCTCTCGTCGACCGAATCAAAAAAGTCAAAAGTCTCGCTCTTCGTCTTCTTCAAGCCATATGCTTTTCTTCCTCAACCCATAGAGAGAGAGTAGCAACTGATGTGTTCATTCAAGTTGTAACAGACACTCCGTGTATCACCACCAACATATCCTTCATAATTATCTTCTCAAGCTAGAGCGTAACTGTAATGTACTTGCCACAGTTTTTACCCGAAGTAGAAATGCAATACATTTGAAGAGTTAGGCTCTCTCTCTCATCTCCTCTTTCTCCCTTCTTTGGATATCTCTCTTTGATTCTCCAATTTCAGTCAATTTTCTATCACAAAACCGAGAAGAAGTTTTTGAGACAGATAATTTGAGTAGAAGCAATACCAAAGATTTTCACCCAACCCACAAACTCGATGAAGATGGATTTGGATCCGTCTTCAAGGTAACCTCAATTCTGACATGACTGATCTTAAGGTTTCCTCTTTTAAGTGTATCTTTGACCATTTTGTTGTTTGTAAGTTCTTTGTGTGTGGTTTGTATTGTATTGATTCATTCTCATTTCCTAGATTTTTGTCTAATATATTTGTGTAGCAATACTTTGTACAATAGCTTGATCCAGAGTATTGGATATGATGCGATTGGGTAGAACATTGCTATGGTATGTTACAGTTGAGGTTCTTTAAGGGTTTATGATTACGGTGTATGCAGATAGCCTCATCGCATATTAGAAGCAACCTCACTTTCTCAATCTAAAGTCAAATTAATAACAAACATACAAAAGTCTCACAAATCTTTTCAAAAGCCTCTCGATGTTGGTTAGTGAAGTTTGTTTGTATTTTTAGAAATCTTGCTTATTATTTTCAAGTGGATTATACTTATTTAGATGATGTAATTTTGTATTTGGATTTTTTTGTTCTGTTTTTTTTGTAATTTCAGATAATTTGATGATGGTTGGACATTACTGGCTTTGGGTTTCTAAGCTTGCACCCAATCCCACCTTGAAGACCTTGATCAAAAATACACTTGATTATATCTGCTACGACTTTAGTCACGAACCAAGCCGTAAGTGTTTATATTTAAACATACTAATTATAAGTTACAAAGAAAGTTATATTGACCAGTTTAGAGTTTGATTATGACATAGTTTTGTTTTTTTGTTTAGTGGTCTCTTAGAGTCTTAGTTATATGTAACTTATTGATCAATTTGACTGGTTTCTATCTCTAAATTTCAGTGCGTGAGTGTAACATCAGCGAACCAAAAGTGCATCGGTCGATGCATAGCCGGTTTAGTGCGGACAAGTTTTAGTTAAACGCTGCGTTTTGGGTTAGGGAAAACCCTCAACTCGAGTGTTTGGTCTCATTCGGGAGTTGAGCCGTTTTTGAGAGAAAAGAAAGAGAGAAAAGTGTTCTTGAGTGTTCTTGAGGATTTTTGGGAGATTGGAAGCTGTTCCTGTAGATATCTGTAGCTAGGATCGTTGTAGGAGCTTCCTGGAAGTGTTTTTCTTGTTTGTTTAAGGTTCAGAATCGTCTTGGCAAAGGTAAGTGCATGACCATGGCTTATCAAAGCTGGAGATTTCTCTTATCTGCTTGCTATGTGTTGTTATGCTTGTTAGAATGTTATTTGGGACGTTGGGAAGCTTTCTTGTGGTCTGGGATCGAGTTTTGTGGATGCAGGAACAAAGATCCGGCAAGAAGCTTTGGGGAAAAACGATGCTCGACATGTGCATCGGTCGATGCACTTTGTGTGTCGGTTGATGCAAGTGCGAGAATGGCGCGTAAACTCTAGGGTTTTCGTGCTATGTCGAGCATGCATCGGTCGATACAATGGGAGTATCGGTCGATGCATATCATGCGTCAGTCGACGCAACCCCGTACTGGTGTCGGTCGATGGTTGGTCCTGGTTTGTTATTGTTGATTGTTGGTTGATGGTTAGAGATGTCTCTATTGCTTGTGTGTATAGCCCAGTAGATGGGAGGATTGCCTTACTGAGTGTTTATAAAATACTCATGCATTGCAATTTGTGTTTATTGGATATTAGTTTTGGTTATTTCCACTGTTGGTTGTGATTGTTGTTAGGTGGCTAGTGGATATAGGACCACTAGTTGTAGTTAATTTATTATTATTATTACTATTTATTATTTATTAAAAAAAAATGGATCGGGTTGTTTTAGAGAGCTTGATATACCTGGAGAAATTTATGAAAGAAAGGCATACCCTTTAGAATTTTTGAGCGTTGAGATGCCATATAAGACATACAATGGTGTGAATGTGTGTCAGTATATCATATTTGTAGCAATATGATAGATAATATTCTTTAACATTAGATTGAAACAATATTTAAGTTCCTAAATTTTTATATTGTAGTACATTACATCTCTGTCTATTTTCTTCAGGCAACGTGGTTATGCTGGAAGCATCATGGAATATTAAGATTTTGTAGTATTTTTCTTTAATTATATGCATGTCTTCGTGATACAACAATACTTATGATAAACTTAGCCTTTTAACTTGTTTGAACACAGGTCCACAACTATGTTCTGTCTCCTCCAATCAATAACAATATTATGGTGAGTTCGGACTACTGATATGATCTAAGGTTTTCGTTTTAGGAAAAAAAATCTAGGTTATTTACTAGAACTCAAACTCTTTCATTGTTTACTCTTGAACTACTGATTCTTACCACCCTTACGTATTGAACAGGTGGAAGTTGGAATTGATGATTGCTTGCATATCGAGTTTGGCATATATCTACCAAAGCATGTTTTCATTCATGGTCAACTCTCTCTCGCTTTATCACGAGTATATTCAAAAAAAAGGGTAGTGAATATGGAGTGAAAGAACAAACAAAGAAAAAGGCCTACAATGAAAAACGTCACAGTTTGGTGATTAAAAAATAACTTTTAAAGAAAATTTGAATGAAGACTCTAACCAGTGTCGTGCTTAGAATAGTGGAGGCTTAGGGCAACATTTAAAAAATGTAGTTTAAAAAAAATATATATTACAATAATGAATAAAAAATTATTTATAGTGAAAACCAAAAAAAAAAATATATTTTGCTAACCAAAATTAAAAAAACTCTATATAATATAATATTCACCAAAAATGCTATTAAAAGACAAATTATATCATACTAAACTAAACATATGAGCTTAATCTTTTTATAAATATGTGACCTATTTTTTTTATTTTTTTTGGTGGCTGTGGGCATTTGCGTTTTTTGCTTAATGGTAAGCATGACAATGACTCTAACTATTGAATCTCAAAATTAATTTATCGCTCCTATATATATATTTCCTAAAATAAAATGCAAGCTAATTATTCACTTGAAAAACTAATGAAGTAAACTTTAAAAACAATTCTACGCGGTAGCGTGAGTATTAATCTAGTTGGAATGAAAATTTGGAAATCCCAAACCCACGGAGAAGCAAAATAATCCGACCCAAGCCCACGTTCCATATTTTCTATTTATCAAAACTTTTGAGGTTTGAGTTAAACTACAACAACTTTTCTAAATAACCTCAAAATATATTAAACTAGAAAGTTATCCATGCCATGTGTGGATTAGAAAATCAAATATTTTGTATGTAAAATAAAATTTTATTAAATTATATATAAAATGTTCATGATATTATTTATATATGTCTTGAAAAGAATTTAAATACATACATTTATAAGTTTATAATTATAAAGTTTGTTAAAAGAAGGAGAATTTTCACATATTACATTAAAATAAGTTTTGGTTTTAAATTTAGCAAATCATTTCTAAATTCTAAAAATACTAATATAGCATCATGCTTTTAATCTTATACTCTAAATACTAAACCATATCTTTTCAAAATTATACTCTAAATGTAAAATATAAAAATATTGATAACCATTGGAAATGGCGTAAGTTTTTTTTGGCATAATGACGGATGGAGTAAGAGTTACAAGGAAATAGACATGAGTTATGATTGGAAACTCAAACAATACCAATG